>NC_142480.1:41328106-41631136 GCF_049115385.1 Moschus berezovskii | reverse complement strand
CAGTGCTGCAGTGAACATTGGGGTACGTGTGACTTTTTCCTCAGGGGTGAATGCCCAGTAGTGGGATTGTGCTGTCCATATGGTAGTTCTATCCCTGTATTTTTTAAAGGAATCTCCACAGTGGCTGTTATGTTTGGATTCCCATGAAGGCTGCAAGAGGGCTCTCTTTTCTCCACATTCTCTCCAGCATTTGTTTGTAGGTTTTCTGATGATGGCCGTTCTGATGGTGTGAGGTGATATACTTCACTACAGTTTTGATGTGCATCTAATACATGAGAAGATGCTCAGTATTGCTCATTGTTTATTAGCCATCTGTATGTCTTCTTTGTTTAGGTCTTTTGCCCACTTCTTGATTGGGTTATTTTTTTTCTGATATTAAGCTGCATGAGCTGCTTTGTGTACTTTGGAGATTAATCCTTTGTCAGTTATTTGATTTACTATTATTTTCTCCCATTCTGAGGGTTGTCTTTTCACCTTGTTTATATTTTCCTTTGGCTGTGCAAAAGCTGAATTTAATTAGGTCCCACTTATTTATTTTTGTTTTTATTTTCATTACTATAGGAGGTATCATACATAGATGACCACAGGTTTATCTCTGGGCTTTCCGCACTGTTCGGTTTGTATTTGCTTTTGTACCAGTACCATTCCCATATACAAACAACAAAAGAAAAGGAAGAGAAATTAAGGAAAGCATCTCATTTACCACTGCAACAAAAAGAACAAAATACCCAGGAATAAATCTACATGGGGTCAGAAAGAGTAGGATACCACTGAGCAACTGAAAAAAGGAGGCAGAAGACCTGTAAGACACTGATGAAAGACGTCAAAGACAAATGCGTATACCGCCCAAAGCGATCTACAGAGTCGGTGCTATTCCTATCAAACTACCAATGGCATTTTTCACAGAACTAGAACAGAAAACTTGACAATTTGTATGGAAACACAAAAGACCCCAAATAGCCAACGCAATCTTGAGAAGGAAATTGAGAGCTGAAGGAATCAGGCTCCCCGACTTGATAATGTACTACCAAGCTATAGTAATCAAGACAGTATGGCACTGGTACAAAAGCAATTACAGATGTAAACTATACCTTAATTTACTTTATCTCTGCCAAAAATACAGCAACATCAGAAAATGTCCATGTTATGTTTTTGGGAAACTGTAAGGGAGGAGACAAATTATATACCAGTTGGCCCTTGGAATATGGATAAACGTAACCCATGTAGACTTAGGGCACAGTGGGAAGATGGCCTGTCCTCTGCCAGGCTGCAGGGAATTCCCCCCACCCACCCACCCCCACCCAAACAAGGCCCAACACGGCAGCAGGTGATGATGGTCGGTCTGCAGGATTTTATATTAAGTTGTGAAGTTACAGGACACTAGAAACAGTGGGCAAACAGACAAAACAAGCACCTTATTTTAAAAAGTTTTATTCTGCAGATTTAGAAATTTGAGAGTTTTTAATAACTGTAAAAGAAATCCAGTCATACCTAATGATTAACAGAATGTAGTGGTGTATTATCTAAACAGAAATCGTGCTGATGTGCCATAATAAATTGTCTATTAGTAAAAAAATACACTTTAGGGCACAGCATTGTATCACAAATTACAGTAGGGATACTTTGCAAGAATTTATTCAAACTAGAGAATTCTGAGTAACTGTGTCTTCTGAATGCAGCACTTAAAAATGTAACAACTCTGCATTCTTTTTTCTTAAAAAATGACCTTGTGTGTGTGTCATAGAAATGCTGCTTTATTGCTGCAGAAGTCAAAGTTCAAGGCTCAAGAGGTACAGGAGAGAATACAAAGGTAGCCTTAAGAAACTTGCTTTTGTTTATGTATAAAAAAGGTAAAGTTTATAAAAGTTAATTTACAAACCAAGAACGAAGTGGTATGCACGCATTATGTACAAGCATCCTTAAAATGTCAAAATTTATCAAATGCATTGCCAAAAGAAAAACAACCACTGCCTCTTGCCGGGAAAAAAAACAACAACAAAAAACACCACCCCAAATCACACCATTATTTTCTTCTGGGTGATCACACATTTCTGAAACCACGAAATCCACAATTTACTCCATCTTTTTCATGATACAGTATCTAGATGCGCACAAAGCTGTAAAACTTAGTGATACACAGACAGAATGATCTAACAATTAAAACCATGAGGGTAAGGCATTCCTGCTGGTCAGTATGTCTGTGGTGATGTGGTTAATTATAGATCCAGAAGAGGCCACGGACCCAGTCGCATGCTTTGGTGTCCTTCCCTAAGAAAAGTGAGTTTTCGTGTACAGTAAGTCACTGACTTCACTTGACCCGCACCTCCCCCCAACACACCACAGATTCCCCTTACTGCACATTTCGGTTAAATCCGCTACACTGGTTATATATTTGAGGTGCCTTTTAAAAAAATGTGTGCGTATTACTTCATGCATAATAAAATAAATTTGTGTGTGCAGGCCAGGGCCATAATAAAGTCTGAAACAGTATACTTTGGGAAGACTAGAACTCAAATGCACCCCATTTACTGGCTGGTATTTTAACGGAAATCAATGTTAAGTTAAGCAGTGACCATACAAAAGTACAAAAGTCATTACAAAGCATCGCATCTCTAAGCCTACAGCCCATACCAGTCCCAAATGGGCAGTGGGCAGCATGTACCCAGGCACTCACACTCAGCCTCCCCCATCCAAACACAGCGCGTAAGACTAACACACTGCAGGATCAACTCCAGGAAAAGGTGCTACTTGATAGAGTGGTTCCATTTTAGATTTAGTAAGTTTAACCCAGTTTCACATTATTATTTAATCAAGTTCGTATATTTTAAGGATTAAAAGTGGTCAATCAGAACAGAAACACAGTTTGCTCCAACAAGATAATTTGGATCTCCAGGAAGACACTTGTTTTGCCAGGTTTTAGGATCACCTACAAGAGAAAAAAAAGTCCACATCATTTCTGGTTTTTAAACTGCTTGCAATCATGAGGCAAATTTTCCTCTATTCCTTTAGCATACTGCACTTGCACCAAAGTTCTTAGTGCTTTTTATTTCATTGCAGACACACTGGAATTGAATGACCCAAAAGCTGTTGCAGATTTCTGTTCTTTGCTTTTAAGTTCATGCCTTTTAAAAAATAAATACAAATCAGGGTGAGTATATGCCTGGGACTAAATACAAGTCAGGTTGATTATATGCCTGGGACAGTTCCAGTTTGCCCAAGTCCAAACACTCATTAAAACTACTCTTCTTTCACTCTCAAAGGTCTGACTAATTGTATGAGCTGAGTATAAGAACACATTTCTCACATTTGACACACCAAAATGAAACCCTCAACATTCTACAGAATTTGGTTCTTAAACACGCTCTTCCCTGGGAATTCTGGGGTGATCCAAGACCCTGCTCCTACTCCATGAAGTACGGATTCCATCCCTGGTCAGAGAACTAGATCCCCAAAGACCCTCTTTCCCTCTACCCAAAATTTAAAAAGATTGGGCCAGAGTTTCTCAGCCCGCTCTGGCTGTACAGAAAAACCATCAGGAAGCTTCCAAGTCAGTGAGCTCTGTGAGACTGAGGCCTGGGCCCTTAACCAGCTGACTTGACATTCACAGTTGCAGCTAAGCAGCCCTGGCAGTCGACAGGGCATGAAGAAGACCTGGGATGGCCTGTTATCTCCTGTGTCCATGGTAGTGCTGGTGTTAATCACTCAAGTTGTGTCTGACTCTTTGTGACCCCATGGACTGTAGCCCACTGTCTATGGGATTCTCCAGGCAAAAATACTGGAGTGGGTTGCCATTTCCTTCTCGAGGGGATCTTCCTGACCCAGGGATCAAACCTGTGTCTCTTACACTGCAGGCAGATTCTTTAGTCTAAACCACCAGGGAAGTCTACAGTAAGTCACTATCAAAGTTGATGCCTGCACAGCAACAGTTCTTCACCAGAAGCGGTTATACCCCCAGGGGATGGTGTCCAGAGGCAATTTTGAGGTCCCAGCTGGCATCTAGAAGCCAGGGAGACTCTCAAACACCCCACAGAACCTTCAGACAGCATGCTGTCCATTACCTTAGCAATGTCATGGATCACATGAGTTCAGAGGGGTTCAATTCAAAGATACACGTAGGTTTATGTAATACTGCAGACAACAAATTGTTCAGGCACTGAGATAAGGTTTTCCTCAGAGTTGTCGTAACTATCTTTAGGTTCAAAATTCTTTGCAATACACTCGTTTTTCTTGGATTAAGTCGGTAGCTATCAAAATCTACCCTTGACTTTTTAAAAAAGAAATTTATAGCAGAAAAAGCATTCCAAAGTCATACAGAATTACACAGAAGCACATTTCTCTTCCAGGTGTAAGTACTCAAATTTAACACAGGAAAAAGTTGTTTCAATCTAAAAAATGTGTTTTATGGCACAAGGCGAACTATTTGAAGCATACTAGGACTCTCAATCTGTTTTGGATTCAAGGACGGTCACAGCCCATACTAAGACCTGACTTGCAGGATATACGTTTTAATGTCAATTCACTACCTCAAACTAGGCTAATACAATGTTCTCAGTGGAGGCCCTGAAGAAACTTAAAAAGGACTTTTAAATTCTAAAGTGATCTATACCAAAAATATAGAAAGTTTCTAACTGACTTAGTCACCCAAAGAAGTGAGAAATGTGAAAATGCAATGGAAGCCTTGAAATTCATGATCTTGACAGCAAAAAGCCATTTTAAAATAGTGTATTACAGAAGTATTTAGGGTTTTATATGGAAAAACCATGGCCAAGTATGATCACAGTGGAAGGTCTTTTATCTTTCGAGTTTCTCTAGTGTGTACGCTCTACAAAGTAATATATACGCACTTTGTGTATTGAGAAATTAAAGAATAGTAACTAAAAAGTTATTACATAAATCAAGTCCTTTTTGTAAGAAGATGAAAATCCCTATGTATGCAGGACAGTATCAGTTCTCCCACCACATCTTAGAAATTTTGACAAGATAATTTTGTTGACCATCATGAAACTGTCCACTTTTGGCCAACTCATCCATGTTAAACGGCGGAGGCTTCCCCACCTTGCCCTTCTCATTTACGACAGATGCGCCACAAGGAAACTCCAAAACACCGGTGATGCCTACAAGGCCAGAGGAATGGAGGGCGATTGGCTCATGATCAGCGTGGTAGCACCATCAGCCCAGACTCAATCAATGACAGCACCCAAAGCCCCAAAGGACAGAGAGAAGACAGCATACCCGACGAGGAGTCGGATGATTTTAGAGCAAAAGACCAACCGTCAGGAGTCATGGACGCACAGTGTGGTAGGCGCAGCTCCACGGGCTTCAGGAACTTGAGGCCATGGGGCCCACACATCACTAGGGGGCTCAGCAGGGTCTCACCTGGGGGAGGGGAGAGCATGGAGAAGAGGTTAGACAGCTGCCTCCTTATGGACACAGTTCTTCTCACCCTTCTCCTAACCACAGGCCTTAAAGCCAAAAGGGGGTTAGTTCTCTTGAATGGCACTGACCAAGAGAAACGTAACAGACCCCAGATGTAATTTAACATTTTCCAGTAGCCACATTACAAAGTGAAACAGGTGATGTCAATTTTAGTATTTATATAACGTTGTATTTGCTACAGAGTTAAGTGAGTGAAAACGATCTATTTAAGGAAACAAGCAAACACTGCTAAAATATTCTAAAAGAAGTTGTAACATGGTTCATTATTATGTCATCCTGAAGACCCAGGAAGACTGAAAAAACTAAGAGCATTCCATTCCCAGGTTCTTGAAACAGCTCAGAGGCACAAGCTGCGGCAGCCAGTGGGGATGCATCTGCCCTGTGCGGGGTCTGGGGGTGATGAGGGCTGACCCAACAGCTTTACCTGCACTAGCAGGCAGCTGCTCCAAGCCAGGCTTCTGGAGTGGGTGTTACCTGTTACCTAATCCATCTCTAGAGCTGCCAAGGGTAAAGGACTCACAGATGAACCTGTGGGAGGGCAGCCAGGACTGGCTGGCAGGCCCCTCTCCAGCAGAAGGAACCTGAGGGCAGCCAGGTATCCTGTCTCGCGGCCCGATATGCCTGCAAGAGCATGCAGGCTGCTTGAGGTGCGCACCCACCCTTCTCTTTGTCCAAAGGCGGCAGGATGCTGTTGTCACGGCAGACCTTGAAGTAGATCTCCTGTTCCACCCCCTCGGGAATGGCTCCCTGGGGGATGATGATGCTGACACCGGTCTCAATGGAGCTCAGCACCCCACCATTGCTGTTAAACACGCCGCGGGCAGTAGCCACCACTGTGTGCCCGTCTTCATCTTCGTCCTCCTCCACGGCTGAGGGACTGAGTTCAGAAACAGCCAGTGAAGTACATTGCTAGTGACACATAGAAGCTCCCACGGCTGTGCTAATCAAGCATATTTCTTCACATCATTAAGTTATTTTAGTAAGTAAAGTTTCAGTGACAGATCCTACTCACTGGGGTAACTGAGCATACACTTTCGGGACAAATTTTGCAACCAGAACATGCAAAGCCTGATACACTGCTCACCCAACATCTTACATCCATGAAACTGGTGTTTCAAAATTGATGGCACATCATGCTTTGATCCTTGTTTTTTCCTTCTGAGTGATACAACAGTGGCATCTTAGACATGATAGAATATACAATCACTAGGCCTCCTCTCTCTCCACTGAGGATTTCTGGTGTGCACACATTTCCCTTCCCACCCAGAGCACAGACATCCAGCTCCATGAAGTCATGAAGACCCTGGTGCAGGCAGACACATGTAGAGAGGGGCCAGCCCGTTTGTGTGGTCACACAAGGTGGAGAGGATGCGGTACCAATTCTCCTTCAAAAGTGCCGGGGCTTTGGGGATCACCCAGAGTTAAGTTCTGAGCCAGGACTAAAAGTGAGCAGCAAGATAGGTGGACAAAATGAAGCTAAGTGTGAGGGCCTGCAGCCTCACTCCTGAGCGGCCAGAGGCAGGAGTGGACCTGCTCCTTCGGGACCCTGACTGTCCCTCTGCTCCAGGGGCAGCCTGCAGGCAGACCTGACTGTCCCTCTGTACCAGCGGATGAAGAAGGCTGTCACGGACAAGGAAGGGGTTCAGGGAGCTGGCCCCAGGCAGGCTGGCTTCTTCTCATCTACTCACTATCTGACCACAACTGTCAAGACAGCGTTTCTTTTTACCCTCGCTGCAGATGAACAGTGGGTGAGGAAACAAACTCTTTCTGAGACATTCTCCAGATATGCCTCCCCAACTGGAGGTCAGAGGACAGATCGGGGCTGTGTCATGCTGAATGAGCTGCAGTGTCCCTCAATCTGGTTCTTACACAGCAGGGACAGTGAGTGAGGATAGCTGAGCCACATGAGCAGTGGCTTCAGGACTCATCTCTGCAGAATCCCTGCTATGGCAGTGGTTCCAGCGTTTGGCATGGCACCACTCACCTTCAAGTCTGAGCCGAGATCATCAGGCAAGTACCCCAACTACATCTGACTCACATGAGGCCAATCACCAGGCCGGGCAGACAAGACTCTTACCTCACGGGCACTGCTCTCGGCCCCGTGCTAACACTGTTTACTTGGTATTTCAGCTTGTTGTCTGTGTGGACAGAGAAAGTCTCCACGCCACTGTCAAACTCAGGAGGCTGCGCAGACTTCAGGAGGGTTTTTGGAGAAGCAGGAGCTTTGGAGGACAGGTCAGGTTTGTGTGTGGTTTCATTCGGCAGGAGATTGTGGTTGAATTTAGGACTTTCAAACTTGCGTTCGAATGGCCGTGCAGAGCTTGTGTATGGTTTTGGTGTGAATCGATTGTATGCTGGCGTGACCGTTTTCTGTGTCTGCTCGACCCCATTAGCTGGGGCTTTCTCTGCGAAACTCTTTTGGGGGTAGAAGGCAGACTGGACAGCGTCCTCTCGGGGGGCTGGTCTGTAAGCTGCTGGCTTATTCTGAGATGGAGGTGGGTCCGGTTTGGACACTAACGAGTTCTGAAAATCCAACGACATGGCATTACCTGAAAAAAACATGTAGAAAAGTATTTCAAAAACTTCTGAAAATGATTTAATCTGTGAATACTGAATTACTATGCTGTACATCTGAAAATAGTATACAGTCAACTATACTTCAATAAGAAAAAGTAAAAAGTATATTCAGTGGCCTGAATAAAAACAGAATTAGAAGTCCATCTCTTACTGACTATAATGGCTGGTGTTTGACACACTCCTCCAGAAATGAGAGAAAGAGAAAACCTGTCCCAGCTCTCAAGAGACCAGCACAACTTTGATACCAAAACCAGACAACGACAAGAAAATTATAAACCCCAATTTCTTGTGAGCATGATAATACAACTTATCACAGAACAGAATAAAGGAAATAAATCATAGGATCCTCTACAATGCGTTTGGCCTTCTGTATCCTCGGATGTGCAGCCCAAGCGGGCGGTGTGCGCTGTACTACACCAGTCCCACCAGGGACTTGTGCATCCATGGATTTCATTCAGTGTGCATGCGAAGTGGGGGCATCCTGCGGATACCGAGGACAACTGCACATAAAGTCAGTTGATAGAATGTTTTCAGCAAACTAGAAGTTCAGTTCAGTTCAGTCGCTCAGTCGTGTCTGACTCTCCGCGACCCCATGAATCACAGCACGCCAGGCCTCCCTGTCCATCACCAACTCCCGGAGTTCACTCAAACTCATGTCCACAGAGTCGGTGATGCCATCCAGCCATCTCATTCTCCGTTGTCCCCTTCTCCTGCCCCCAACCTTTCCCAGCATCAGAGTCTTTTCCAGTGATGAAGGGCACCCAGAGAATTCACACACTGCCCATCTGCTCTCCCGAAGTGGGAGCTGGAGAAAAAGAAGTGTGTTACTATTGCTTCTATTCACACTGCACTACACATCCCAGCCACTGCAGAGAGGCAAAAAATTAAAAAAACAAAAAGGCATAAAGTTTGGAGAGTAAAAAGTTAAACTTTGTCTGCAGACATGACAGATACGACAGTGTGTAAAGAAAATCCTGGCATACAGTGACATCGAATCACAGCCCTGGGAGTGGACTCCTGTGACTACAGAGCAGCACCACCTGCAGCAGTGGGATGTGAGCAGGAGACATGAGCTATGTGTGTCCTGTGAAGGCACCAGAGGGGGTGGGGTGGGGCTATAGGCCCTCCCATGGCTGGAAGGATGCGGGCTGGAAAGATGGCGTGAGGCTCAGAAGAGGTGTACTTGCTAAGACAGGAGAAAGCTGAAGGAAGCAGAAGGGGTGGGGGAGCGCCTTGGGCGAGGGTCAGCATGGGTGAGGGAGACAGTTTACTGATCACAGATGTGGAGGACAAGACACAGGCAGACACGCAGGGACACCCCCAAGGTGGCCCTGCTGAGAGACCTCATGGGAGAAGGGATGTCACCATGATTTTTACATACCACCCTTCATTTAGTTTCGGACATACTGGTGAACTCCACGTACAGAAAGTGAGCTGTGTTAGGCAGAATAGAGAGAAGGCAATGGCAGCCCACTCCAGTACTCTTGCCTGGAGGATCCCATGGACAGGGGAGCCTGGTAGGCTGCAGTCCATGGGGTCTCTAGGAGTCGGACACAACTGAGCGACTTCACTTTCACTTTCATGCATTGGAGAAGGAAATGGCAACCCACTCCAGTGTTCTTGCCTGGAGAATCCCAAGGACGGCGGAGCCTGGTGGGCTGCCGTCTATGGGGTCGCACAGAGTCGGACACGACTGAAGTGACTTAGCAGCAGCAGCCAGAAGGCAACAGTCATGAAAAAGATGTACTTCTAACAAAATCCTTATTGTTCACTGTCCTAAGCCTATAGGTTTCAAGTGTGTCTTTCTTACTTAAAGCCACTTTTACTTAGAAAGCACGAGGCTAACTTTAGCCTCGTAAGTCTGACTGTAACAGTCGTCTGTCCACTCTTGAACTGTCTACCTTCACTGTGCGCCCCCTTGGTATGTGCGTGGAGGCCGAGAGCCGCGCTGGGGCTAGGTTGAGCACCCTGGCTGTACTGAGCAGGCAGTGGCGGAGGGGGGGGCGTTGCCTGCAGCGGGTCATAGCGCTTCTCCCCGAACGACCTGTCCACAGCTTCAGCCTCAGCAGCCTTCCCCCTGTGAAAAAATGAGGACACATCAACACCTGAGGATGGATGCACGTTACCAAAGAATTTCCCATTCTTCTAGACATCCCCAAGTTGTTTGCTTTCAATTGAGAATTTCACAATTTATTCCCCACGAGTATGGGTAGTCTACCAAGATACACAAACTAAGTTAAGCCATCATCAGCACCAGAGATGTGAAGACACTACAGATACAGTAAGAATATTGGTAAGACATCCAGAAGATGGCAACCAAAAGGCAGATGAAATTTCGGGTACACTACTGTTGTTCACAAAAAATTATAATGTTTGGCAAGTATTTTGAAGAAACATTTAATGGCTCAAATCCTCCTTAGATTCCCATCTGCTTTTGCATCTAAGGCACCAGCTTGGCACCAGAGGATGAGGCAGGGGCTAGCAGGCGTTTTTGCTAAGGGCTGGGCAGGAAATGTTTCAGCTTCTTGGGCCACACAGTTTCTGTCACAGTTCTTCAAACTCTGCCCCAAATCAGACAAAAGCAATGTTTAAGGGACAGGACTGCTGTGTCCAGTAACGTGGACACTGTGGTCTTTAAATCTGCCCTTGATTTACCAGATCCATTCTGTTTAGCAATTCCTACAGGAGCAAACATTGCTTGATTTTGAGACTCATTTAAATCAAACTGTGCCATGTATGCTGCTTTTTTTTTCAGTTGCCAACTGTTCATACGGGAACACATAAAATTCACACGTGAAATTCAAAAAGAAGACCTCTTTACAATAGGACCCAGGATTGCAGTGCTGCCAGCTGAGCTCTGCAGAGTCCCGCTGCACCTGCTTTACGCACACACACAATAGCACAGAACTTGGAATGTTCACAGATTCTGGTCACAGTCCAGTCGCATGGTCAGCTCAAGAAACTACACCCTTAGGATGATGGGAAGTCTGCCACGTGTGCACTGCAAGGGGCCCGCACGGCATAGCTCATACTAGTGTCTTACACGGATGCTCCTGGACCAGCAGTCAGAGCTAGTCTAAGAGCCAAGAAATTTAGGTGATGGCAAAGCCAGCACAAAAGCAAAGTCAAAGAAAACGGTCAGTCTAAGTTTGCCACAAACAGAACTATGTTTCTGCCTCATGTTATGTTAATGTCTCAACTTGGCTACACTGAACCAGTCCTAGTAGTTAACAGTCCTAGTTACTAAATCAAACACTACTACTGCAGGGGTCCCAAAAGAGACCATCTAGATGGAAGCTTTTAAGAGGACATAACAGCCTCTCTGAGCTCAGACACGGCTCCAAATTTCCCTTTCCTGCTGACTTAGGACTTGCTTACCAACACTGTGTAAACGACTTCCTTATAACACATCCACGTCTGTCTTCATTATTGTGAGTCTGTTCTGCTCAGGTATGGGCCCACCTGTGCCTGCATGCGATTACACTCCATTCTCAGAACCAAGTTCGCCACCAGTCAGGGGTCAACCAGAGGCAGAACCAGAACACACAAAACATAGGAACCCAGACAAGCACAGGTGAGCTTGTTTGTAACCCAGCAAAACCCACAAAAAAGAAAAGCAACCGGAGGCCCAGCAGACAAGCAAACAGAAGGGTGCAGCACGGAGCAGGAAGATGACAGGCAGGACCTCGGAGCTCAGTCCCCATGCCGCCCCCTTCACAGCGCCCCCCGCTGACAACCGGACCAGAAGTCACCAAGTCCCCTCAAGCTGAAACAGTGATAGAAGGCAAGTTTGTTCCTGCCTTGGGAAAACACCAAACAACTCTTCAATATCTTCCCTCAAACAATGTCACTCCATAGCAGAGCCTGCTTTTATATTTAAAGAACAAACACCAAGAAGAATGAAGAGAAGCAGCACTGAGTGTGCCACATGGGAAGGAGGGGCTTCGAGGTCAGTCTCTTAACTGCTCACCCTCTTACCTTTGTCAGAGCACTTGGACCCTGACAACCCTTTGACATTTAACATCTTTTCCAACGTAAGAACCTCACACAGATGACACCAGGGTCGAAGAACAAAGCTGCACAGCCCAGGCTGGATAGCACACATGCTGAGCTGCTTACCACCCACAGAAACCAAGCAAGTATGACACAGCTAACATTTCCCTTCAGAACACACTGAACTTTGTGTGACTGACTCCACTTGATACAAGTCATCCTTTGCTTCATCTTATCTTCGGGAAAATTTACATCTGAAGTGAAGTGACTCACTTGGAAGAGTAACCGGCAAACTGTGGCTGAGACTGGGGATGAGCCGGCCTGGTGGGCTCGGAGAGGTGGCTAGCAGGGACGTGGGCCGGGGGCTTGGCCTCAAAGCTTCTCCGATCAAAGTAGGAGAGCTGCTTCCGGTAGTACTCCTCATCCTCCTCGGGGTCATAGTGATTTGCCCGAACGATGTCTTCAGGTGGCTTCACGTGAGGCCTCTGTGGTTCGGGGATCCTGACAATGAATGATAAATGTAAGAACTTCTGAGATGTTAACTTGACAAAGAGAACAGAATAGGTACCTCTGACCTTCCACTGACACCCTGACTACTCGTGACCTAGCTGAGCAGGGCAGCCATCAAGGCCGAAACTTGGGCCCCACGTAAACCCATGTCACACTCAGAGGGCAGACTTCTCCTAACACACCCCGTCTACTGAGCTTGACAACCACCTGGTTAGAAGCAGCTTATCAGAGAAAAGACAGAAGGGAAGTCAGACAGTGGGGAGCTCCAGCACATGCACCACTGTCAGAACAACAACTGAGAATTCAAGACCTTGATGCCAGGAGTAATAGACGATAC
The DNA here is from genome assembly GCF_049115385.1 of Moschus berezovskii. Lineage (NCBI taxonomy): Eukaryota > Metazoa > Chordata > Mammalia > Artiodactyla > Moschidae > Moschus > Moschus berezovskii. The sequence continues at coordinate 41,618,283 of NC_142480.1, read as the reverse complement.
ACAGGTAAGGAAGGAGCTAGACAATCATGAGGGAAGCACGCAGCAAAGGAAGTCAACTATCAGCAAAGTGAGGTATTGTTACTTAGGCCCTGCTGGGTAATTGAGAAACTCAGCATCAAAAACAGATAAACTAGGTTTCACACCAAGAAGGAGGGCTAAGCTTTCAGTTATTACACATTTACTCCATGTAGAAGAGCTTATCTGCTAATGATACCAGCTAAAGGAGACACCGTAGTAGTTTACATTTGCATGACAAGCACTAGGCATCAGGAAAAGCAGAAGAAATTAGACAACAGTTCCTCTTTATTACAGCACAAATACAAGTGAATGAAACGTCGGTCCAGAGAACTGCTCAGACGCGGCCGAGCACTCAGCAGCAGGGGCGGCCACCGTGAGGGGCGTGCACAGCAGGTCCCCCGAAGCCGCCTTCCGCCCAGTCATCCTGGTGCCGACCGTGCTCCTGACCATGGCAGGCACGCGTCACAAGCTACATGCTCACCAACAGACTATGTTTGGGCTTCCTGGGGTGCAGGAGTTGGGACTCAAGAGTTCCACTGCAGGGGGCATGGACTCTGTCCCTCCTCAGGGAACCAAGATCCCACATGCTGCACAGTACAGACAAAAATTTAAAAAAAAAAAAAAAAAGTTCACAGCTATCTGTTTTCTTGTCGCTAAAAACTAACAGCCTGTGTGCCAACAGCAGTATTAAACTAAAAACATCATTCAGAAGTTAGGGCTCTAAAATGGTATGTTAGCATATGTTAGCAATTTGCTAGGAAATTGTTTTCAGATTTGTTTACGGAAAGGATAACAAAGATGTGCTGCGGAAGATAAAATGAAGTTTTGTCTTTCTAGGACCACTGTTTCAGTGGGAACATGGCAGATTTCAACTCAAGACCAGCAAACCCCCTGCCTCCCCGCCCCTCCCCAGTTGGGGCTTGCTCCCCATCCGTGAGGCTGCAGAGCACCCACCTATGTGCTGCTCTGTCGTGTTCACTGAGCTGACTCGGAGCTGGGGCTTTGGGACCTGGGACGGGAGCACCTGCTGGTTTTGATGTGACTTCTGGGGGCTGCAGAGAAAGAAGACACACATCCTTAGGCAGAGATCAAGAGAAAACAGGTGTTGCTTAGGCATGTTGCACGCTCATCACTGAGTGTGTTCTGCACACAAGGCAGGGAAACAGTGATCACATCTTTACCTTGAAACTAGTGGAATGGCTCTCATCCTTCCTGTTCTCCATGGAAGCGGACCTCTTGTTCTCAAACATCTTCACTCTGGTGAGCACTGACTGGGGCTTCATGGCTGGGTCTTCCTCCTCCTCGGCGGGAGGTGGGGGTGGAGGCAGGGGTTTGGTGCCTGTGGGCGGGACTTCGGGCTTGTGCTGGGATGAGGGGCCAAGTGGTGGAGCAAGCGTGGTGCTGTGAGGAGGCTCGTAGTGGCCCGGGCCTGTCCTGGAGGGGAAGCCCTGGGCTGGCACTGGCTCGTAACTCCGAGGGTACTGGTCCAAGTATGGCTTGGGCTCAGGGGGCCCCTTGGGGCCAGCGGTGGAGTAGGGCTGCGGGTCAGGCCGGTACCTTCCATGCACGTCGTACCCGGGGGCAGGGACGGGCGGCTCTTCGTGCCGCAAGGTGGAAGTCCTGGGCAGTGGGTCGTAGTGCGCTCGGCCTTCATAGGACAGGGGCACTGGCTCCTCAAAACGGGGGAAATATCCTCGTTCTGTGGGCTCCGCGGGAGGCTGACCATCAAGAGGCCGGGGCTGGTAGGGCTGCTTGTCGTCGTAGTAGGGCCACTGCTCCTCGTAGGTGAGGAGGCGATCGTCATAGCGCAGACGGGGGTCATAGTTCCGAGCAAACTGCTCTGGGTAGCTAGAGGGATCATATCTGTATGTGGGCTGCTCCAACTCCCTGCCGGCCTGTCGCTCTGTGTACAGAGGCTGCGGCTCGTAGCTCAGGCCTTGCTCCTTGTCTGGCCTCTGTCCAGCGTGAGCTGCAGCCGGCTGCTTCAAGACGTGGTTCTGTCTCATCATCTCCTCAGGGTAGGGGTCCTTCCTGTACACCTGTGTAAACAGCCATGCTTAAGGACACAGGCTGGCTTCAAATCCTAGTCTAGTAAGAGACAGAAACGACATGTTCTACCCTGTATTACCAGGACAGAGAGATTAGTGGAGAAAGCAAGTTTAAGTGAAAGCTCAAAATTTATAATGTAAGTAGGGGCGTTTATGTTTCAGCATGTATCGACACTAAATGAAGTTTAGTAGAAAATTAATGCATTCAGCTGTTGATTCCACTTGATTTGGACACTGAAAATGGAAATCATAAAGAAAATTTATGGACATAATAGTAAAGCAGTTTACAATGGATCTGAACAATATATTAAGAAATTTTGGAAGATTCTAAAGCCAAACATTAAAAAATCTATATATTAAGAAATTTTGGAAGATTCTAAAGCCAAACATTAAAAAACCTATAAAAGTATTAGGTACCAATCCCAATTAAAAGACCTATTTAAAGAATCAGGCACCACTGGAAGCCATGCAGACTGCAGAACCAGATGACTCGTAGTGATTTGAGAACATGGTATTGAGCCCACAGTAAAAGCAGAGGACACTCGAGGGAAAGCAGACGTGCTCATGTGGCAGGCTGACGGGGAGCGGCAGGTGAGTGCAGCCCCCGCGGCACAGGTACCTTTGCTGGGCCCACATGCGACGGCAGGGACGGCTCTGGACCTCTGAGCTGCACGTGAGCGGCCTCAGTGCCTGGAGCTCGTAAAGAGTCGGCGTGTGGTGAGTCAGAGGAGAGGGGAGCTGGGCTCGGCTCCTCCAGTCTGACATTAGTTAGGTCTACGTGAGGATTAACAGCAGAGGCTGATGGTGCCGGGTTTGTTTCAGGCGAAAGGTAAGGGCCTGGAGATGAGGCTTCTGCTTTCTGTGAAGTGTTTAAAATATTTTAAATATAATGCTTCTGTTCACTGCTAACTCCCCACTTCCATTTATAGTGGTTGATAAGACATATATTTTAAGTGTGCTGAGTTAAAAAACTGTGACCTTCATATCCTGAATTTTTTAATTTCAGTATACTGCTGTGTGAGATTCTAAACACAAAAAGTTTAGAATTAAGTCCTTGGTATTCTCCAGTTGAAATTAGAGATTAAATCTTAACTTGCAAGAAAGGACACCACATTCTTTAAGTCAGTCACCACATCCTAGACTTTGATAAAGTACCTCCACCTGCAGAACATTGATGCTGCTGCTTACCTGTTGAGAGGCTGTTTTAAATCCAGGGGAGTCTATTCTATGGCCTGGCTGTGGCTGCGCTTGTGGTGAGTAGGGAGGATATGCCTGGTGGTCAGGATGCATTCCAGAGGAGTCCTCTCTGACAGGCTCAGAGGACCGGGTAATGGCAGACTCCGGGGGAGTCCCCACCTCATCATTTAGGGTCTCATCTAGTTCTTGATCAGTGTAGGCCCCGCCTTCTGTATCTGTGTCTTCATAGTCAGAAGTGTGTCTACTGTCCGTGCTATACATTGAGTATTCACTACCTGGGGCTGACAGGTAGGACAGACGATCATCATGCAAATCAAGGTCATCACTTGTAGCACCATCCGCCTGGGTCAAATAAAAGTAAATTAAAAATTTTATTCAGTAGTTTTATAAGAGATGGCCTTTATTTCACAAGGGGATTGAAAAGTATACTTGTCCTCGGAGAAATCATAGCTATGTCTAGAGGCTTCTGTGAGGAAAGGTCAAGAAGACTTCACAAGCACACATGCGGACACACAAAACACCCTCAGATATCTGAAGGGCTTGGATGAGTGAGGTCGGCTGGCAGGCCATGACAACACTGGACCCTGATGCCCAGCCCCAGAAGACCACAAAGGAGCCCTGGCCTCCTCTGGTTCATGGAACCTAGTCACTTGCTAGTCTGTCAGCCCAGAGCAGGGTGAAGAGGGGGATGTGGCCAGGCCAAGCTCACAGAAACAAAGACACACCGACTGACAGAACATCGCACATGAGACTAGGAGATAAACGCCACAGTTCAAGCTGAGTAAAAGACCTTATGTATATATAAAATCTATATATGAAGATTAAAAGTTGGTATTTGGACCTAGAGTTTTTATAAAACACAATGGAAAAGCATCAGCTAAGTGCTGGCTGCCTCACTAGGAACTGCTGTTAAAATATAACTCTGCACAGATGCACCAGTGTCCAGTGGAAGCAGAGTGGGGGTAGACGCAGGAACGATACTCTACGCAGGATTAAGAGCTGAGTTGGCTCCAGGCTCCACCGAGTGTCTCCTGAGCCAGTGAGAGAGAACACAGAAGTATCTGAGGGAACGGGAACAACAGGCTGTCAGAGGACACTGACATGACGCTACTGCCTGGACCACACACGACAGCCACCCCCTACCCTGGTAGACCCAGAGGTGGGAAATGGCTTGAGAGCTGGAAGATGTGGAACCCAGAATTCTACCAACACAGACTGATGGACAGACAAGGCCTGAGCTGCCTGAATGGCACTTCCCAGTCTGGATGCTGGCTCTGCAGGAGCTGATCCTGAATGCCTCCTTCCGGGTTGGAAAAACCAGCTGTCCCTGACCAGCGGTTTGGAAAGCCAGGAATGATGGGCGGAGTCTCTCCCACTGCAAAAATCTGCCTGCTTTCTCCACTTGCAGAGCCTGCAAGAATAACCCAGGGGCCAGTCGGGGCAGTACTTATGGCCCTAGGGACAAGCAACTCAGAACTCTCTGATGTGCTGCAGGGTATGAAAGCAGAAGAAGCAAGAACCAAGCGCTTGGAGCCAGAGATAACATATGCCTCCTGTTAAGAAAGCCCCAGGATGACTTTCCTTGGTCATCTTGTAGGGAATATACAAGACCATCAGAACTGCAGAGAGGAACTCTTCCTGGAAACCAGGTGGAAGTAATTAACTCATGGGCGTTCAGGGTGGAAATGAAGAGAATCTATTTAGTTTAAGAATCTCTTAACTAAATAGAATCTCTTAGTTTAAGAATCTATTTGGAAAAAATGTACTAGAGTGGAAGTGGGGGCATAAGTCAAACTTGATTTAAATTTTAACACCTTTTCTGATTTACAAAATGCATCAAGACTATTATTCTAATAGTAAATGACTTATGAGACCTATTAATATAGATCGTTTTAATTACTTTTTATTAATATTCCTCACATACCAAAATAGTTATGGAGTTAGACCTTCATTGTAAAATCCAAGCAAAGGAAGCACACAAAGAAATCAAAACTAAGATTAGTGGAATAAAAAAACCTCTCAGATAGGTAGGCAAGTATATTGTGTGCATTTATAAACTAATAGCACTTCAAAAATCACCAGTTAAAGCTAACAGTCTAGCTGACAAAGGCTGCGAGCAGAATTGTGTTGTCCTGGATGGTTAGCATGGAGTGGAAGTGATCCTACTCACCCAAGGCCACAGAGTAAGTTAGTAAGTATGTTGTGGGAAGTGCTGCAGTGAGTTGCTCCACCTCTATCTATCAAGTTCCCAGCTGACACGTCAGTGGTCAGGGGGGTCTCATGATCGCATGTGAGTGGTACTGACACGTGACTATGGGTGGGAACAGCCAACACCACCTCCAGACGTCAGCGTTAGGACATCTCCTCTTGTAGAGGTGGTGTCTTCCAGGTAGGAAGCAGGGATCCTGAGCATGCAGCATGCACTGCACTGGCCTCAGGGGCCACAGCCAGGCAGGGGAAGGAGCAACGTGCAGGGGAAACACAGCAGAAACAAGCCGACGCGGAAATACAGAAACAAAAGAGAAGAGGCATTCTCAACTTTCCCTAGCAGCGGAAACACGAACAATGTCATCTGAAGGCAAAACACATGTATAGCAAAAGCTTCTTTAACTGTGTATTCTGAGGAGAGTTAACAGCAAAAGGCAGTGCATGCTACTGTACAGAACACCAGAATGCAAAGCCAAAAGTCTGGGCTGCATAACCTGACTTTTCCAGTGTGTCTCAGGGATGTTAATTAACAGAAATCCCTCAGGGAGGGACTCAGGGCCATGCTTGCAGCAAGCAGCAGAGCCAAGTCCCTCACTGCAGCCCCTCCGGCCCCCACCATACTGCTGTGTGTCCGTGCTGCCCCAGGGCCAGGTCTGAGGACAGTGGGCCCTGCCCATTCCCTGCCTTTTCCTCCAGACAAGTCCTGGATCTCACATGTAGAGGGATAGCACTTTGGGGACCCTCATCAAGCCCACTCATCCCCTTATTTCCAGAGGAGGAAGGAAGCCAGGTTCACACTCATTCTCGGTCAGGTGGGTGGAGTTGGAGCTCAGCCCTGCTCTTCCACATCAAGAATTCTGAGACAGAGAATACCACCGGATGGTAGCTTAGTGGGCAGGAAACTTCTGAATCCTTTACTACCAAAACTAATTCCATAACCCCACATGCAAACTGTGAAGACCTAGACAGCCCCCTATTCCTCCAATACGTTGATCCAAGTAGAAACGGTGTCTGAAAGGCTTCTATGAGTTGTCGGATGGGTTAACAATAGGAAACTTCTTACCTTTCCCTCAGAAACCCATACCAACTGGTTCTGTTGCTGCTGAATTGCTTCTTTCAATGCACCATACCAGCCATCATTCATTGAATTTAAGTTAATTGTAGCTGAAAAACAGACAACAGCAGCATTGTTCTCTGGTTAGAACACTGCCACAAAATAAGAATTCACTCAACACTGCTTACAGCTCAGCCTCCATGCCTCCACCACTGAGTTCTCTGACAGATGATATCTGAGGACACACCCCTGGAAATGTCTGTTTTGGCACCAAACCATTTCTTTCCATCAACAGCAGCCATTAACACAAGAGCAAGCAAAACAGGCAAAGGTTATATGAGTTTTAATATTTAAACAACACATTTTTGCCCACATATTACTGCACAGAAACTGTAAGGTGAAAGAAGGCCTTTAACGTACTCACTTGTAAAAAGATGGTGATTATTTTTACGAAGTTTATGAGACCGCTCATATAACTTCCTGGCGCTTTTCCGAGATTCTGGACATAACCTCATCCGCATTGTTTTCACACCCTGCTTAGAGTCCGGGTTAAGGAATACCACGATTGGATACCACTGGGCATAGTTCAGACGATCTACTGCATTGGGCGTTACATCCAATAAGGCATGTTTGTCCTAAAGACAGAAGGCGAAAGCAGACACGGACACAAGACACAGGTAACCATCACCTTCAGAAGTCCTACCCAAGACTACGTTCCAACAGGAACAGATGTTTCACTCCAAACTGTCTCAGAAGCATGTCAGGAAAAGGTGTACTCTCAAGTTAATGCTATATACTTTCTAGCCCAATATAAGGCAGAAAGTCTTAACGAGCTCACTTTTTGCTTACTCACAAAGTTTAATTTATAAATTGAGTTGCACAAAGATATTTGAAACCACATATAGCAGGAAATACATTAAATTTAGAAAGATTATTCTTTCCCATTTTTATATTTTACACCACCTCTCCTGGCAGTTCACTTTTAAGACAGCCCCAATACTTGCGAGCAGAGAGTGAAAATAAGTGTAACACTGTAATGGTCCTGACACAACCCTGTGACTAACACACATTCCTGTCATCTGAGCACCAAAGGGCAATCTGAACTGTCCTGCTGTGACAGCCGCAGACTGCCCACATGAAGACACTGGATCCCTTTCTGTGTGATGACAGCTCATCTTCTGAGGCAAGTACTACTTACCGTCCCTGACACCAACTGTTAGAATGTCTGGCTGAATTTTCTCATGGTATGCCAGTAACAACTTGAGAAAAACTACCTCCTACTTTCAATTTAGCCAGATTCATCCCACAGCTTACAATGAACAGGTCAACTTTCAGGAACATACCTGATCTATTATCTGCTTTATTGTGTGGAGGCGAATAATGCCGGAGCTGCGCTGGTCGGTTCCTGCATCCCGAGGTTCACTTTCTAGTCAGGAGAGAAACAAAACATCAGATTTCCACTGCTGAGACCAGGCCCTCGACATCTGGGCACTTACGACACCGTGGGCTCCACCTGCTGGATGTCAGCAGCAGTCCCATGTCCCTCCTGACCCAGGAGATACAACTGCGGCCACATGTCCTCTCTAGGGCTGCCCCGGCTGAGAACACCTGGTGACATCAGTGCTTCATACCATCAGAAAGCAGGTGGCCGCTCACCCCAGGTGCACGATTCCAGGGGTGCCCCCACCCAGCAGTTGAGCAACACTGGATGAAGTGTGCTTACAAGATCGAAGTAATATTTCACAATGAACAACATTTTAATCAGGAAGCAGAACTTCAGCATAAATCGTCTACTGGTCAAGAGAAATTGCCCAAATGGCAATTCTCTCAGTTGAAAATCAGCTTTTAAAGTCAACAAAGTAAAATTATAAATTCTATGTTTGGTCCAAATATTTAAGTTTAAAGTAATTAGTTTTTTAAGATGCATGTTTTCAAAAATGTTCCAGCTATTCTGAGGCAGAGACATAGAAGTGCGGAGGTCAGGCTGAGGGACAAGGGGGACGAGGCTCTCACAAGACAGAGAGGGCTAGCTTCCAGTCTGCTGGACACAGGCAATGACGGGGAGACCACCTGGGAGTTATGGCTAGAGAAAATGCTACCAGTTTCTAAATTCAAAGACTCTTCTTTGATTCAAAGAGGGTATATAACTAAACGATCTGAACCCCTTTTGTAAGACCCTGGCTGTAGAATAAACCCAATTTAATCCATTAATCAGTCCTTAAGACAGAACTCTGTAGGTCTTCATACTTGTTCTTCCTAAATTTAAAAGACTTAAGCTTGGTTACAGGTGGTATCTATAACCATCAAGTTCTTTAGGCTAAGTGCACAACCAAAAAAAGATCTCTTCTGAAAAGACTAACAAACTGAGTGGAGAATCAGAAGTGAACATTTTCTAAATTGCTCAAATTTTACTATCATTTGTCTGCATCTTCTGAGTTTCAGGACACACATGTCTTCATTCAGCATCACCAGCAAGCAAATGAAAAGTAATGTATGCAACACAAATACAAAGGCAACACCCTGCTCATGTAAACCAGCCCCTGGAGCTCACGGTGCCACAGGGGCAGTCAGAGCGCTACAGCAGCAACAGGGAGCGCACCCGTCTCTGGGAATTCTAATGAACCCAGCACACATACACACACACAAAGCTATGTACTGGAGTGTTTACACCCCGCAAACAAACTGCACAGATTTACTAATACACCCTCTGTATTAGTAAAATATAAATTTGAAACAAAATATAGAAACAAAGGCTAATCAAACCACAGATTGATTATAGAATAGATAATAAAACGAACGAGTTATCCACTAAGAAGGAAAATGGAGTGTACACTTTTCTAAACAGTATGAAACCTCATAAAAGTATGAAGGGTGGGGAGGGTGGAGGAAAATACAACAGGGTAAAATTGAGGGTGATGATGAGATATGTCAAAACTAATTTTCTAATTTTTTCCTAATACAAAACGGTGTATTTCTAATTAGAAAAAATGTTTCTAAAGTTTTTACATATAAATTAAAGCAGGCCTAAGGGGTCATAACTAAGTCTGTGGATTTAAACTACCATGGTAGTTAAAATAAGAAAACTGAAAGAATCTGCAAGCAAAACCTGTAAGGCATTTAGAGCACTACTTCCTCAGTATCTACACGTAACACCAAAACACTGTAAACGCCTGCAGTGACCAACAGCATAACCATGCTTGTATTACCTTCTGACGTTGATATCTGAGCTCTCTATTTGCTTAATGACTGAAAAAGCTGGGCTGGAGCCAGAAAGAGCTGGGTTCAGAGCTGAGTGTGACCTAACTGGTAGTCCTCACGACACCCCAACTAGGGAGGTGGGCAGTGCACCCAGCCTGCCGAGCTCAGGGTGAATATTTGGAGAGCTGCCCTGGGATACTGTCAGGATTAAATGTGACTGTGGGCTAAGGGAGAGGGACCTGGCAGAGTAAGGACACCATCACTCAGGTTTCCCTCCAATTAAACACGTGGGGTCACTGACAAATTTTCACTTACAAAAATGTTACTTCTAGAAGGTGAACGGGTCAGATCTACCTTTAGAGGAGTAACTAGTAAAGAAGCACCCTCAACCCCACTGAAAGTCTGCATTGAGACCACTTACTTGCGATCTGGTAAATATCTGGCTCCTCTCTTGCCAGCTTCTCCCTGGCAACATCAGCTATCGGTCCAAAGATGGTTACGGGCCTCAGGAATCCAGCTGAGAAGATACAGATGAAAAAAAGCACAGTTTATGTTTTTTCTGTCTTAGGCAAACCAACAGGTATTAGGCTGCTCGGCAGGAAATAGACTACCTTCTCGAAGAACCACCCTCTCATACGCCGGGAACTTGGTCTGGACTGGCTGGGCTGAGAGATCTTCTCGGCTCTTGCGCAGGTTTCTCTTGGAGCTGCGCAGGCCGCGGAACCTCCAGAAGTCGGCGCGGTCTCCCCCTGCTGTCTTGGGCAGTGTATACTGCACACTGGCTAACTGCTCAGCTCTACACAAGAGAACACAGAACAAAATGCACAAGGACTTGTGGTGGAACACAATGTCAAAACCCTGGACAGAGCTTCACATGGAATGTAAACCTTAATGCTTAAATTAAAGGAGTTTATAAACCTAGGTCAGTCTTAGACATGGTGAATACAGTGAAGACTCCCCGTGGGGTTCTGAAACCTTTTCCTCATTCCCTAACCTGCTCTGCAAGATGCAGCGGAATGCTCATACCTGTTCTTATTTGGGATGATGCCGCGTTCCACCTCCTTATGGTTTTTGCCAATCCGAATGGCGAGCCAGGAGCCCAGCTTCCCATTGTATAGAGTGTCCACAACACGGAACACCTCTCCTTTGTTAAAACTGAGTCCATAGGGAGATTCCTTCTCATATTCAAAATGGGTTCTAATATAGAAAGAATCACCCACATCGGATTCTACGATGCGACGATAAACTAAACGGAAACAAAATATATAATGCATGGAGAAAAATTAATATGAAGAGAATACATTAGGTGAAGATTCTATTGATAACGTTAGCAATGACAAAAACAACTGTATCCAACTAACAGTAGCTCCTTCCTAAATATTCTGTCTCGTGGGCATCACCATGAGCTCATGACATGGTGACTCTTGGCACTCCCCCCTTCTGGATGAGGAAACTGCTGCAGACACCCATCAGGCAACTTGTCCAGAGCCACATGTGCTTCCTGCTTTGGTCACCTAACAGTCCTGCCTCAGCCCTGCACAGATGCTCCTGCTCTCTGAACTATGGCTCTCAAATGAGGGCAACCCCGTACCCGTCAGAGAGGGCTGGCATGCATGGAGACGTTTCTGATAGCAGCAACCGTGTGTGAAAGAAGGTGTGTGCACCAGACACCTAGTGAGCAGAGGGAGAACTTCTCAAATCGCCTGAAGCGTTAACACACGGGACGGCCTTCACAACATTAATGGTTCAAAATACCAACAGTGCCAAACTTGAGAGACCTTGTCTGTTCTAAATGAAAAGTGCATCTTCTTAATCACAGAAATTAGTCATTCTCTTGAAATTAATGCCAACAAACATCAGAGCATACTGCTTAGAAAACATCAATACAAAATTCAGAAGCTGCCCATGCACGGTTCTGTGTAGAAGAGTATACAATTTTCCCACAGATGGCACTCTTACTTAAACAGAAGGCCAGAGACTCTGGCTGGTCCCATTATTGTGCTGTGCTAACAATAACAAGCACAGTGTAAGATTGTTGATGTTGTTTAGTCACTAAATCGTGTCCGACTCTTCGTGACCGCATGGACTGTAGACCACCAGGCTCCTCCGTCCATGGGAGTCTCCAGGCAAGAATACTGGAGGGGTTTGCCATTTCCTCCTCCAGGCAATCTTCCCGACCCAGTGATCGAACGTGCATCTCCCAAATTGGCAGAATTCTTTACTACTACTGACCCACCAGGGAAGCCCCACAGTGTAAAGGCTGTGTGCCCCTAAATGACAAAATCCATGGGGTTAACAAAGTCATTTATCACTCGGCTTTGAGTGATTTATTAAAAACATTAACATTAAAATTCCTTTTTAAGTAGTCCAGCATCTCCAGGTTTATTTTCTCAATTTCCTGAGAGTAACTCACCGTCTTTTTTCTTCTGAGCCAATATGGTCACTTCTTCTCCTTTTGGGAGGTCAAGCAGGAAGAGGACGGCTTCTTCTCTTATGATATTCGTGAAGTCTACATTGTTTACCTGTTAAAATAACGTTTCACAAATTACTACTGGCCATATTTTAAGACGATAAAAACATTTAACTACACAGGAAATAAGTATTTCCAGAAATATCACATCTCCAAAAATGAAAATATTTATTTTTGGAGAAAAGACCCTAGTTTGTAACAAGCAGAAACCGAGTAAATAAAGTGAGTTAAAGTATAAATTCATTTAAACAGTGACAATGCCACGCAATATTAGAGATCATACACTGCAAATTCCAACCAATTCAGACCAAGAAAGCCAACATCTAATTCCAATGACTTATTATTGTAAAATCTCTTAATTTAAACTTTGAAATTGAAGTCCTGACTGTACAACAGAGCCCTACTTCTTAGGACTCTCTGAGAAGCAATCAGAAGGAAATAGCGTGTGCGCTGTGCCCCCTCAGTAAGAGCATGTGTACAATACAGGCTCAGAGTCTGCCAGGTCAGTGCTCACTCGTATCAGAGACCCCTGAGGACCTAACGTAAACGTCATCAGTGACTGTTCGCAGGGTAATGGAGATTTCCTTCTATTCATCTTCTGGAAATTTTCCACATTATAGAAAATGTTTTCAATAGATACTACCTAATGATACAAAGCAAAAATAAATTATGAGAAAATATTTTTAAATGACATATAATTACTTCAAACAGCATATGGAGTGGGTAAGAGAATAGGTCTACTTAATTATCACTGTTGTATCTGAGAAAACAGAAACATTGTAAATACAACATCAAGTGGAAATCAGCAAGGCAGAGCCAATGAATGCCCTGACCTCCTTCCAAGCCAAGTGTGAAGGGGAAGGGGGACAGAGCGGCCACAGGCAGCCACCACGGCCTGAGGGAGCTCACCCCACGCTCAGAGGGCGGTTTCTGACTGCGAGCTGCTGCCTCAAGTGACCAAACCCAACATGAAGACAGGGAAGCAAGAGGAAAGAGGGGGTTGCTGAAAATGTGCCAGGTTTTAGGAAGAATGATTCAAGAAGGTGGTGGGAAAAGAACTAAAACATTGATCGACTAGGAGCGCCAGAATGACAGTGTTATGAAATCCAAAGAAGAAAGTAATTACTTAAGGTTAAAACACGAGTAAGAAATACAGAAAAATGAGGGCTGAAGATGCCATCAGGCTGGTGGTGCCTCACGGAAATCCACCGTGAGCCATGGTGAAGGTGGAAGGCAGGCCACATGGCCTCATGACACAAGCAAGCAGGGAAGGGTGCCACCTTACCTGCAAGTTCAACAGCCAGAGGAGAAAGACAACACAAGGAAGATGAGGAACCAACGGGCAGGGAAAGAGAACTCAGAACAAAGCAGTCAGGAAGAAGAGAGCAGAGCAGAGGGGAAGCGGGAACTCCCACTTGAGAGCTGGTCCTCCGACTAGAATGGGATGGAGTATATCCAGCAGGAGGTTTGGATATTTTAAAAAGAGAGGAGATGAATAAAGATGGCACTATGTTACTAGGTAACACTGCTTATGGAAAAGAAACAAAAACACAAGAGCCCACTGGCATACTGCATCTCTGGGCTTCCCTGGACTCTCATCCTTGTGGATGTGAAGCTTCAGAGTGAGAGCGGCTTATACCTGTACCCGATGGACACCCATCTTGGCACACCTGAGCCATCACTGGGTAAAGGGGCCCCACAGGCTGCGTACCTGATTCTGCCCTGCTGGCAGGCTGAGGCCTACAGCAGAGTCCAGCCAGCAGGAATGCTCAGCTGAACTGGAGATAACTGGGTAACACTGTGGGCTCTAAGACTTGGTTTTTCCACATTCTACAAATATGAGTGATTAAAATGAAACCAAAGCCGCATACTGTACAGTCACACCTAACATGGACGTGAGCAGAGGCAGGAAGGGGAAACCTGATGGAATCCCATGTCCTCTAACACACATTACAAGCTCATCATAACAGATCTGCTATACCTTGCTCTAGAGACCTAAGTATCTGAAACCGTGTGAGTTGATCATGGACATACCCTGAGGATTTGGTCGCCCTCCTCCAAGCCTTCTTTGGCAGCAGGGCTGTCTTCGAGAACACCAGCTACAAATATGCCAACATCGTTTCCACCAGCTAGCCGCAGACCCACACTATCTCCTTTCCTGAATTTTACTAACTTCATGCTGGGCCTGTTAAAACAAGTATTTCATTTGAACCAGTTAAGAGAAGCTTAAACAGTTACAGCAAACTGCTATAATGAAAACCATATTTAGAATAAAACAAAGGACCATCATATCTGAAATTTCCCCCACCCCACTAATTTACTTAATAAAATTTAGCATTAGAACTCAAAATCAGATTTAATAGCACTTTCTTTTAATTTCTAATTATCAAAAATAAGTTCTGAAATATCCAAATGTAATATGTTAGTACTGTTTTACATAACAACTGTAAAATTACTTCATGAATACATATTTTCCCAACTCTGACTTTTGGATATATATATATTAACGATGGATAAAAAACACTTCCATTTTTCCCATCCCAGTTCATATCATACCATCTCTACCAAATTACTGAGAAGCCCTATTGTACAAAGGTAGAAACTGAAGTGTAAACTGACAAATTTCCCTAATACCAGGAGTCAAAATCAAGCTCTTGGCACTGTGCCCGAAAGACAGTGCTTTTCAAACTCCGCAACCAGAGACTCTTGTAGTAGCTCACACAGATTACTTGCTCTGAGGCCCCTTTGAACTTTAAACCAAAAAGCTCACCATCCAGCCTTTCTGGATGAGCCCATGTTAATCTCTTCATGTTGGAAAGAATGGAGAAGAACTAATGAAGACACATTAATTCCTCTATTATCAGTGCAGGGTCAAAACTCTTGACACTTGTGAAACAAATACTAAGAATGCCACAGAAGAATGGCTACTAGTAACTACAGATTACCCTTTTGGGTAATTAATAACAAATTACATACATAATTACAAATTACCCTTCTAGGTTTCCATAGCTATCCCACATTCAGAGACAAGAAGACACAAGGTCTTTTACACCTATCTGGACATGAAATGTAGAAAAGTTCTTTTAAAGTAACAGTGAACAAATAAGTAGAAGTTAGCAGTAACTAAAACACACAAATCAACCAATGAATGAGTTGAGGGGACAGAGACAGATGCCTACTTCTTTAAACCAACTAAAGACCACTTTGGCTTTTAGGACTTATAAGGTAGTCCCACTAGATCTGGTTTCTTCACATGAGCTAACCATGAACTGGGGAGAAACCTGAGAGCATATAGATCAGACAAGGTCACTTACTGCAGGGGGTGGTGGCACTGGAGGTCCCCCGAATCTATGGATCATGGACGGTGAGCCCCTTGCTCATGGTGGAATCTACTTTTCCACCTACATCAAGAGCCTCCTCTCCCAAAGTCAACTATCCAGAGAGCTCTTTTAAGCACCCCCTTAAAGTCCTTAAGATTCCAGGCCCTAAGTCCTCTCCTAACTCTGAGCAACCTAGAGCACCTCAAAAGGTAACAACAGTGGACTGCAGTCTGCGTCCTTCAGGAAGACTCCGCTTTTAACAACCACCATTCGAGAACAGCTCCAGGCGCCATCTCAGGGTCACGTGACCAAGACAGGGTACTTTATTCTTGGCCCTCTGTCGTATCGACAGCACACAGCAGCAGAAGCCTCTGCCTCAAACACATCCACAGAGTGTGAGTGAACCCCAAATACAAACCCTGCCCACTCCTCAGTTCTCTCCCTATCTGTCCTTCAGGGCTCCTTCTGGCAAGTCTCTGGAATCTAACAAAGTTTTGGTAAACCTTAAAGAGTCAGGAAAGTGCTCAGGCAAGTCTTAGGAAAAACAAGAAGATAATAGGAATTATCAGTTACCTTGGTGATGGACAGGGAGGCCTGGCGTTCTGTGATTCATGGGGTCGCGGAGAGTCGGACACGACTGAGCAACTGAACTGAACTGAATATTGAAATGTGTAATCTTAAATTTGTGACACTCCCACCTATTTCAGGAGCTGTTTCTACCATGATGGGTCTTAGGGTAACAACCCAATTTCCTTCAGCAGAGAGAACAGATGAGAGCAGGGGTCTAGATCTAACCTACTTTAGGAGATTTGGTAATTTTCCATTATTCACAACCTGTCACCTCTCTTTTACCGCAGAGGCATCAAAAAACTAGATGATCACGACTGTTTGAAATCTGGACATAAAATCTACATCTCAGTCTCAGTACATAAGATACAAAGTAATGAAATGTCTGGAAATCAAACACTGACTTCTGAGGTGCTGACTGGTCTAGAGCAGGTTCTCAGGGTGACCCTGCCTCTGGGAACATCTGGCAGCCATCTGCAGGTGTTTTCAGTTGTCACAACCAGGGTGTGTGTGTTGCACGTGCACCACCGCTGGCTAGGGGTGCTGCTCAGCACCCACAGTGTATAGGACACTCACACGATGAACAGTTACCTGGCCTCAGTCCAGGTGCTGAGACGGAGAAACAATGAATTTTTTTTTTTTTTTAAAGCCAGGGATTGAGAATGCCTGTGAAAGTTCTCATGTTTAACTAGAAAGTTTTTCTTCTTGTTGGTCATACTACATAGCATGTGTGATCTTGGCTAACGAGGGATTAAACTCATGCTCCCTGAATTGGGAGTGTAGACTCTTAACCACTGAACCACTACATAAGTCCAGAAAACAATTTTCTAATTTCTGATCCAAAAACTAGGTAGAAAATAGCTGTGAGAAAGAAGTAAACATCCAAAGAAGTATGTTTTCCTCTAATCTCTGATTCTATCATATAAATAATTTAAAAACTAAACAAATGAAAGTCTAATCAGAGCATTATGCAGCACACACTATGTATCAAAAGCATTTGTAATACAGGTCACAATTGAACACTCACTCTAAACCATCATCAGTAACAGGCAGAGAAAACAACACAAGCTTAAAGCCACATTACCGAAGAATGCCATCTTCATGAGTTGAATTGGGCAGTACGCCATCAGATGGACTGACAGGTAAATCCACATCTGGCTGTCCTACCTGGGCATACACAGGCTTTGGTTCTGAAAGAAGAGAAAATCTAAATTGTGCAAGAAACACTGTACAAAATGGAACAAGCAACCACTGCATAACCAAACAATAAAAAGTCTGCAAAATACAGTGAAAATGAAGTTCAGAGAACCTGATCAGGGACATATATACTACATATGCATTTATCTGGGTACATTTTATAGTCATATATTCTGTATCTTTATAACATGTATGCACATCACATGGTCGCCTGTGCTTTCCATAGCTCCAGCAATTAAAGTCTGAAAAAAATCCACTTTTTAGGAAAGAATAACAGAAGAATGTATGAAGAGAGAATCCTTACATTTCTCTGCTGGGACTGTCACTTTCTTAACTATTGTAAAATTTATTTTTAAATATACACATTCCAGGAACTAAGCAAGCAAAGCAGAAAGAGTTTTTGGGAGAAGGACATGAGGGACAATAGAATCGGAACCTCTAGGCCTTTCAAGCAACCCTGCAGGATCTCGCAACCCTGCAGGTTTTCACGTGTGGTCTTGCATCCAGCTCGGCAAGGTACACTTCATAAAGAGTTTCTGAAAACACTGTCCACTGGCAAGATAACTTTTAAAAGTGTCTGAAGTCAACCTAATGTTTCCCTTTAATGAGCAGTGTTTGAAAAGCAACCTCACTCATTGTGAACAGCTGAGAACCATGAATAATTTCTACGTAGAAAATCTGAAAACCATTCAAGAATGCCTACTCATCTACAGTGACCTCCTATCCACATAGAAAATGCTGTAAATACAGAAAAATTCCATGGGTAGTTACCTACATGGGTAGTAGGTAACAGCAATAGTAATAACTGCATTTTTGTATCTCCTGTAAATATAATTCTGTAAATTGTAAAACAATTTAGTCTGACTGAATGTTTTCTGCACTTCGTATTTCATAGGCGAGGCTTACCTGGAAGATTGGGTGCTTGTTTCTCATTTCTCTCAACTACAACTTCTTCCACTGTTTTAGGCGTGTGGTCATCTGCATGCTTTACTGGAGTCGAGACAGCCCCAGGTTTAGAAATTCTCTCTTCCTCTCTGCTCCGGAGACTGTCAGTAAAACAGAAAGTTATGAGCACACCGTGAAAATCATTTATAAAGAGTACAAGAACAGCCAGGACAATGTCAAGAAAGGATGACAAAGGACTTTCTCTAAAAGATATCAAAATACTGTAAAAAACTCAGTAATTAAAACTAGAGTAGCACTGCCACAGATCCACATAGAAAAACAGAAAATGGAGAGAGACTTCTGCAGGACCAAAGTTTATCGTGGAGGCAGCAGGCCAAAGCTGCTGGAACAGAACAGCGTGTAATAAGCAGTGTCAGAACTGTTCACTAATCTAGAAAACCTAGCTCACTACGTGTATCAATGACATAAATCAATTTAAGATAAAGTCCCAAACATAAAATACATTAAAAAAATTTTATCAAAAATACTTTTAAAGTAAGTCTCAATTAACAAAAGCCATAATATATCAAGTAAATACATAAAAAGCTTTAAAAGGTGTGAAAATAGTTTGAAAAAAATGTCATATGTAGAACCAAATGAATTCTAAGTTCAAACAACTGAATATTAGCGATTTGACCAAACAAAATGTAACAGAAGTTCAATTACACATTGATCCAACAATAAGGATTTGATATTTAGATTATATAAGAACTATACATCAGTTTAAAAGAGACAATTCAGGAAAAAGTGACTACTAGGAAGAGGAAATTCACCAATAAAGAATGAATAAACAGACAATACACAAAAACTATTCAACCTCACTAGTAACAAGGAAAATGCAAATACAAAAAACTAGAGCTCTTACTACTCGTGAGAGTTCTCCAACCATAACAAGCTGTAAGAAGGACGTGGAGATACAGACATTTGGAAAAGGACAGTAGAAGTAAGTGTAAACACAAAAAACGAATATACAACTACTTGATCAAAAAATAAGAGTTATTTATCAAAACAAACAAAAAAAACGCACAGACACAAAAACCTCGAATCCTACTCTTTATCTTGAAGAAACACACATATACATGTTCAAGAAGATTTTATAAGAATATTTACTCTGATAGCAGTTCAACTAGCAATAAACAAAACTTAGTGCCCATCAACAGTTCCCCCCAAAAAATACAAACTATTTATATATATATATAAAGGCCAATTCATATGCTTCACACAGAAAGATAAATCAAGATCTACCATTTAACGTATTGGTAGAAGGTTTTATGGGTGAGTTCTCCCAACTCTGATAAAACTAATATTTTTCTTCAATCATCCTAGACAGTAGAAAAATATAGAAAGCTCCCTAATTCACTTTTTAAAGACTTTTTATTGTAGAAAATCCCATACATACATACAGAGAACAGTGTCATAAAAATCTCACGTACCTATCTTTAGTATTTTTCAACTTTCTGTTGATTAGCAATTCAACCTTAGGCTAAGAGAAGCTTTAACACCCAAATCTTGAGAATTAAAAGTACCAAATGAGAAGACAAAAACAAAAACATTTTAAAAGACAAATGGAGGGAAAAAATTCCAAATAAAATACTAAGGGAAAATAACACTGTATTAGAGGATTATTATATTGATACAGTGGTCACAGCAGGGCTGTTTCAAGAGTGCAAGACTAGTTCAGCATTAGAAGTCTACCACATAATTCTATCCAAACATTACAGAAAAAGTTAATACTGGTCAAATGGGCATGTGAAAACAATCAACAGCCATTCCTAATAAAAGTCACAAATAAAGCAAAGATCATCACATAATAATGAAACTATTTTACGAAACGAAGAGCTATTATCATATTATGTAGTGAAACACTGAATCCATTTGCTCTAAAATCAGTAACAGCACAGTGACACCTGCCAACATTACTGTTACACCACTATCTGAAGACTTGGATGACAGAATCATGCAATAATGAGCCTGGAAATACTGGCAGAAAACTTTAGTGAGCAGAAAAGAATATTAAAAATTATTTGAATTAAAATAACTTTAATTACATTGAGAATTAAATATCCTCAACAATCAGATAGAAATGAAAGGGTAAAAATATCTCTAGAACAACAGCATTAAAAATTATAAATCTATACAAACCTAGACTAGGGGAGATCTCCCTAAAAAGCAAGATAAAAATTCAAAAGCCATGAAAAAACAACACCCCAGAAAAATGAGCAACAGAAATGAACCAGAAATATACTAAAGAAGAAATTCAACATGGAAATATCACAAAAAGATGGTCAGTTCCAGTACTAGTCAGGAAATCAACTGATAATAAGAAGTTACCATTTTGCAGCCATCAGACTGGTACACATGGAATTCTGAGAAACAAACGAAAGCACTGCCACGTATGTATCACTGAATCGCTTTCCTACACACTTGAAACTAACATTGTAAATTAAATGTACTTCAATTTTAAGAGCAAGATAAAAATGTAAACACTACTTTTGGAAAGTAATCTGGCACTAACCATGAAAAAATTTTAAATGCCAATACATGCTTTAAGTATTTTAACAGTTAAAAAAGCCAATATATGAACCCATGGACAAAAATGAAAAAGACCTAGAAACAGACTTTCCATAATATGGAAAATTTCTGATCAAATGAAAAAGCTAAAAGGATGCTTACCTTGTGTCATGTGAAATAACCTAACAGCTGGGGAATAACGTGCAGAGCCTCCTATTTTAAAATTCTTTGTAAAACACCCAGAAACTCTCTACATGATGCTAAACGATGACACGAATACAGAGAAAAGCTTACTTCAAGTCTGAGATCCAGATGTAGTGGAGTTGGTAGCTGTGGCCTGTATCACTTGTTCTGATGAGCATACAATGCTTTCATAATTGAAGACAGAAAACTAAAATCTTAAACTTACAATGAAACAGTGTTGTTAACTAGAGATAGGAAAATAGCCCCCAAACAAAATGTGAAGAACAGATGGCAGAACACATGTGGTGAGACACCACTGAGGTGTTAAAGACCACTTTTCCCCACAGCTGCGCATGGGTGCACACACACACAACACTCTCACACACCCCATGTGCAGAATTACCAGACAGATGGGGGTGCCAGTGGTTCACAAAGGGGGAAGCAGATACAACAGCAGCCCAGAGAAACCCTTACATTTATCTTGATTGTTTCAATTTTCAGGTGGCTCAGACAGTAAAGAATCTGCCTGCAATGCAGTAGACATAGGAGACATGGTTCAGTCCCTGGTGGGGAAGATGCCCTGGAGGAGGTGGCATGGCAGTATTCTTGCCTGGAAATCTCATGGACAGAGGAGACTCGTGGGCTGCAGTCCATAAGGTCACATCTTCTTATAAAAGACTGAAAAGTTTTTAAGTATTTTAAAATAATGATTATTTAAAGATGAAATTAAGTCTAACTTTAAAGAATTTAATTCCATAGTGCATATTATTAGCAGTCCCTTAGCAGGAAAAAAGTTTCTTCCTGATATTCTCCTGAAAGAATAAAACATATGCTTTTTTTATAAGAAAAGTGTTCAGAGTTCTATTTTTAAGTTAGTTTAACTACTCTGGGGAGGGTGTATTCCAGTTTTAAATTATATTAAAAGAGCTGCATGTAAGTAAAACAGTCTTTTAGTAAAATACACACACAACACACACATATGCCAAGATATTTTCTAGCTCAAACCAGAATGAACTATTTTTAAATCATAAAAGGTTAAAACTTTTTAGCCACTGCTTATGTAATAATGGGGTGGGCTTCCTTGGTGGCTCAGATGGTAAAGAATGTGCCTGCAATATGGGAAACCCAAGTTCAGTCCCTTGGTTGGGAAGATCCCATAGAGAAGGGAATGAATCCTCACTCACTATTCTTGCCTGGAGAACACTATGAACAGAGGAGCCTGGTGGGCTACAGTTCATGGGGTTGCAAAGACTCAGACATGGCTGAGCAACTGATACTCTATGTATTAATATCTCACATACAATTAGTCTAAGTATAAATAAATACAATTAAGCTATCTGTAAACTGTTCTAGGCGAGTCATAATAAAAAGGGCAATACAAAATAGTAAATTCTTCTTGCATTCTTTGCTCTAAAAATACAAATGTACATATGAACATTTTGAAGAGAACAAGGTTAAAGAAAGAACTACATAATTTTAATAGTTCTACAGAATTCTGTTGCTGTGCAACTGGCTTAAAACTATCTGTTTAATAAAGATCACATTTCTGGACTTTCCTGGTGGTCTCGTGGTTAAGAATCTGCCTACCAATGCAGGACTCGATCCTTGGTCTGGGAAGATCCCATGTGCCACGGGGCAAATAAGCCCGTGTACCACAACTACTGAAGCCTGTGCTCCACAGCCAGAGAAAACTGCACTGAGAAGTCCATGCACCATGATTAGAGAGCAGCCCCCACTCTCTCTAACCAGAGAAAGCTCACACGCACCAACAGATTTTTTTTTAAAGTTGTAAGTTTAAAAAACAATTTCCAATTCCAACTGATTTTCTTCCTTTCCTGTAACTGAAAAAAAACTTCCCGAATCTACAACATGACTAAGTAACGCTGATGATAACTAAGAATCAAATATTTTAAAGTGAACATCCTCCCCAGTGGTAACCAGGCCTTGTAATAGGGCTCCTGCTCCATACAACACACAAAAATCCCAGAAGTATTTCATTTTTGGCTAATTTTCATTCTCCTCTGACTACCACCTTTCATTAACGTAATTACTACACTTTAATGCAGATCAGTGGAACTCACATTATTCTATTAAACTGTTCACACGCTCAATATTTTAAAAAATCATTCTTCTTAGTGCATTTCCGTTATCTACCAAAAGGTGGAGGCATTTTTCAATACATATAGATTTAGAGCCATGCTGTTAATAGAATCATGAAGAAAGTCATTTATGTAGCTTGAAATTTTCTAAAACTCATATTAAATAAATGAGGTGAAATCAAATAATATATTTTTGGAGAAGGAAACGGTAACCCACTCCAGTATTCTTGCCTGGAGAATCCCATGGACGGAAAAGCCTGGTAGGCTACAGTCCACGGGGTCGCAAAGAGTCGGACACGACTGAACGGAACGGAAGAAATGATTCATCCTACGAAAGCAAATTTATACTTTCTTTTCAGAAACATTTATTGCTCACAGGTTGGCAAGACCTACATAGTTTAGAATGAAAACAGAAACTAGGTGCCCTTTAAAGACCACTGGACTAGCTCACCCCTAATTAACAGTAAAAAAACAGAAACTCAGAAAGTAACTTAAACCAGGCTCCCAAGTTCTTCTCCACTGACAGAGTTCAGTATGGTGGACCCCTAACACATATAAGGAAGAAAAACCAAGGTGCACTCAAATCTGATAACTCAGAATGCTCCCACCAGTTAATCCCCCAAGTTATATATGCAAACACACAGATATTACACACTGAAGTTTCTCTTCGACAGCAACTCAAATATCATAACATGGCACAGTGGATTAGAGGGTGAGCAAGGCAGAGTGAGCGCTATGGAGATTCTGGCCAGGTGCTCAGGCAGAGAAGCGAAGAGCTGCCCCTGAGCATGCTGAGAGAGCGAGAATGTTAGAGAGAATGTTAACTTGTGTAAGAAGGTACTTGTGTAAGAAAATAATTCCCAGCTGATGGAGTAAATAGAATGTATACTTTTTACTTTAAAAACAGTGACAATAAAGTATAATATTTAAGCTTGCCTTGGTGCCACTGGGCCCACAATCTCTGCTTAGAGGTTAAAATCCATCACTACATAATATCCACAACATCACTACACGGGGGTCTCCATTAACTAGAGAAACGTTATCAACTGTGATTCTCCCTTCAGCCTGGTCCCTTACAAAGAGTATGAAAAACAAAAGGTCACTCTGTACTGCTAATCTGGTAACCTAAAATTCCCAAGGATTGAAAATAACAGTCAGTGCTTACCCTCAATAACAAAAGTTCGGGATGGGTCATCAACATTCCACTCACTTTCCAACATTACACAAAGAATCTTACCAAAAAAAACCCTTCAGTAACAATTCAACTTCAGTTCAGTTCAGTCGCTCAGTTAGAAACAACTATTTTAAAGTTTCACATTCTCCCCAACCAATTTTCCAAAACCGGAAAAAAGAGAAAACTTTCCAAGAACTCCAAAGCACTGGCTCCTCTGCTTCTGAGGTCCACCCCACTGGCTGCCATGCTGTTCTCCCAGCAAGCTGAAAGCTGTCCTCTCTGTCTTACTCTGGACCTGTCCTCCACTGTGGCTCCTTCTCACTGGCTCCCCTGAAGACAAGGTGACAAGAGAGAAGCCTTCCTTCCATATATACAAATGTATATAAGAAATGACTAAGTAATACAAAATATAACCTTTTACAATTCAAATTTTCTACATATGAACCATATCCGAATTAGTTTGAACTTTTACTGCAATACAGTTTTTCAACAGTTTGTACCTGCTTATGATAAATCAGTAGCACAAGAGTCACATTAAAACAGTTTATAGAACAGAACCAAAGCGTAAACATATGTTGCTCTTCTAAAGAGAAAACTCACAAAATGAGCCTGTTAAATAACTATAACGACTAGGGAGAGTGCAGTACAGCCAGGCAGAGGCTTGGAACTCACTCTGCACCTCAAATACTCTATAGTGACGAGTCCCCTTACTGACAATCCTGTCAATCAGCACGAGGCAGTGCCCCAGTGAGAACCCCCAGCTCCATCCTGAGCAGTCTCAGTCCAGACCAGGCAGTGGAATGACACTGAATAAAATATACAGAACCAACCTAGCAACAAGCATCAAGTGATTTAACAAAATCACTGTAATAATTCTCTCTGCTGCTGCTGCTAAGTCACTTCAGTTGTGTCCGACTCTGTGTGACCCCATAGACGGCAGCCCACCAGGCTCCCCCGTCCCTGGGATTCTCCAGGCAAGAACACTGGAGTGGGTTGCCATTTCCTTCTCCAATGTGTGAAAGTGAAAAGTGAAAGTGAAGTCGCTCAGTCATGTCTGACTCGTAGCGACCCCATGGACTGCAGCCTACCAGGCTCCACCATCCATGAGATTTTCTAGGCAAGAGTACTGAAGTGGCTTATTATTTTTTAATTTACAAACAAAATTATTTTAACATTCTAGACCAGTGAGGGACTGGCAGACTTTTTCTGTAAATGGCTCCATGGGCCAGGCACTCTCTGCCAACCTTTCATAATTATAACACTGTAGGATGGGTTCCAATAAAACTTTATTTGCAAAACCAGGCAGCAGGCTGGATCTGGCCCACAAGCTGCAGTTTGCCAGCTGCTGTTCAAGACAACAATAAGGGTACACTGTTCATCTGATTATAAGGAAGAAGTGAGCATGTGTGTTATGGCTCGGAACTCAACTCTCTAAGAACATCAGGTAGAGGAACCTATGCAGGTCACAACAAGGGAAGGCTCTGAAGGTTTCTGTTCCCTTGAGTAACCTTCCCCTTCTTTCTCTACTCCAGGAAGGGCAAACACTTGGGTCAAAAGGCCAAGAGGCCTTAATTCTCTTGTCAACAACATAACCCTGGACTTTATTCTTAGCTTAAACTGACTAGCCTATGGAATGAGGAAGTCTTCTTAGAAGTGGTCAATGTGAGCACATGGGAAAGCACACGTGGACAGTCTACAGCATGAACTGCTCCTACGACTAATCACTGTAATAGAGGAAGCTGCTAGTATCTGTGCCAGGTGTTACAATCGTCCTTCACAACTTTGTGGTGATACCTTCTTTACATCAAATGAGGAAACTAAAGCTCAGAGAGGGATTCAAAGTGGTGCAAGCAACCAATGACAAGCTGGGGCTCAAACCCAGGAAAACTGGCTTCAAAGTCCAAAAAGATGACTGCATTCTGTTGCTTCTGACAACAGAAGGTTACTCTATTTCTGACAAAATGAAGGTTACTATTCTCTGCAGGTAACTGCAGTCTTACAAAGTCACAGATATTCAGAAACCCGGGGTGGGGGGTGGGGGGCAGTAGTGTTTCACACACAAAACTGAAACTTTTTTCACTCGTCTTTTTGTATCATTTTTTAAACCGCAGAATTATAACATCTGTAAAACAAAAGCATCTGTTCAAACAAACAACACAAGGAAAATGTTCCACAGTGTTTTTGAAACACACGCTGGAATCAAGACTGCCAGGAGAGACATCAATAACCTCAGACATGCAGATGACACCACCATTACTTCAGAAAGCAAAGAGGAACTACAAAGAGGAACTAAAGAGCCTCTTGATGAAAGTGAAAGAGGAGAATTAAAAAACTGGCTTAAAACTCAACATTCAGAAAACTAGGATTATGGCATCCGGTCCCATCACTTCATGGCAAATAGATGGGGAAACAATGGAAACAGTGGCAGACTTTATTTTGGGGGCTCCAAAATCACTGCAGATGATGACTGCAGCCATGAAATTAAAAGACGCTTGCTCCTTGGAAGGAAAGTTATGATCAACCTAGACAGCATATTAAAATACAGAGACATTACTTTGCCAACAAAGGTCCATCTAGTCAAAGCTATGGTTTTTCCAGTAGTCATGTATGGATGTGAGAGTTGGACTATAAAGAAAGCTGAGCACCGAAGAAATGATGCTTTTGAACTGGGGTGTTGGAGAAGACTCTTGACAGTCCCTTGGACTGCAAGGAGATCCAGCCAGTCCATCCTAAAGGAGATCAGTCTTGGGTGTTCATAGGTAGGACTGATGCTGAAGCTGAAACTCCCAATACTTTGGCCACCAGATGCAAAGAACAGACTCATTGGAAAAGATGCTGGGAAAGATTGAAGGCAGGAGGAGAAGGGGTTGACAGAGGATGAGATGGTTGGATGGCATCACTGACTGACAGACATGAGCCTAAGCAAACTCCGGGAGTTGGTGATGGACAGGGAAGTCTGGAGTCCATGGGGTCGCAAAGAGTCAGACATGACTGAGTGACTGAACTGATCCTGAAGTGATATCTAAAGTGTTTCTCAAAATGCAAGGACCCTCTAAATTAAAATTGCACACTTGTCTGGATTTTAATAGTAACTTTATGGAGGAAATAAAACCTTTAAGCAACTTGTACTATTTTTCATCCTGCCTTTAGGCAGGCTACTTAAATTTTCAGGAATTATATTATCAGCACAAACATATGAAAATAGATCTGCAAACTTTTTGTCTTCTGTAGCCGAAGTACTGTCTTCTCCTTAGGATCTGCTATGTGGTAACATGCAGAAGAGAATGCTATTATATTAGAAACTTAAAGTTATTATTCCCTGCCTCCATCCCAGGTGAACTCAGAAGCAGGCCCAAGATTCTATATTTTTCAAAGATCTCATATAATTGGTGTCACCTATAAAGAATACTTCGGCGATCAGCTTTCTTCACAGTCCAACTCTCACATCCATACATGACCACGGGAAAAACCATTGCCTTGACTAGACGGACCCTGGTTGGCAAAGTAATGTCTCTGCTCTTTAATATACTATCAAGGTTGGTCATAACTTTCCTTCCAAGGAGCAAGCGTCTTTTAATTTCATGGCTGAAATCAGCATCTGCAGTGATTTTGGAGCCCCAAAAAATAAAGTCTGATACTGTTTCCACTGTTTTTCCATCTATTTCCCATGAAGTGATGGGACCAGATGCCATGATCTTTGTTTTCTGAATGTTGAGCTTCAAGCCAACCTTTTCACTCTCCTCTTTCACTTTCATCAAGAGGCTTTTGAGTTCCTCTTCACTTTCTGCCATAAGGGTAGTGTCATCTGCATATCTGAGGTTATTGATATTTCTCCCAGCAATCTTGATTCCAGCCTGTGCTTCTTCCAGCCCAGCGTTCCTCATGATGTACTCTGCATATAAGTTAAATAAGCAAGGTGCTTTTGAACTGTGGTGTTGGAGAAGACTCTTGAGAGTCCCTTATACTGCAAGGAGATCCAACCAGTCCATTCTAAAGGAGATCAGTCCTGGATGTTCATTGGAGGGACTGATGCTAAAGCTGAAACTGCAATACTGTGGCCACCTCATGCAACGAGTTGATTCACTGGAAAAGACTCTGATGCTGGGAAAGGTTGGGGGCGGGAGGAGAAGGGGACGACGGAGAATGAGATGGCTGGATGGCATCACCGACTCTGTGGACATGAGTTTGAGTAACTCTGGGAGTTGGTGATGGACAGGGAGGCCTGGCGTGCTGTGATTCATGGGGTCGCGGAGAGTCGGACACGACTGAGCGACTGAACTGAACTGAACTGATAAAGAATACTTGAGGCTCCCAAGAGAAGTAAAACACTCCAATATAATAGGAAGACACCTAAAAAACAAATTTTAAACCCTCTTCAACATTTAAAGTTACAGATGCTGAATATTTAGGAAATCTAAATGAAAAAATGTAGCTATTAAAAAGACCTATCTAAAGTTTAGAATTTGGTTACAATAGATACAAATGGCCAAAATTTTGATGAGTATTTCTTTCTTTTTAAAGGAAAATCATGTCCAAACTGCTTGCTGCCAGCCTGGCCTCTAGGGGAGAGAACTGCGTTAGGACTGCACCACGCCCTATGAGTCATGTCAGTTCTATTGCTGTGTGTGTGCTTCAGGCA
The DNA here is from genome assembly GCF_049115385.1 of Moschus berezovskii. Classification (NCBI taxonomy): domain Eukaryota; kingdom Metazoa; phylum Chordata; class Mammalia; order Artiodactyla; family Moschidae; genus Moschus; species Moschus berezovskii. The sequence continues at coordinate 41,589,455 of NC_142480.1, read as the reverse complement.
GCCATCCTCTTCCAGGTAAAGGATGTGCTGTGTCAGCAAGATTTCCAGATTTAAGATGTTAACGTACAGCAGTTAAAACTAGTTATCGGTTATTAGTCAGTTTTTCATGTGACATACTATAATATTCCTTAAAAAATCATTACAATGTTAATTACAAAGATCAGGGTTAATATAATTTATAAATCTGAAATTCACAGAGAATCAGCTTCACAAATAGCTAAAATCAGCAGTGTGCAACAACTGTGTCAGGGTGATTTCTGACAGTCTTCAGGAAAGCTCTCTTCTGGGAGGTACTTCTCATTTGCTTCCTCAGCGTCCTTGGGAAACACTCTCCCACTTCTGGGCATTCTGTTTTGTTTCTCTTGGCAACTTTAGTGACTTCATGGCTTAGGTGAACACCACCCTCATGCAAGTCAGTCACAAGCAATCACAGTGAATCTTAAACTGGTCAGCTCTGGACTTGACTAAGTGCAAAGAACAGACTCATTGGAAAAGATGCTGGGAAAGATGCTCTCCAGGACTAAGAGCTCCAAAGTGGACTGCTGCTAAAACCTGGGTCCACTGTTGGCCAACAGAGCCCTGTGCTCGTCCAGAAATTTTACGTAAAATACTACATGTATCTGTGAGTGCGCCTCTTTCTGGAGAGAAGGATCATCTTTTTTTTCGGATTCTCAAATGTGCATGTGACCCCTCAGAACATAAACTCAGGTAAGTCACAATACTAGCATGGCAGACCCTCTGACGTAAATAAATACCACAAAGTGTACTTTAAAGGGAAAAACAAAAGTCCAGGTTAATCTCCACTAAAAGACACTACCATACACATTTAATTTGTCCTACAGCTTGTTAGCATCTTCTAATGCAGTGGATCAGCAAATTGTAGCCAAGAGCCAACTGTTTTTTTTTTTAAAATAAAAAGTTTTACTGGAAAATAGCCATGCCCATTCATTTACATACTGTCTACACTAGTTTTGAGCCACTAAGACAGAGCTGAGTGCTGACAAGACTTGGATCACGTACCTAAAACATTTACTATTTGGCCTTTTATGAAACAGTCTGACTGACCTCTGTTACTCTAGGTAAGAAATACATAAATTGATAGAGAAACACAAAGCAAATTTAAGTAATCAAAAGAAAATGTATCTTCTAGTTTTATTTCTAAGCAAAACCAGAAGCATGCACCAAGCACACACACCACTGTTTTACTTTCACAACAGAGAGTGATTACCTGCCGCTGCTGGGCTGCTGTGGAGAGTGTCTAGAATGGTCAGAAGGCTCAGACCGCTGGTCAGGAGACCGAGAGCGGTTGTGACGGGGAGGCCGGTCGTGGGATCGACCTGAATGGTCTGATGCCAGTGACTGGATTTCTGAAATATCTGTTAAACAAAAGGGTGCTGTTTATTTCCCCAAGATTATAGTAAAATATAAGGCACTCCAATGATAAAGGAAATAAGTTACTAAATATAATTTCCCATACAATGGTGGATTTAAGCATTAACTTAAACTCAAACATGTCCCACCTTCCCACTTTAAGCAACAGATCACCTTGAGGGTCTCTAGAAACAAAACCACACTCACCGTCCCTCTCAGAGGCGTCAGCAGAGTGGATGCTGTCGGAAAGGTCAGGGACATTCAGCAGGGTAGCCCGCTCATCTCTCTGCACCACCATCTTTAACTTGCCCTTAGACCTCTCGATCAGCGTCTTCGCATCTGTCAGTGACATGTTCTCCGTCACGGTACCATTTATCTGCAACAGAAAAGAAACTGTAGTTTGAAGCTAAATGACAAAAATACAAGCATTAACTTAGTGAGACATGGACAGCAATATCTCAGCTGCTCCCAGGCTTGCTCCAAGAGCTAAAATATTCCCTTCACACTTTCCTAAACTATCAAAATACTCCTCCTTCCCGAAATGATAAACCTTCACAACACGGCTGCTCTGCCAGAGGAGCCCACATCACACCCTCTACCTCTTCCTGGTCACTTTCTGTGCTTATGAGCAAACCAATAAAGTTGACATTTCAGTAACATCTGGAGGAGTCATCAAAACCACTTAAAGTGGAACAACAGGCAAATCTGTCTACAAAGTAATTCCTGTTAGTGAATAATATGCATCTGGAGCTATTAATTCTCCAGGACGACATGACACCCAAAGAAAAGCATCAGTGCTGACATGGAGTAATAGTCATGGCAGGCTATACAGTCCACCAAATACTGATTTCTAATTCTTCTTGGAAAAATCCATTCAAATATGAAAAGGAGCTATGTGGTCACACTAGAACTTGTTTTCTATTGCAGTTCATAAAAATGTTAAGAACATGACTATACCTTCAATACAACATCGCCTTCTTGAATATTGCCATCTCTTGCTGCCAAACTATCTTGTGAAATTTCCTTCACAAATATATGGCTGGCCAATCGAAGACCATATTCTGAAATAATATATTTAAATGTCTTTAGTGTAAATTCCCAAGACACTTAAATAGAGTTTAAAAGTATGAAACGAATAATCACCGCATAAAGAAAGTTTTTAAGTACAAGCAATAAGTTATTCTTGGCCTTCCTGCAAAGAAGACATTTTCTCATGTCATCAGAAGTTGTCACCATCAGTGTGAAAGCACAGGGCAAGTCCGTGGTCCAACAGCAGACTGACACTCATGCCCTCACTGTGCAGGGAGGACTGAAGAGAAGACTATCCCCTCTGACCTGTCAGGCTGATGCACCAGGCTGTTACAAGGTTTAATGATAACAATTCTGAAAACAAACACCCTAGGAAGCTCAATGATTTTAGTGATGACTTGTATTACCATGTGTATACTATTTCTGTTTCCCCCAGTTCCTACAGAAGAGGATTTTGGGTCCTAAACCCGTCCAACTCTGAGAGGCATACGCAGAACATCAGCACGAGCCACTAGAACTAGGGCCTGGAAGGAGCCAAGCAGAGAGGGGAGCAGTTAAGGATGCCAGTCCTTCCAACAGCCAGCAGAGCACCCAGGATGCAGCAGCAGGAACAGGACCTGTGGGCAGGGGAGCAGTCAGAACTAAAGACATTACCGGCAGAGTCCAAAAAACCATCCAGGGGCCTGTAGAACGATGGACTTTTTTTTTTTAATTAAAACAATATGCAATCGGTATAATGTCTATAGGAACAGGATTGCTCCTGGTTGTGTTAGGAATCTGACTGGGGGCAAGAAAAATAGAAAGGAAATAAGTGTTATTTTTAAGGTGGGCTAAGACCTGCTACTCAAGCTTTTAGAAGTTACATCAAAGTTACAGTTTTACTTAAGGTAAATATACAAAGACTGTTGACAAACAGAAACAGAACTGGGACAAAAGGAAAAGACTTCACAGAATCTACACAGTCCTCTCTCTGCTTCAGAAACGGTCATCATATCTCTCAGAAATAAAGTGCTGATTAAAAGACTGTCCTTATTTAGGATTTAAAAATTATAAATGACCAATACAGAGATGACTCTGAAATAGTCCCTGTATATGAAAGTATCATTTATCCCAAGTATTTCTCTGGTAAATATGAACGAGGTGGCAGGCTCTACAGAGAAAAGCAGCAAGCAAGAGGCAGCCCTTCGCTCTGGCAGCAGGGGAAAGACGTCACCACAGTCCAGCTTCGGTGGAGCTCAGGGTGGGCAGTACAGCACTCTGTGCCAGCAGGGGGGGTGGCGGGGGGGTCACAGAGGGCACCTCCCCCTCGGCCCCGAGAAGCAAACACTAATGTTGAAGCTCCATCTAAGAAACACTGCCAGTAAAGCTGAAAAGTGAGGTTGTGTGGTGGGGCAGTGGCACAGACAGAACGGCTAAAAACAGACACAGCAGAAGGCATGAAGGAAGACGAGGCAGGTTTGATGAAGCCTAAGTGCAGGAAAAGTCAGACACAGCAGCGCCCCAGAGGCCCTGTAACCCAAGGAGCAGAACCAACAGGAGCCCCAGAGACGAGCTCACAAGGGTGAGCGAGTCCAGTTAAGAAAGGGTGGCGTGGTGCTCCTCACCGAGCCCCACCACCCCACCGCCAAAACCCATGTAGGTTAACTTGACAGTATCGATCGTTTTCTATGTGTACGCATCTCAAGCATCACACTGCACACCTCAGATATACACAGCTTCACATACTAACACATACTGTTTATCACACGTCAGCAGCGATGGGAGAAGAGAAGGTGCTGGTGGCTTGGATGAGGGGTGGAGGTGGAGAAGGGAGGAGCCGGACAGCAGGGCGGGTGTGCGCTCAGCAGACACAGGAAAGCAGAGGGGAGACGGTGGCATAGGTAATCACGCCACAATGAGCCAGGCTGGCCTGAGACACCAGGTGCAGAAGGACAGTCAATGCGCTACTGTGTAAGAAACATGAGGAAACGTTCCAAGACGGACACGGGAGTTTCGCTGGAGATGTGCTGAGTCGCGGGGCCACGGAGGACACTTCAGTGAACAGGTCTGATCCAACTGGGACCCTGGGGTGCACACAGGTGTGGGGAAGGAGCTGCACCATCATGAGAGCTCCTCAACCCCTCAGGGAGACCCCAGGAAAGAATTCACAGAACACTGGAAGGTAGGATGAGTATAATGAGCTGGCCAAGGATACAGAAGGTGGGGGAAGCCCTGACACCCGCAGCATTGCAGAAGCCAAGAGAAAACATGGAAAAGCAGAGTGGTGAACTGTGAAATGGTGCTGAAAAGACAAGATACAGACTGGAAATTCCTACCGATTCAGTGCAACCAGTTTCAGGAGCAGATACCAGAGCACCCACCAGATACTGAAGTGTGGGGCGGTGACTAGCTCTGGGAGCAGGTACAGACAGAGGGCTGAAGCGTGGGTGGTGAACGAGAAGCAGCAGTTCTGAACACAGACCGTCTGACTAAGGAGTCCTGTGGACAAGGGGGCGGGAGTTGTGGGCAGGGGATGCGTCAGGTTTCGGGAAAGCAAATCAAAGCCAAGCTGGAGAAACTATTGCACCTTTTTGTCAAAGCCGTCATCACCAGTGCTTTCCTGTGTGGGAGAGACACAACCACAGCAGTGCTGCGAGGCCACCACCAGACTCATCCAGTATGGACTGTGACTACCTGAGGACGGGCAGCCAGGCTGCAGCCAAAGAGTCTTGACAACTGTGTCCTTTCTTTAGAGTAGCATCCCAGCTCTCCATCTGGGGCAGCAAGCTGCCCTCCCTCCCCACCCAGTGCTCTCTGCTGGGATGCGGATGCAGCCACGACTAAGCCCAACCCAAGCCTGACCACGAAGTCAACACTGCGCTGCAACTGATGCAGGGACGGTAGGGCACCTCCTAGTCACAGAGCTAACCTAACACTCCTACTGGACACGTTACCTGCTACAACAAAAAAGCAGAGGAAACCGACGACCCCTGAGGCCTGCAATAACAGGATGTGCTTTTAAACAAAAGGACACAAGAACAGAGGTAACAAACGACAACAGAGCAAAGATGTCAAGAGACAGCAAATTTACTTCTCATTAAAATCAGTCTTAAAATTCTCATGTGAAAATGCTAAGTTGGCAGAAATACCTTCATTCTTCCGGGACTTCACCAGGGTGACTTTGGTGGGTCTGGCAGGCTGACTGGAGGCCACAGACCGCCTGTCAGACCGCGGGGACAGACTCCTCTCCCGACTGGCACTCCTATCTCGGCCCCAGCTCTTCTCGCTCCTCCTGTTTGCCAGGGCCCCACGGCCACTTCTCGGGTCGTGCGCCTCCTCGTCGTAACTGTCCTCTTCATTCTCAGACGCAGGTTCAGGATCAGGACGACTTACTGGGATCTGAACTTTCTTCTTCCTTCGAATGGTCTACAAATAACAAAGGGGACGGTATGAGTTGATGGATGCACCATCAGTTCTTCGGAGAGGAAAGTCACATTTTTCTGGTCTCATGTTAATTATGAATAACAGACACAGTAGATAAATATAACCAATTACTAAGAAATACATTTCCATACTGGTTATCTTTCCAGCTTTACTAGTAAAAGATCTAGTTAAGAAGCACATTGGAATCGAGGGCTAATAAAGTTTTTACTTAATTCAGAACATCTTCTACATGTAATAATCACGAGCTTAAAGGGGAACTAGTAACTGCCAGTGGTCTGAATAAAGGCGGGAGTGCTGTACCCTTAACACCACTGAGCATCCTGCAGAGCTACCAAACCACTGGAAGCCCAACTCCATTCGTTACAAGCTTCATAATCCATCAGTACCAAGGACCACAAGTGTCCTGTGGGAACTCTTAAAAGGCAAATTCACTGCACCTCCACACTAACACTGGATGAGTATGTTGGAGCTAAAAACTTCATGATACTTTATCAATATAAACTGCTCTCAGATTCTCTCTCCAAAATGTGTAACCTCTGGTCCAGGTATGAACGTCTTTTGGCTTTTTTCCTGGCTGGCTCTGGTGCTGATTAAGTTTTCCTGTCCATTTCTTTCCCTCACTTTCTGGAAGATGAAGGTCTATGTGCCCTGTCTGCTCACAAAGGGGAGGCCTACTCCCTGGCCTGCACCCTGTCTCCCCACACTGGGTACACCTGCTCTCTCAGAGATCTGCCAGGTCTCCTTGGGGAACACTCCTTGTCTTCTACTTCTGACACCATCATCTACTAAAACTCTTACCTGTCCATCTTGTTTCTGATTCCTCCATGCCCTCCTGTTCTCCTAAATCCATCAACTCCCTCCTGGTTTCAACAGCCTTCTTCCCAAGTTTGACGAGATGTCAGGCTTGGGTATTTAAATGATTTTCTCCATCTCCAGGACCCCGCAGCCCTGAGTCTGCTGAGTCAGGACCTAGCCACCCCAGAAGGCCAGCACCAGTCCCTGTACTCCCAGGGCCCTGTGGCCAGAGACCCCAGGACCAGCCTGCCTACCCTGGGCACTAATCCTGGACACACAGGACCCTCACTCCGTCCACCAGCAGGTCAACAGCAGGACCCCTGGCCACACAGCCAGCCACCCAGTTCTACCCACCAACAGGCTGACACCAGGACCCCTGGCCACGGAGCTTTTTAATAAAATTTGACATCCATGTATGATCGAGAAAAAAAAAAACAACTAAGTGCATATAGAGGGAACATAGCTCACATGAAAAAGGTCATATACAAGCTCACAGCTAACATCATATTCAGTGGTGTAAAGCTGAGAGCATTTTCTCTAAGACAAGGATTCCCACTGTCATTCTTTCACTCAAAGTACTATTGGAAGTCCTAGCTCCAGTAATCACACAAGAAAAAGAAATCCAAACTCGAAAGGAGAAGGACAACAGTCGATGTATGAGGATGACATGATACCACAAAGAAAATCCTAAAGACACCACCAAACTACCAGAGCTCATCAATAAGTTCAACACAGTTGCAGAATAAAAAACGAATACACAGAAATCTGTTACATTTCTATACACTAACAACAAACTATCAGAAAGAGAAATTAAGAAAACAATCCCATTTATAAATTACATCAGAAAATAAAATTCCTGGGAGACAATCAAACTAAGAAAATAAAAGACCTATATTTGGAAAATAGACGCAGATGCAAGAAACTGAAGACAAGAGGCAAAGATGGAACACTACCAGTTCATGGGCTGGAAGAGTTAATGTTAACACAACCACACCACCCAAAGCAGTCTGCACATCTAATGCAATCCCCCTCAAAACACCAGTGGCAGTTTCCAGAGAACAAGCAACTCCAAAATGTATATGGAAAAACAAAAGACTGAACAGAAAAACAAACAAACCCAGAAATAATCCTGAAAATGAAGAATAAAGCTGGAGGCAACATGTGCCCAGATCTCAAACTATACTACATGGTTACAGCCATCAAAACAGCATGGTATTACCACCAAAACAGACACATAAATCACCAGAACAGAACAGGAAGCCCAGAAGATGAATCCAGACTTACACGGGTAATTCACCCTTGACTGAGGAGGCAAGAATATACAGCCTCCTCAATAAATGGTGCTGGGAAAACAGGACAGCTACATGTACAAGAATTCCACTGGACTACTCTTTCACACCACACATAAAAAATAAACTCAAAATGGATGTAAGATTTAAACGTAAGATCTGAACCTGTAAAACTAGAAGAAAAAAAGGCAGTACACTTATCTGCCTCCTCAGGCAAGGGAAAGAAAAACAAAAATAAACAAATGGAACTACATCCAGCTAAAAAGCTTTTACACAGTGAAGTTAACAATCATCAAAAGGAAAAGACTGCTGACAAAATGTGAGAAGATATTTGCAAATGACATGACCCACAAGGGGTTAATATCCAAAATATACCAACTTACAAAACTCAGTATAAACAAATACATAAATCAGTAACTTGACTGAAAACTGGGCAAAGGATCTGAATAGACATCTTTCCGAAGAAGACATACAGATGGCTGACAGGCACACAAAAACACGCTCGATATTACTAATATTCAGGGAATGCCAATCAAAACCACAATGAGATATCACCTCCCACCTGTTAGAATAGCAATTAAAAAAAAACAAGAGCAAATGACAAGCACTGACGAGGAAGAAGTGCTGAGTGTGGAGAAAAGGGAAATAACTCGTGCTCTGCCAGTGGGAATATAAACTGGTGCAGCCACGACAGAAAATAGCATAAACCCATCTCAAAAAAAGTAAAAATAGAACTACCATATGATCCAGCAAATTCCACTCCTATTTATCCAAAGAAAACAAAAACACTGAATGGAAAAGACGTTTATGAAAATCCCCTGGTGGTCCAGTGGTTAGGGCTCCACCTTCCACAGCAGGAGGTTCAAGTTCAATCCCTTCCTGGGTAACTAAGATCCCACATGCCACAAGGCCAAAAAAAAGTAAGAAAAGAGAGAAGACATTTGCACTCCTATGTTCACTGCAGCATTATTTACAATATCTAAGAAACAGAGGCAATGCAAGTGTCCATCAATAGATTAACTGATAAAGATGATTCGATACACACACACACGAATACTACTCAGCTATGAAAAAGAATAATGTTGAGCCATTTGCAACAACATGAATGGACCTGGAGGGCATTATGTTAAGTGAAATAATATGTGAAATCTAAAAAAAAGATGAACAAACCTAACAAAATAAAGATGGAGTTACAGATACAGAGAAGAAATGGATGGTTGCCAGAGGAGGAGAGAAACAGAAGAGAGAAATCCAGAGGTACAAACTTCCAGCTGCAAAATAAACGAGTCACGGGTGTGAAATGTATGGTGTGGGAAACACAGTAACTATGTAATACCTTTGTGTAGTGCCATAACGTAGCTAGACTTATCTCGGTGACTTTGAAATATAGAGAAATACAGAATCACTGTGTTGTTAAACAGGGACTAACACAGTGTTGTAGGTCAATTATACTCCACAAACAAACACATTTATAGAAAAAGAGGTCAGACTTGTGGTTATAGAGGTGGCAGGGGTGGGGGATTGGATGAAGAAAATCAGAAAGTGTTAAGCTCCCCCAATGGCACCCCACTCCAGTACTCTTGCCTGGAAAATCCCATGGATGGAGGAGCCTGGTGGGCTGCAGTCCATGGGGTCGCAAAGAGTCGGACACAACTGAGCGACTTCACTTTCACGCATTGGAGAAGGAAATGGCAACCCACTCCAGTGTTCTGGCCTGGAGAATCCCAGGGACGGGGGAGCCTGGTGGGCTGCCGTCTATGGGGTCACACAGAGTTGGACACGACTAAAGTGACTTAGCAGCAGTAGCAGTATAAGATAAATGAGTAGTAGGGGTGTCATGGACAACATAACAAATATAATTAAACTTGACAAGACTAAATCGTAAGAGTTTTCACCTCAAAGAAAAAAATTTTTCTATTCTTTTAATTTTGTATCTCTATGAGGTGATGGATGCTCACTACACGTACCATGGTCATCATTACATGAAGCCACATCAGCCTGCTGCATCCCTTCAACTTGAACAGTGTTGGCTGTCACCTGTGTCTCAATAAGGCTGGCTGTGTGCCAGGACAAACCCTGATCCTGTGCTAGGTCCCCTGTGGGTGGCCACATCTCCTCACTCTTATGACAACGTCATCTTCTACAAATTCATCTTACTTCAAAGAATCCTTTCATTTCTTTGGCAATCCTTTCATCTACCTCTGGCTGCCTTAGATTCTATGGAATCGACTAACAAGGGTGCCCCAAACTGCTCCCTGAGATGTCCCTCATCTGGGCTGACTTGCAGAGATCAGTCACTTCACATCCCCTCCACTCCAACATGTTTTCAGTATCTCATCTATTTAGTCCTCCTTCCTGGTCTCAAAGGTAAGTCCATCCTCCTCCTTATGAGCAACACCCTTTCAGAGGAGCTATTCTTATCCCTCCCCTCCTGCATGACCTTCCTCATCAATTACCATCCCCTGCCCCAGGTACCACCCTATTTACCTCCAGTCTGTCCTCTGCCTACTAACTGGCATATATGCATGTGCTACTCATTTCCAAGTCATCATCTTTTCTCTTCTTTTTGTGACTAACTTTGTTCAAAGGGCTGCTCCACATTTAATACCATACCTTCTGACCACTAAGAGTGATCAGAGAAGGCCTCTCGGAGGGAATAACACTGAGGCTGAAGGTCAGCAAGGAGCAAGACGCTAGCATGTGGAAAGGATAAGCAGCACAGGCCTGTGCTGAACACAGAAAAGGCTTCCAGTGCTGCTGCTCCCAGTACTGTCCTGCTGAGCCCTTCTCAGCAACATTCCCTGTAAGGCACCCCAACTGCCTCCCTGAGTCTTGCCTCTATTTCCATCTCCTACATCTGGTATTAGAAGCTATTCTGTTAGCACTTCAATCTTCAACTGCTCCCTAGTAAGGTATAATCCTATCCATCCAATCACAAGCTGGAATGAAGACTGCTGGGAAAAATATCAACAACCTCAGATATGCAGATGACACCACCCTAACAACTCAAAGTGAAGAAGAACTAAAGAGCCTCTTGATGAGGAGACGAAAAAGAGGAGAACAAAAAAGTTGGCTTTAAACTCAACAATCAAAAGACTAAGATCATGGCATCCAGTACCATCACTTCATGGCAAATAGATGGAGAAAAATGGAAACAGTAACAGATTATTTTTTTCTTGGGCTCCAAAATCACTGTACATGGTGACTGCAGCCTTGAAATTTAAAAACGTTTGCTCCCTGGAAGAAAAGCTATGGAAAACCTAGACAGCATTATTAAAAAGCAGAGATGTCACCTTGCGGACAAAGGTCCGTATAGTCAAAGCTATGGTTTTTCCAGTAGTTGTGTGTGGATGTGCGAGTTGGACCGTAAACAAGGCTGAGCACCGAAGAACTGATGCTTTTACACTGTGGTACTGGAAAAGACTCTTAAGAGTCCCTTGGAAACCAAGGAGATCAAACCAGTCAATCCTAAAGGAAATCAACCCTTAATACTCATTGAAAGGACTGACACTGAAGCTCCAATACTTTTGCTACCTGATGTGAGGAGTTGACTCACTAGAAAAGACCCTGATGCTGGGAAAGATTGAAGGCAGGAGGAAAAGAGGGTGGCAGAGGATGAGATGGTTGGATGGCATCACTGACTGGATGGACCTGAGTTTGAGCGAGCTCTGGGAGATGGTGAAAGACAGGAAAGCCTGGTGTGCTACAGTCCATGGGGAAAAGGGTCAGACACAACTTAGCAACTGAACAACAACAACAAGATATAAACAGGGCTTCCCAGGTGGCTCAGTGCGTAAAGAATCTGCCTGCAATGCAGGAGATGCAGGTTCAAACCGTAGGTCAGACAAAGCCCCTGGAGGAGGGCATGGCACTCCACACTAGTATGAATGTTCGGAGAATCGCATGGACAGAGAAGTCCATAGGGTCACAAAGAGTTGGACAGACAGGACTGAAGTTACAGAGCACGCATGGCACAGACACAGACACACACACACCACCCCCCCGCCAAAAACAGAATAACCAGTGGAGTCATCAAAGCTCTCCCTATCATTCCCCCAGGAGAGTGAGCGTACATCACTCCTCTGAAATCTGCGCCTGAAGCCCTCTCCATCTCTGGTTATGTGCTTTATGCTGACGACTGTGTGTACCTCCCCATGGCATCTGCTGAAATTCAAGTTCCTTGAGAAGTATTTGCACCCAGTAAGTGTTTAACTCACTAAAAAATATCCATTCTTGCTATGATTCTCCATTTATACTATGAGTAAACCCACAAAGGCTTGCTGATCATAACACAAATATTTTCTTAGGTTTTTTTTTTTGATGACGACCACTTTTAAATTCTTGACTGAATTCGTTACAGTCTTGCTTCTGTTTCGTGATCTGGCTTCATGGCTTCGAGGCATGTGGCATCTTAGCCCCCGGACCAAGGACTGACCCCTTCTTCATCCCCTGCACTGGAAGGCTAACAAGCCTTAATCACTGAACTGCCAGGAAGTCCCAACTCAGAAAACTGTGACACAAAAATTGGGGGAAAATGGTTACTTCAAAACAGCTTAGCTGAATAAAAGATTCAAATACAAAACAAAACAATGAAATTACATAGGTACCAGAATAAAACACAAGATATACACTCTTATAACTCTGCTAAGTACCAAACGCTTAGACTTCTGTAAGCACCAAAGGCAGAGTCAAGTAAAAGTCTGACAGATATGACAGGATAAAAATGGAAACATTTCCATGATGAAACAAGGTGACAGGAAAACAAACCAAAATATACCATAAACTTACACACACTCAAAAAATAATTGCAAAAACAATGTATGCTGTATATATAACAAAAGGCTAATCACCTTAATAGAAACACTAGTGTGACAGCATCACGATGGAAGGGCAAAGGATAGGAACAGGCAAAGAAACATCATGGGAAGTATACACACCACATGATGATCAGATCCACCTGCAATTTAAAAATCCTCATTTGACAGAACAAGAGAAGCCACTGCAACGAGAAACCTGTGCACCACGACCAGAGAGTAGCTTCCACTCGCCCCACTAGAGAAAAGCCTGTGCAGCAATGAAGATCCAGCACACCAAAAAAAGGTAAGACTCCTCATCTGACATAAGCTTAGTCCATCAGTTTGGCACAGACGTCAAGGGCTGATGAAACTGGACTCTCTCAAAACCTTACTGGTTCTCTGACTGGCAAAACAGCAGACTCACGTCATTCATGCCACCTGACTCCAAAAAGCCACTCCCAAGAAAGGAACTGAACAAGTAGGTACAAGATGACGATCCTCAACACAACTTTTAAAAAATACCTGTGGGAGCTGGACACATAAATGCCCATGAGCAAGCAGGGGAGGAAGAGTGAGGTGTGCATACAGACACTACACAGCCATACATTCACACACTCGAGCATTCACATAGCTCATCTCTGGAAAGTTTCTGCCCATTCACTTCATAATGCTTTTTTTGGTATGTTCAGAATTTTAGTAAAAATTTTACATGTTCAGTACGCTATAAACACTTTTTCTATCTTCTCTTCACCTACTGTTATAAAACAAAATTAAGCATATTTATGTAGTTATATTGTCAAAGAAGTTCTAAGATTTTAATTCAGTGGAAAAGAAATTTACTGAGCCTAACACCCAGGGCGGGGGGGGGGGCTTAGTTTATGGAAAGATATAAAGTGACAACCATAAATATGTAAGAGAACAGGGAAGAAGGAGGAATAATAGATCAGAAAGCAGGAGGGAAGGAGCCGGTTACTCAGAACAGGGCAAGGGTGGGGAGCATATATAAGATCTGAGGTTCTTGTTATGGCTGGAGGTAAAGACATCCTACAATCAAAGGCCACATTCTAAGATACTATGGCTTTATCCTTCCGTTCCGTTCCGTCACTCAGTCGTATCCGACTCTATGCGACCCCGTGGACTGTAGCCTACCAGGCTTCTCCGCCCATGGGATTCTCCAGGCAAGAATACTGGAGTGGGTTACCATTTCCTTCTCCAGGGTATCTTCCCGACCCAGGGATCGAACCCGGGTCTCCCGCATTGGGGGCAGGTGCTTTAACCTTTGAGCCAAGCTTTATCCTTAGACAGTGATAAAAACTTGGCATCAACAGATGACATGATCCACTCTCTTTAGATGCAGAACTGAACAACTACCCTTTGATGACTGAAAAGAATTCCACCCAACCCTCTACAGCTTCTCCCTGAAGAGCAAAAATACTTGCCCAACCTGAGTTCCACCTTCCCAAATGACGCAGACAAACACAGTAAGAGGAAAACTCAGGCTGATTCGTACATGTGCTGTTTCAAATACACAACAGAAAATCATTGCTTCTTACAAATCATTCCTATGGTGAGAAAGTCTGGAGTACAGACAATTTTCCTAGATGTATTATTGATGTGGGGAATATGTACTAAACATTCTGCATGAAAAAACGAAACAGTTCCATATTCCAGAAGAATGAAGTTGGAGCTAAAGCCCATAATTTCAGGTACAGGAGGAAAAATTCCATTTATCTAAGTTACTCAACTGGAATATGCAGCAACTCAACCAAAGAACACTTACTCAATTTATAAAAACCAACAATTATAAAAATTAGCAATTTGCTTCTGTAAACACTACAATCTCATGTTATAAAAACTGTGAAAAAACTATACCATCAACTAGCCAGTCTGCACATGAACCACACTTTAAGACAACATCAGAGTTACAGCTTTAAAAACACAACTACAGTGAAAGCTGTGAAAACACCTACACATTAGAAGCTGCCTGTCATTTGGAATGCAGTAACTGAATACTGGGAGCGCTGCCATGAGAAAAGTAGGGACACTGCTGCAGGTGTCCACACCAGTGGACACGGCAGCCTGCACTCAGTGACAGGGCCTCCAACTGGGTGGTGAGGGCAGTCTCAGGAAGCACCCCTCTGGCTCTCAGCACAGCTCCCAGAGGTCATACCAAGGCAGGCCTCCTAACTCCAGCTCTCTCCTCTCTGCTGGGTCCACTGTGGTTCAGCCAGTCTGCTGCAAAGCAGAAGGTTCTCAAGGGACAGGGCAGGATAGTCTCTGCCTTCTGCTCCATACACAGGAGCCAAGGCCTCACAGAATCTCAATCAGGCACTTGAGAGTTTTGATGAAGAAGAAACAGGGCAGCGAAGTGGCTAAGGTGCTCCTCTATGTAGAAATATACATGTATATGTATATATATTTTTGGCCAAATGCGTGCAGACACCTAGTTCTCAGACCAGGGACTGAACCCATGCCCTGCAGTGGAAGCACAGAGTCCTAACCACTGAACAGCCAGGGAAGTCTCTATGTAGATATAATTTTTTTAAAGAAGGATTTTAACATTAAATCCATTCTCTGTCACAACTGCCTAGTTTTAACTGTGATTTGAGGCCAGTTACTGAGAGATTACTGAACTTTATCTCTTACTAAAAACAAGAAAAACGGGAAAAAAAACAACTTCTTAAATATGAAGAAAGAGCCTAGCAAACATACGAAAAAACAACAAAAGTACCCCAAACAACTCTAACAAAACCCTTACCACTTTCCCTTTCCTCAAAGTGTATCACAGTAACAAGGTAGCAACATTGTATGTGTTTAAAGGATGACATAAAATTTACCCATTAAACAAATCCTGTAACAGAAAAATAGGTCTATAGACTTTAAACTGATTATACGTCAAGATTCCATCTAAGTTTTTTTTTTAAAAAAAGGAAATAATAAGCCATAAAAAAGTAACTATTTAACCAGGAATTCCTTCCTTCCTCTACAATCAAAAAAATCCTGGAATGTGCACTTTGAGAAAATACACACTAGTAACAAAATATACCACCAGTATCAGAAGAGGTGCTGTATGTGTAAATAACTAACCTTGAACTACTGTCCCAGATTTTATTTTCTTAAATGGGAAGAATGAAATCAAACACCAAAAACACATCAACAGTACAGCTGGTACCTTTATAAAGTTAGAGGTAAAAAAACACTTACAATTTTTGCATTTTTCCCACTTTTCCTTAGTTGCTGAACAGCAAATGCATGCTCAACATTATCCATGGAGACTCCATTAACCATTGCCACCCGGTCATTTTCCCTAAAGTAAAAAAATGATCAAAACAACATGTTAGACAAAATCACACAGGTAAGTTTATAAAAGTGTTTTAAAGACAGATATTCCCATTATGGGCTAATTAATCTATCTTCAGATCAATAATTATAAAAATGTACAACTATTTTTTTTCAGATCGCCCACAAGAAATGTTTAACAAGTAACTAACCACAGGTCATTTTTTACCTATTAATACAAAGGTTCCTGAAAGGACTGAACAGGTATACTGCTGTTGCTGGTCAGTGGCCAAGTCATGTCCAACTACTTGCAATCCACTGGGCTGTAGCCCGCCAGGCTCCTCTGTTCATGGGATTTCCCAGGCCAGAATACTGGAGTGGGTTGTCATTCCCATCTCCAGGGGATCTTCCTGACTCATGGGTCGAACCTGGGTCTCCTGCATTTGCAGGCAGAATCTTTACCACTTGATCCACCTAGGAAACCCTGATCAGGTACTACAGCACACAAAATGACTTCTGCTGGTACAGTTACATGTATTCAGTGATACTAGGTCAAAAGCCTAAAAAAGTTATTCTATCTTTAAAGATAAAGCCTTTCTCCTTCCAGTTTTCTTTTAGTCCTCCTAATCATACTCATGTTTTTCAAGTGCATTTTTTTGCCTCTCTTCAATCTTCCTAATCATCCTGCTTAACAAGAAATGGTATGACTCTTGGTGAGCAGCTCCTGAAGGCTAGATTCTACTCCAAACTGAGTAACAAGTTTTCTTTTCACTATCTTTATTTTTTATAGTGACCTACCGAAGGTAAGTAAAACTAGTTTTCCATTTATGACAGATAAGCATAAACACACATTAATTTAGAGGAATCGCTAGCATGACGTGCTAGTGGCAGAGGGCAGGAGAGTGCCTGTGACCTGGTGCCCACGAGGTTAGAAAGAAGCACACTTACTGCAGCTGTCCTTCTGCAGGCCCTCCCTTCAGCACGTCTGAAATCACGATGGAGGTCTCCCCGCTCTGGAAATGTGGATTATCTCTCCCACCAGATATTGCAATTCCAAATCCAAATCCAGGAGCCTGGAGTAAGAATTAAGAGTAAAATGTCATTATCAGGTCATCCTCTACAATCAGTCCTACACAAAACGCTCCTCACTTGTCCGGACAGGCATGAGGATGAGAGATCCTGGTATGGGAACACAGCTCAAATGAATGTAATGCTGGGTGGAAGAGAAAATGGAAAACTGCCAACCACGCCAATATTAAGAACTACAACACAGTTAAAAATTCTCAACACTGAAATTCTCAGCTCCTTTTTGCTTATCAGAAGATTTCTTGAGGGAATTGATGGTGCCCCAGTATGACCACCACAAACACTGGTCAACAATTCATAGAATGACAGTGTTAAAAGCATATACATCAGAAGCTATTTTATATAATAAAATACCAGTAGCTGTGAAAATCAACTTCCTTCACTTACACTAAGAATCTCTACTGAAATAATACACTATAAAGTCTTTGTATACTGTATTCAACAGAAAGTCCATTAACCATATCAAGCATGTTTAACTACTTACATTTCTAATTAAAGAAAATTATAATTAATAACTTCTAAATAAGCTGAAAATATTTACCATGATGACTAAAGACAGTCCAGCACAGAGAAAAGTCAAAATAGTTCCAAGTTATTTAAAAACTGCCTAATTTCCAAGAAAGCCACACATTTGCTAGAAAGGAAATGAGTGAAGTACTCAAAGTCATCTAAGCAAACACCCAGCATTTTGCCAGGGCTCCAGAATCAGTGAGTCAGGGGCCACATGTTCACATAATGTCCTTCGGTGCTCCACAAGCCAGACCACCTGAGGACAAAGGTGACGTGTTCTTCCACATACGTCCTGTCCACGAGAAGACCGTGTCCACCAGGGAGGGGTCCATCATGACCTCTCCTTGCACCCCAGAGTCTACTGAAACAGCCGAGGAGGAGGAAGGGGAAATCTCTTCTTCAAAGAAAATCAGTTCAGTTCAGTCGCTCGGTTGTGTCCCATGGGGTTTGCAACCCCATGAATTGCAGCAGGCCAGGCCTCCCTGACCATGACCAACTCCCAGAGTTCACCCAAATTCATATGCATCGGGTCAGTGATGCCATCCAGCCACCTCATCCTCTGTCGTCCCCTTCTCCTCCTGCCCCCAATCGCTCCCAGCATCAGAGTCTTTTCCAATGAGTCAACACTTCCCATGAGGTGGCCAAAGTATTGGAGTTTCAGCTTCAACATCAGTCCTTCCAATGAACACCCAGGACTGATCTCCTTTAGAATGGACTGGTTGGATCTCCATGCAGTATAAGGGACTCTCAAGAGTCTTCTCCAGCACCACAGTTCAAAAGCATCAATTCTTCAGCGCTCAGTTTTCTTCACAGTCCAACTCTCACATCCACACATGACCACTGGAAAAACCATAGCCTTGACTAGGCGGACCTTGGTTGGCAAAGTAATGTCTCTGCTTTTTAATATACTATCAAGGTTGGTCATAACTTTCCTTCCAAGGAGTAAGCGTCTTTTAATTTCATGGCTGCAATCAGCATCTGCAGTGATTTTGGAGCCCAAAAAAATAGTCTGACACTGTTTCCACTGTTTTTCCATCTATTTCTCATGAAGTGATGGGACCAGATGCCATGATCTTAGTTTTCTGAATGTTGAGCTTCACGCCAACTTTTTCACTCTCCTCTTTCACTTTCATCAAGAGGCTTTTTAAGTTCTTCTTCACTTTCTGCCATAAGGGTAGTGTCATCTGCATATCTGAGGTTATTGATATTTCTCCCAGCAATCTGGATTCCAGTTTGTGCTTCTTCCAGCCCAGTGTTTCTCATGATGTACTCTGCATATAAGTTAAATTAGCAGGGTGACAATATACAGCCTTGACGTACTCCTTTTCCTATTTGGAACCAGTCTGTTGTTCCATGTCCAGTTCTAACTGTTGCTTCCTGACCTGCATACAGGTTTCTCAAGAGGCAGGTCAGGTGGTCTGGGATTCCCATCTTTTCAGAATGTTCCACAGTTTATTGTGATCCACACAGTCAAAGGCTTTGGCATAGTCAATAAAGCAGAAATAGATGTTTTTCTGGAACTCTCTTGCTTTTTCCATGATCCAGCGGATGTTGACAATTTGATCTCTGGCTCCCCTGCCTCTTCTAAAACCAGCTTGAACATCTGGAAGTTCATGGTTCACATATTGCTGAAGCCTGGCTTGGAGAATTTTGAGCATGACTTTACTAGCATGTGAGATGAGTACAATTGTGCGGTAGTTTGCACATTCTTTGGCATTGCCTTTCTCTGGGATTGGAATGAAAACTGACCTTTTCCAGTCCTGTGGCCACTGCTGAGTTTTCCAAATTTGCTGGCATATTGAGTGCAGCACTTTCACACCATCTTTCAGGATTTGAAATAGCTCAACTGGAATTCCATCACCTCCACTAGCTTTGTTCGTAGTGATGCTTTCTAAGGCCCACTTGACTTCACATTCCAGGATGTCTGACTCTAGGTGAGTGATCACACCATTGTGATTATCTGGGTCGTGAAGATCTTTTTTGCACAGTTCTTCTGTGTATTCTTGCCACCTCTTCTTAATATCTTCTGCTTCTGTTAGGTCCATACCATTTCCGTCCTTTATTGAGCCCATCTTTGCATGAAATGTTCCCTTGGTATCTCTAATATTCTTGAAGAGATCTCTAGTCTTTCCCATTCTGTTGTTTTCCTCTTATTTCTTTGCATTGATCGCTGAGGAAGGCTTTCTTATCTCTCCTTGCTATTCTTTGGAACTCTGCATTCAGATGCTTCTGTCTTTCCTTTTCTTCTTTGCTTTTTTTCTTTTCACAGCTATTTGTAAGGCGTCCAGACAGCAATTTTGCTTTTTTCCATTTCTTTTCCATGGGGATGGTCTTGATCCCTGTTCTCCTGTACAATTTCACGAATCTCCATCCATAGTTCATCAGGCACTCTATCTATCAGGTCTAGTCCCTTAAATCTATTTCTTACTTCCACTGTATAATCATAAGGGATTTGATTTAGAGTCATACCTGAATGGTTTAGTGGTTTTCCCTACTTTCTTCAATTTAAGTCTGAATTTCGCAATAAGGAGTTCATGATCTGAGCCACAGTCAGCTCCTGGTCTTATTTTTGCTGACTGTATAGAGCTTCTCCATCTTTGGCTGCAAAGAATATAATCAATCTGATTTCGGTATTGACCATCTGGTGATGTCCATGTGTAGAGTCTTGTGTTGTGCGTTCAAAGAGAATAAACACCAGCAATTCCACTCCTAGGTGTACTCTCAAGAGAAATGAAAATGCAAGCATGCAGGGAAATTCACACTCACACACAGCAACATCTGTAACAGCCAGAAAGGGAAACAATCCAAATGTCCATCAACTGATGGACATGGCCTATCCATAAAGTGAACTCTTACCTGCAACAGAAAGGAGTATATTGCTGATATGTGCTCCAAGATGGGGAACCTGGAAAACAATGCTATCTAAAGGAAGCCAACTACAAAAGACCACACACATATCATACTATTCCTCTTAGACGAGATTTTCAGAAAAGACCAACACGTATAAGACAAAGCAGACTGGTGATTTGCTAAGGGCCAGCGGGGTGGAGAGGGATGGAGAGATGGGGTAGGAATGGCTCATGAGTACATTATTTCTTTACAGGGTAACGAAATGTTTAAAAAGTTACTGGTGATGGTCCTACAGATCTATGAGTAATCTAAAAAGTCACTAAATTATACATTTTAAAGGGTGAATTGTATAGTATGTGAATTATATTATAGTAAAGCTACTGCCCTCCCCACCACCACCACCAAAAAAAGGCTAATGTGAAAAACAAACAGAAAAACATCTGGGTGGCCGAAGTAAAGGCAATTGCCTGAATCTGTCTCCAAAATAACACAAGCAAATCACTACGCAAAACAATACCTTTGTTATAACTCAGAAAAAGAGAATATCCAAATTTCAAGACAGCTAGACACAGGGCTCAGATTTCAGAAATAAAGTAGGAAATAAATAAAGTAGAAAGGAAACAACTATTAGCACACAATAAGAACAAATTCAAATAAATGGGATAACTTAGATAATGGAAAATTTTGTAAGGAAATATAGATTATTGAAACTAACTCTATTAGAAATTAAGTTTAAACAACCCAGTTTATGGAGAGGAAACAGAGATAGTTATGAGGGAATTATCTCACAAAAAAACCCAGGCACAGATATTTCACAGGGGAATTCCACCAAAACATCGATGTCCAGAGAGCCTTGGTGCTCCATGAGTTGTTCCAGAGCATTCTAACATTAAAGGGAGATTTCTGAACTCTTCTCAAGAAGCAATTATAACACTGACATCTAAATGTGATAATGTCTCCCCATGATCAAGACAGAGCCCCCTCCAAATAGTACAGCCTAACACCATTTTTAAAGGCCTGTATCACACAAATATACCATGACAAGTTGGTTTATTTCCAAAACTGGTGTATTAGGAAAGCCATTATTTAAGAATTATATACTAGTAAAACCAGAGGAAAAAAAATTCAGAGATTGAATTCATAGACCCTGAAAAGGCCTTTGACAAAATCCAACATTCACGACCATGGGGTGGGGCGAATCAAGAAGACGCTTTCAATCTACTTTAATATTTCATTTTTTCCCCACACACATCACTTGAAAAGGAGAGGAGTTACTTTAGGAAGTCTTTAAGGTAATGATGAATATTCACATTTCGTTTTATATCGGTTAAGTGACAGTTTCTTAATAGGAGGCTGTAGAGTGCAATCTGAAACTGACACAGAGGACCTTCTGTATTTATTGTTACACGAACACCCGTCCCCTGGCCCATTCTGGACTTTGAATGGATATTTTATCCATTGTGGTTTTTATAATAGCATGAAAGTGAAAGTCATTCAGAGAGTCGTGTCTGACTCTCTGCAAACCCATGGACTATACAAGTCCATGGAATTCTCCAGGCCAAAATACTGGAGTGGGTAGCCTTTCCCTTCTCCAGGGGATCTTCCCAACCCAAGGATCGAACCCAGGTCTCCAGCAATGCAGGCGGATTCTTTACCAGCTGAGCCACAAGGGAAGACCAAGAATACTGGAGTGGGTAGCCTGTCCCTTCTCCATCTTCCCAACCCAGGAATCAAACTAAGGTCTCCTGCATTGCAGGTGGATTCTTTACCAACTGAGCTATCAGGGAAGCCCTACAATAGATGTCTTTAGTCATTTGGAAAATACTTAGGCAATCTTTCAAATGATAACACATTTCACCACTATATAACATTTTTTTAAGTTATGCTTTAATGAATATCACCACCAATGCAATCGGAGTCTTTAAGTACTGCAAAGTATTGAGCTCATCGCATGGTGGCAGATAATCCAAATTTTTGTTACAAAATTCAATTTTCCTTGCTGGAAACAAATATTATCAGCTGTCTTCCTTAAAGGAACAGGTAGTTACTAGAGAAAAATGTTTCTCAAACATTCCAGTCTGGATAATCATTCCTTAAAATAAAAACAGTGACACATACACCAATACAGAGCTGGTTGAGTTTGCAATTCAAACAATCAGCACACAAGTACTTCAGTATAAAGCAGAAATGCCTTATGCATGTTTCCCATTTCAATATATGGTGGATACTAGCATCTTTTAATTTTTATATTTTTTAATACTTCTATTTATTTACTTTCTGACTATGCTGGGTTTTCATTGCTGTGCACGGGCTTTGTCCAGTTGCAGCAAAGGAGGATTACTCTCCAATTGTGGTGCATGGGCCTCTCGTTGCAGAGCATGGGCTCTAAGCCACATGGACTTCCGTAGTTGCGGCTCCTTTGGCAGATGATTTTTAAAATGTCTTTTCACAAGCTGACATAGTAAAACCAGTAACTTTTACTGCTTTCAGTTACTCTGCAGCAGTACTGGAAGTGTTCTTAGGAGCTGTGCGTGTGCCCAGCGCTCCCAGAGGATCTCGTGCCACTCCTTGATCTGTCAGGGCTGAGGTCAGACTCACCTCATACCTCTGCTGCTGAACCTTCACTGCAAGTGTCAACACAGTGAAAAAGACAAGTGACATTTTTGTGCTGTTATGGAAATAGTTTGTCCTAAGTACACAAAGACTTCAGAGACCTTCAGGGGTCCTTACCCCATACTTCTAAAACACTGACATTAAAAACCACTGAAAAATGTGGGGGGAAAAAAGAGCCAATGAAACAGACAATTCAAAGATATGAAATGTTAAAACTCATAATTAGAGAAATGCAAATTAAAATCACACAGAGAATGGTAAAAAATTAAAGCATAACAGCACATTTTGTTGAGGAGGCTACAGCAAAACAGGCCCCACTGCTAATGGGAATGCAAAGTGCTGCAGCTCTGTGGGGAGGAACCTGTCAATCCCAATAAAATCACAAACTGTTTACTCACACAACAGTAAGAAAACATACATGTGCACAGTCATTCACTACAGACTGTTACCTACAAATACTGGAAAAAACTAATGCCCAAGGGTTACCTCCAGGCAGGGTGGGGAGGGGTGTGTTCAGTTCACTTCAGTTCTATTTGCAACCCCATGGACTGCAGCGCGCCAGGCCTCCCTGTCCATCATCAACTCCCGGAGTTTACTCAAACTCATGTCCATTAAGTTGGTGGTTATCATCCAACCATCTCAATCCTCTGTTGTCCCCTTCTCCTCCCGCTTTCAATCTTTCCCAGCATCAGGATCTTTTCCAATGAGTCACTTCTTCACATCAGGTGGCCAAAATATTGGAGTTTCAGCTTCACCATCAGTCCTTCCAATGAACACCCAGGACTGATCTCCTTCAGGATGGACTGGTTGGATTTCCTTGCAGTTCAAGGGACTCTCAAGAGTCTTTTACAACACCACAGTTCAAAAGCATCAATTCTTCGGCACTCAGCTTTCTTTATAGTCCAACTCTCATATCCATACATGACCACGGGAAAAACCATAGCCTTGACTAGACAGACCTTTGTTGGCAAAGTAATGTCTCTGCTTTTTAATATGCTGTCTAGGTTGGTCATAACTTTCCTTCCACGGAGTAAGCGTCTTTTAATTCCATGGCTGCAGTCACCATCTGCAGTGACTTTGGAGCCCAGAAAAATAAAGTCTGACACTGTTTCCACTGTTTCCCCATCTATTTCCCATGAAGTGATGGGACTGGATTCTATGATCTTAGTTTTCTGAATGTTGAGCTTTAAGCCAACTTTCTCACTCTCCTCTATCACTTTCATCAAGAGGCTATTTAGTTCTTCACTTTCTGCCATAAGGGTGGTGTCATCTGCATAACTGAGATTATTGATATTTCTCTCAGCAATATTGAAGGATTGTTATTCTTTGGCTTTTTTTTCCTCCTTGGGAAGAAGCTAGGACTAACCTTTTTTTCTGTATGCTTTAATGCTTGCATTTATATCTTGCTTGATAATTCTTTTACTTAAAAATTTAAAATGTAACACAAAAATATTAAAAGAAATGCCCCAAATGAAAATGTCAGGAACTCTCATGGAGAGGAGAGATGAGTAGCTATTTCTGAGGATTTGCTTGTGAACAGTGAGTGCAGTTCTGGCTGCAGGAGACAGGGCCTCAAAGCCAGCCCACTGCTCACTGCAAGGCGTCATCCTGCTGCGTCAGCACTCCCTATGCTTCCTTCATGACTACCCAGGAGGTGTTCGATGCCGAGCCCTGGCCGCAGATGAGACTCACTTGCGATCAGTGTCAAAAGTGCTTGACGATTTCCAACCCCTCAACCAACACCAATAAATAAAACTATATGAGGGCGATGGCAGGTATTCGTTTAAAAATCTCACATCATGCAAAATGCCAGGCTGGATGATTCACAAGCTGGAATCAAGGTTGCCGGGAGAAATATCAACAACTTCAGATATGAAGATAAAACCATTCTAATGACAGAAAGTGAAGAGGAAATAAAAAGCCTCTTGATGAAGATGAGCGAGTAAAAAAGCTGGCTTAAAACTCAACATTCAAAAAACTAAGATCATGGCATCTGGTCTCAACACTTCACAGCAGACAGATAAGGGAAAAGTGGGAACAGTGACAGATTTTATTTTCTTGGACTCCAAATCACTGGACGGTGACTGCAGCCACAAAATTAAAAGACGTCTGCTCTTTGGAAGGAAAGTCATGACAAACCTAGACATATTAAAAACCAGAAATGTCACATTCCCGACAAAATTCCGCATAGTCAAAGCCATGGTTTTTCCAGTAGTCATGTATGGATGTGAGAGCTGGAGCATAAAGAAGCTGAGCGACAAAGAATTGATGCTTTCAAACTGTGCTGCTGGAGAAGACTCTTC
Organism: Moschus berezovskii; assembly: GCF_049115385.1. Taxonomy (NCBI): domain Eukaryota; kingdom Metazoa; phylum Chordata; class Mammalia; order Artiodactyla; family Moschidae; genus Moschus; species Moschus berezovskii. The sequence goes on along the minus strand of NC_142480.1, from coordinate 41,564,111 downwards.
AGGGTCCCTTGGACTACAAGGAGATCAATCCAGTCAATCCTAAAGGAAATCAACCCTCAACATTAACTGGCAGGACTGATGATAAAGCTCCAATCCTTTGGCCACCTAATTCGAAGAGCCAACTCACTGGAAAAGACCTTGATGCTGGGAAAGATTGAGGACAAAAGGAGGAGAAGGGGATGACAGAGGATGAGATGGTTGGATGCCATCATTGACTCAATGGATATGAGTTTGAGCAAACTGGGAGATACTGAAGGACAGGGAAGCCTGGCGTGCTAACAGCATCAAAGTGATTCTAATGGGCAGTCACGGCTAAAAACCTCAGCCTTAAACACTGTGAACATCAGACGTGAGTGACCGTCACAACTCCACAAGGCTCAGCGACCCCCACACTCCCTCCCTCCCAGGGAAGGCGCCCTCTGAAACCTGTGCAGACTGACACTGTCACCACTGTTTCATCTGGCCTCTCCTCCATGCGCCACAGTCTACTCTCCATCGGGCTGCAAGGACTATTATTCCAGAGCAAATCTAACACTGCTGTTCCACTACCCTCCACATTTGCAGTATCCTGAAAGGCATGGCCAACGCGCTTCCCAGCACCGGTCCTGGCTCTGACCCTTGTCACCACTGCTCCCACTTCAGCAGTCCATGCACATCTGAGCTTTCTCAGAGCTTGATGTGCATGGACTGCTAAAGTGAGGGCAGTGGTGATGAGTGTCAGAGCCAGGACGGGTGCTGGGCTTCGACATTCAGGTTCACTGCTGTCTCCTTCCTAAAACCATCCCAGCCCTCCACGGGCAGCAGTCCTATCTTGTAGGCTCCCTGAGCACCCACGCCCAGTCTGACTCCACACAAACACAGTAAGTAGCCTGGATGTCAGAGCTACACTTGGAGGGAGCTACACATGCTTCTACGGTCCCAGCTAAGCCCAACCCTGCACCGGTCTAACACAAAGTGGCTGTGTTAGTGCACAGTAAGTATCTGACTGACTATTCAATTTAACTCCATTTCTCTTTACAGGACTTCCCTCGTGGCTCAGGCAGTAAAGCGTCAGTCTACAATGCGGGAGACCTGGGTTCGAGCCCTGGGCTGGGAAGATCCCCTGGAGAAGAAAATGGCAATCCACTCCAGTACTATTGCATGGAAAAATCCCATGGACAGAGGAGCCTGGTAGGCTACAGTCTATGGGGTCGCAAAGAGTTGGACAGGACTGAGCAACTTCACTCACATTTCCTTTACAGAGCTGTCTTTTTTACAACTCGCACGAATTTGAGCACTAAATAATCATTAGCAGCCATAGTAGTTGCAAGGATTTAGAATTTTCTGCATCTCCAAATATAATCAAGCAGAGCAACTATACAACAAAAACCCACAGACATTCACAACAAAATCAGGTAACCAATACACAGATGGAGACGAGCAGATGGAGAGGAGCAACACCTGTTAGACTTGCATGCTCCCAACTTGAGAAGAGAGCCACAGGCAGCTGATGTCCCAAAAACCGTAGGAACCCCCAAATAACTGACATAATAGCAGCTGAAATCAGTCATCAATGAGAGCAAGAGCCTGCAGAGAGCCTGAATTGTGGGAGCGGTGTCACCCCAGGATTTCTCAACATGGACCTGCCAGGCCCTGTGAATTCAGACTCCAGGGGACAGGAGAGCAGAGCATACAAGGTACAGAGGGCACAGGCCTAGAAAGCGTGCGAAAAGAGCAGCTATGTTTCTTGAGCGCGAGCGTACACATATACAAGAAGACTAAGCCAATTTCTAAAAGCTCAAGAAAGCTAATTTCCCATAAAAATGAACAAAAAAGGGATTATGACAAAACCCCCAACAAAATTACTACAGAAGATGGTGAGCAGCAGAATGTCCCTAAGGAAAATAAAAGCATGGCAAAGAGAGCGCTCCAAAGAAAGAAAAATGAAGGATCAAAACTGTGACTTTTATGAGACAAGTGATAAGGCATAAAGAAAACTTACAGGACATAATAATACAAACGAGAATTTTAAAAACGAAAAAATGAGGCCAACAGAATTCATGCTAATTAGAAAATTTTAAAAGCAATTTTATACAGGGACACAAACAAATATACTACCATGAAAGAAACAAAGTAAAACAGAGAAATCATTTTTAAAACAGAAATGATTCAGGGAATTTTTTAAAAAAGGATTTGAGAGGAAATGACAAATAATGAAGACAGGCAAAAGAGATACAACATATAAATAAAAGGAGTTCCTCAAGAACAAAACCAAAATAAAAAAATAAAACAGTAAAACTAGAATTAAATAATATTTACTTTCCTATAGATAAAAAACTGTACATACTCAAAAGACACAAATCCCTGTAGATATCTGAGAAGACCAATTCAGAGGAAACACCAAAATATATTCAAGTAAACTGACTAGATTTTAAGGAAGAAGACTCATTTGTATCTAGGCAAAATTTTAAAAGAAATAAAAATCAGATTATCATCACATTAGGGTAGTGACCCATTATGCCAAAAACACTCAAGGGAAACAGTGAGTTAAGGGGTTTTATGTCCAGTAAAGCTAATCTTCAAGTATAAAAGGGCAGAGATAAGCTACTAAACATGTTAAAACACCTTAGAGGATATTGGTTTTCATGATCCTTTCCTAATACAAAATAACTTTCTGTCAATCAAAATGACAAGCACCACATGAAAAGAACTGGTGATAAATATACACCTCCTTACAATACTAAGATTAAATAAGGATTAAAGGATGAAAGGGTTAAATTTTACAATAACTATATGATCAAGCTAGTTGTAAAACCATTTCTTTAAATGGGGAGAGGAACAGTGTGAGCATTTGCTAAAAAAACTTTTAATACTGTTTCCAGGAATCAAAATTGACAGTAGTATAATTATTATTATCCCAAGGCAATTATATACTCTGTATTGGATTTACGAAAAGACTAGCATGGTGCTTTTCAGAGAGATTTTCAAAAGAAATGGAAAATAATCCACTTTTCTCACATATGTTAACCAGAAAAAAATTTAGATGCATCAAAATATAGCTGATTTTCTTATCTTTACATAAGAAAATGTCCAAGATAATGATTTTTTATTATGGTGATGGGAGAACTGGTTTAAAACAGTATAATATGATCTCATTTATTTGTATGCGCACACACATACATGGCTATAGTTTCTGGATGAGTTAAAAGCATCAGAAGAATTTTATTTCCATCATATTTCATTCTTGCAAGACCACTACTCCCAGAGTTTACCCAAACTCATGTCCATTGAGTCGGTGATGCCATCTAACCATCTCATCCTCTGTTGTCCCCTTCTCCTCTTGCCTTCAATCTTTCCCAGCATCAGGGTCTTCTTTTCAAATGAGTCAACTCGTCACATGAGGTGGCCAAAGTATTGAAGTTTCAGCTTTAGCATCAGTTCTTCCAATGAACACCCAGGATTGATCTCCTTTAGGATGGACTGGTTGGATCTCCTTGCAGTCCAAGGGACTCTCAAGAGTCTTCTCCAGCACCACAGTTTAAAAGCATCAATTCTTCGGTACTCAGCTTTCTTCACAGTCCAACTCTCACATCCATACATGACCAAGGGAAAAACCATAGCCTTGACTAGACGGACCTTTGTTGACAAAGGAATGTCTCTGCTTTTTAATTTGCTGTCTAAGTTGGTCATAACTTTCCTTCCAATGAGTAAGCGTCTTTTAATTTCACGGCTGCAATCATCATCTGCAGTGATTTTGGAGCCCCAAAAATAAAATCAGCCACTGTTTCCACTGTTTCCCCATCTATTTCCCATGAAGTGATGGGACCAGATGCCATGATCTTCGTTTTCTGAATGTTGAGCTTTAAGACAACTTTTTCACTCTCCTCTTTCACTTTTAGCAAGAGGCTCTTTAAATCTTCTTCATTTTCTGCCATAAGGGTGATGTCATCTGTATATCTGAGGTTATTGATATTTCTCCTGGCAATCTTGATTCCAGCCCGTGCGTCATCCAGCCCAGCGTTTCTCATGATGTACTCTGCATATACGTTAAATAAGCAGGGTGACAATATACAGCCTTGACATACTCCTTTTCCTATTTGGAACCAGTCTGTTGTTCCATGTCCAGTTCTAACGGTTGCTTCCTGACCTGCATATAGGTTTCTCAAGAGGCAGGTCAGGTGGTCTGGTATTTCCACCTCTTTCAGAATTTTCCAGTTTTTTGTGATCCACACAGTCAAAGGCTTTGGCATAGTCAATATAGCAGAAATAGATGTTTTTCTGGAACTCTCTTGCTTTTTCGATGATCCAGAGAATGTTGGCAATTTGACCTCTGGTTCCTCTGCCTTTTCTAAAACCAGCTTGAACATCTGGAAGTTCACAGTTCACGTATTGCTGAAGCCTGGCTTGGAGAATTTTGAACATTACATTACTAGCGTGTGAGATGAGCAACCTAGACAGCATATTAAAAAGTAGAGACTTTGCCAACAAAGGTCAGTCTAGTCAAAGATATGGTTTTTCCAGTAGTCATGTATGGATGTGAGATTATAAAGTTATGGTTTTTCCAGTAGTCATGTATGGATGTGAGACTATAAAGAAAGCTGAGCACCAAAGAATTGATGCTTTTGAACTGTGGTATTGGAAAAGACTTAATAAGAGTCCCTTGGACCACAAGGAGATCAAACCAGTCAATCCTAAAAGAAATCAGTCCTGAATATTCATCGGAAGGACTGATGCTGAGGCTGAAGCTCCAATATTTTGGCCAACTGATGAGAAGAACTGACTCACTGGAAAAGACCCTGATGCTGTCAAAGATTGAAGGCAGGTGTAGAAGGGGGCGAGAGAAGATGAGATGGTTGGATAGCAGCACTGACTCGATGGACATGAGTCTGAGCAAGCTCCGGGAGTTGGTGATGTCAGGGAAGCCTGGCGTGCTGCAGTCCATGGAGTCACACAGAGTCGGACATGACTGACTGACTGACTGAACAGGACATCTCCAGTTGGGGGTGTCCTTCTCCAAAACTGTCCTTTTCTCCACAAAACTGAACTTACCACCAATATTCTTAAAAAAAAAAAAAAAAAAGCCAAACTTTGACCCCTTTCTTATCTATGTTACTACTTTTTACTTGATTCATTTTATTACATATACATGTAGTTGATGTGATAGAACTACAACAGTTTTGAATTTTAGGTATTATATTCCATAAATATTCCTTAAAGTTACATGTAAGTGAGAAGACCATTATATGCTGAGTCCAGATACCTGCAGTCAAGATGCTCCTCTTTGGGACCATTTCCCTAGACCTTTCTGAGACTTAGTTTATTTCCTGTGGTTTTTGACACCTGTCGTAATGCTGGGAAAGACTGGGGGCAGCAGAGGATTAGATGGCTGGATGGAATCACTGACTCTACAGACATCAATTTAAACAAACTCTGGGAGACAGTGAAGGACAGGAAGCTTGGGATGCTGCAGTTCATGGGGTCGCGAAGAATCAGACATGACTCAGTGACTGAACACCACCACAGAGAATTAAATAAAGGCTCTGAAACATTCATAATGCGCTCTATAAATATACACAATGGCATCCAACCAGATAAAACAAGTCTAGCTTAGCTTATATCCTCACCTCAGCGTAAATGCTTTCTTCTACCATCACACACTAGTTGGAAGCTACTCAACAAACATGCAGAATTACACCCTCCTGGCCTCTTTTCTTAGAACAGCTTTATTGACATATAAATTCATGTCACAGCTCGTATCAGTACTTCATTTCTTGTTCAGCAATATTCCATTGTGCAGATATAAGACATTTTGCTTATTCATCATCAGAGAATGGGTACATGGGCTATTTGCAGTTTCAGGCTACTGTGAATAATGTTGCTATGAACATTGATGTTTAAGCTATTGTGTTGGTATCCGTCTTTATTTCTCTTGGGTATATGCCTAAGAGTAGAGCTGCTGGTTACATGTAATTCTATGTTTACCTCTTGAATACCTTAGTATACCACAGTTGGCTCCACCAGCCAACATCCATTATCTTCATCAACACTTATTACTGTCTGCTTCTGTGAGCACAGCCATTCCAGAGGGTGACACTCTCACTCTTGACATATAGTTCCCTGATGGTCAGTGCCACGAAGCACCTTTTCATATGTTTACTGAATAGTTCTATATCTTCTTTGGAGAAATGTCTTATTAAAATTCTTCAGTCCATTTAAAAAACTGAATTGTCTTTTACTTCTGAATTTCTGTATTCTGGATACAAGTCCCTTCTCATGCATCCTTCGTGCTCAGCCTCTCAGTCATGTCTGACTCTTTGCGATCCCATGGACTGCAGCCCTCCAGGGTCCTCTGTCCATGGAATTCTCCAGGCAAGAATACTGGAGTGGGTTGCCATTTTCTCCTCCAGAGAAGCTTCCCAACCCAGGGATCAAACCGCCATCTCCCTTGTCTTTCTGTACTGCAGGCATATTCTTTACTGCTGAGCCACCAGGGAAGCCCCTATCAGATACCAGATTTGCAAATATTTTCTTTCTCCCATTCTATGGGTTATCCCTTCACTTTCTTACTGAAAGTTTCTTGGTTTCCTTCGAAATACAAAAAATTTTAATTTTGATGAAGCCTCATTTTACCTGTTTACTCTTTAACTGCTTGTATTTTCAAGATCTTATCTAAGAAATCACTGCCTAACCTGAGGTCATAAAGATTTATTCCTATGTTTTCTTCTAACTTACATTTAGGTTTTGAGCACGTAGGTTAATTATGTTCTTGGTGTGAAACAGGAGTCAAAATTCACTAATTTCCATGTGGTCAACCAGTTGTCCCAGTACCATCAGTTAGGACTATTCCTTTTTTTATTGAATTATCCTGGCCCCTTGTTCCAAGGTTATTTATTCAACTACCTCTCTATTTGAAACACTTACCTGCTTGACCTTGTATTATCTACCTCTTAACTAGATTTCTTGCTTTCAACACACTTTCCCCATTTAATTTTTTTAGTTTTAAGTGTATAACATACTGCTTAAAAAATTTTTTTACTCACACATAGTTGATTTATAATATTATTTTCAAGTATACAATATCATGATGCAAGTTTTTATAGATTATACTCCTTTCATAGTTACTATAAAAATATAGGTTATAATCCCATCCTATAGAATATAACCCTATAGCTTATTTTATAAACAGTAGTCTTACCTCTTAACCCCCCGCTTCCTCCCTTCACTGGTAACCACTAGTTTGTTCTCTATATCTGTGTCTGTTTCTTTTTTGTTATAGTCACCAGTTTTACTTTTAATTCTGCATATCATCTTTTTCTGTCTAGTAAGTGTAATACTCTTTAGGTCCACCCAGGTTGTTGCAAATGGCCTTATTTCATTCTTGTTTATGGGTGAGGAATATTCCATACCGTCTGGTGGCTCAGACAGTAAAGAATCTGCCGCCCGCAATGTGGGAAAGACCTGGGTTTGATCCCTGAGTTGGGAAAATCCCCTGGAGGAGAGCATAGCCACCCACGCCAGTATTCTTGCCTGGAACAGAGGGGCCTGGCAGGCTACAGTCCATGGGGTCGCAAAGAGTCGGGCACAAATGAGCGACAGTATTCCACTGTGTTTATGTACCACATCTTCATCCATTCACCTGTTGAACACTTAGGTTGCTTTAGTATCTTGGTTACTGTAACCAGTGCTGCTGTGAGCACTGAGGTGCATTTATCTTTACAAATTAGTCTTTGTGTTCTTCGAATATACACCCAAAAGTGGAACTGCTAGATTGTATGGTAGTTCTATTTTTGGTTTTCTGAGGAACCCCTGTACTGTTTTCCATAGAAGCTGCACTAATTTACATTCCCACCAGTGTACTAAGGTTCCCATTTCTCCACATCCTCACCAACACTTGTTATTTGTAGACTTTTTGATGATGGCCATTCTCAAGGTCCCAAGAGGTCCTGGGGCTGGTATCAGTCTGCTGGCAGGTAGGAATGAGGTCCAGGGGACCACAGGGCTGATGCCTATCCACCAGTGACTGAAAAGAGGTTCTAGGGCTAGTACCAACCAACTGGTCGGCAGAGGCAGCTCCTGGGGTCTCTGGCTGCAGGGAACCCAGGAACTGCTGGTGAGAGGGGCTGAGGCCCAAAGGGTGCTGGGCTGGTGCCTGCCCACTGGTGTGTAAAGCTGCTCACAGGGCTGTGCCAATTCACAAATGGGTGGAGCCAGGTCCCTGGGTCTCCGGCTGCAGGCCCTGGGGGTCCTGGTGCTAATGAGCTGGAAGGATGATTCCAAAATGATCCTTGCCAGCACCAGGGGCCACAGGTTAGAATGAGCTCCCCAAAATGGGTGCTGCCAGCGTCTGTGTACCCTGGGAGCCCTCTGGTTGCCTCCTGACTCTCTAGGAGGCTCTTAGATAAGAAGGTGGATCTGATCTAGGTTGCTTTCAAATTACTGCTTCTACCTTGGGTCCTGGACAGTGTGAGACGTTCTGTGCCCCTTTAAGAGTGAAGTCTCTACTTTTCACAGCCCTACTGGTGTTCAAAGTCAAGGCCTGGGGTTTCTGGGGATTCGTCTTCCTGGTGCAGGACCCCTGGGCTGGGGAGCCTGATGTGGAGCTTACACTCCACTCCTTAGAAGAACCTCTGCAATTGTGATCATCCTCCCAATCTGTGGGTCGCCCACCTAAGGGTATGGGTGTCTTGACCATGACTCCACCCCTCCTACCCATCTCATGTGGCTCCTTATCGTCTTAAGTTGTAGATCTTTCTATCCCTGATCTTGGTCACCAGTAACTGCTATGTAAATAGGTGTTCATGCTGGTGTACCCACGAGACCAGGTGAGCTCAAGGTCTTCCTTCTCTGCCATCTTGGGCAAGGCCTCTCTCAACCCTTTAATTCTTTAGTATAGAAATATCATTTAATCTTTCACATATTAATAGTACTTTTTCAGAAAATAAAAAAGTAGAGAGAACCAACTCATTCCAGAGCATTTATTCATTTCTCATAGAACTATAAATACATACATGTTTTCTAAGGGAGGACATCTGAAAGTAAAGAAAGCCATGGGTACATCATGGGAGGAAGGGTGGGACACAGGGCCCCCTGGATGCACTACTATCTCAAGCGACAGACCTGTACCTGCCAATACTATAGCCATTATATACATGACTACTAAGCACCCAAAACGTGGCTATTCTTACCTGAAAAGTGCTGAAATTGCAAGATGTGCATCGGTTTTGTAAGACTCAGTATGGAAAAGAAAAAGCAAAGTACAGTATGTCAATTTTTAAATATTAATTACATGTTGAAAATGACAATATTTTGGATATACTGAATAAAATAAAGATCTATTATAAAATCAGTTCACACACAGTTTACATTTTTCAGTGTGAAGACTAGGAAAATTTTAATTACATTGCGGTTTTTATTATATTGCTACTGGGCAATGCTGCTATTTTCTCTCTGAAAAGCAATTGTGTTGAATATATAGGCCTCCTCGGAAATCAAGCTTCACTGGGCATAACTAAGTACACCAAGCACTAAAAGGGTAATGCAAGAGGAGACGGGATAAACCACCACCTGGGGTATACATTCACCTATCAGAGAATTAAAAAATCCACGAGGCAAGGAACGCTGCCTATTTCTTTTCTAATAAACTTCCCAGAACTACAACAGTGCTTGGCATACAGTGGAGCTAAATTACTCAGCTTTGAAGAGTGAATAGGATTTCAATGGTTTCTAGTATTCTAAGAAGAGAGTTGCCTCTGAAGATGCAAACAGAAGAATCAGGAAATACAGAAGCATATCATATATTATTCTGGACAGTAAACAGCAGAAAACGGTAGTTTAATCCACAGGACTTTTATTCTTTTGAAAGACAAAGTTACCTTCGCTTTTCACATAACTGACGTTGGATGTCAAAAAATATGGATTTGCCTTTATTTGTCAAGACACAGTGTCTATTACTGTGGCAGGTTACTGTGTCTATTACTTTTGGCAGGTTACTGCCAAAAGCATATAGTCTCAAATTATCTCCTTCACACCACTGTTCCAAAAGTTCACTTGGCTCACCTCTAGGAGAATGACTGTCTCATTCCTTGCCCAGTGTTTCTTAAATATGTGATGCTAGAGGCCACAGCCCTCCCTTTCAAACATGTGGTTTTAAACATACACGAGGGGTTCCATCCCAGACCGAAAGAATCCAGATCTTGAGGAGTGGGGATGATCCACTTACTCTTCTTTACAATAAACCTAGAGAGCTACTGCTCTCCATCGGTGGTCAGCAGACTATGGCCTGTGGGCCAAAATCCAGCTAGCTGCCACTGTGTAAATAAAGCTCTCCTGGAACAGAGCGACACCCATCTGTTAACCCACTCTCCCATAAAGTAGCTGTGACAGAGATGCACGGCCTGCAAGGCCTGAAGTATTTATTAGCTGGCTCTTCACAGTAAGTTTGCTGACAGTGCTCTAGATAGTGCATATTTTATTCTGGATCAACTCAGAAAACCAAAGGAAAGACATCTGGAAGACAGTTCTGCAGCCTCAGAGAATGAAGTCAACTGAATTATGCTTTGGTGTTAAGTCTTTGGGCTTACAGTGACAGGTCTATTTTTAAAAGCCTTCAGAAACACTTCCTGGAGGGATGGTTGCTAAGGATTTCCATTCTGTCCTAGTCTCTCTCTGATGAGGCCCAGAGGCACACAGCTCTGTTCCCAGCACAACAGTAAACGTGTTTGAAAACCAAAGAATTGTGAATTATACACATTCATCTTCTCTCCAAGTTATCTTTTGATGACATTTTTCTGGACTGGTATCCTCCTTAAAGCAAAAGAAACCTGAAGCCCAGGAAGAGTGAGAGAAGGGAATCCACACTGATCTCTCCAGGTAGGAGTTCCAGACCTTTTCCTGAGGACCACCATTTCCATGAAGAGCTGGTGGGACACTTTTAAATTAACACGTTCAGAAAATCAGACTCTTGTTTCTTCACCATTCAGAATCTTTTCCTACTTGGCCTAAGCCAATGAGACACATCTATAGAAAATAAACTAGCATTTGCCCAAAACTAAGAAAACCTGGCAGAATAATAAAAAAGGAGAAACAGTACACTTTAGCTAATTTAAGTGTCTTATTTTATTCTACTTATTTAAAAACTAAAAAGGTATTGGGGAAAAAAATGCAATGTGGTAGGTGGTTAAAATTATACCTTGTGGTCTCAAATGATCTAGCTTCTACCTTAAATTATAAAAGGAACAGCAACTTAAACCCAATATAAGTAGAAGAAACATTAAAATGAGAGCAGAAACCAGTGAAATACAAAGCAGAAAATTAAAAAATAACAGGTATTTTGAAAAATCAATAAAATTGTTTAAACCTACAGCCAGACTGACCAAAAAATGACAAGGGACAGATTACCAATATCAAAAATTAAAATATTATAGATCCTAAGACATTAAAATAAGGGAGTGTTATGAACAACTTTATGTCTATAAATTTGATAATTTAAATAAAAAGAACAAATACTTTGAAAGGTACAAACAACCAAAGCTACAAAAAAAATCTCCAAAAGCTAACAAAGAAACATATAACCTGAAGAGTCCTATACAAAATCAAAGAAAACAAATGTTTAGTTAAAAGCTTTTTCATGAAGAAAACTCCAGAACCAAACAGTTACAGAGTCGAGAAAACTTCAGCTGCACAGTCTGCCAAGGAGCACAGCAGGGACAGGCAGCCCTCCTCACTCTAAACCAGCACAAACACGAGAAAAAAGCACTAGCCAATATCCTAAACCAGTACACACACAAGGAGAAAGTACTAACCAGTATCCTTCATGAATGCAGAAACAAGTGTCTCCACAGAACATCAGCAAATCAATCCAGCCATATATAAAATGAGCAACATATCATAACTAGGCAAAATTTATCCTGGGAATGGAAAGCTGTTCAACTCCAAAAAGCAAGAAACTGAACAACAGACTAAAACCTTTAGAGTGATAACTTTAATCAATTTAATGATAACCTCCATCAATACTTAGGAAAAAAGCATGGGCAAAAATCCAAAATCTACTCATGACTTTTTAAAAAAAGGCCTTTTAGCAAAATAAGTATAAAAGGGCACTTCCTCAACCTACTAAATGGCAAAATAGAAACACAATGCCACTTCTTTAACCTCATAAAAGGCATCTACAAAAACCTCATTGCCAACATCACACACAAGGGTGAAAAAGATGTCTGCTCACAGTACCTATTCAACAATATCCTGGAAGTCCAAGCTAGTACAGTCAGGCAAGAAAAAGAAATGAACAGCTATAGATCAAAAAAGATGAAATAAAACTGCCTCTATTCACAAATGACTGTCCACATAGAAAAATGCAAAAGAAATCTACCATGAAAGTTCCTAGAACTTGTAAGTTTAGAAGTTTCAAGTTCACTATTAAAAGAAACAAAAATCAACTGTATTTCTACATATTAATACACAATCAAAAACTGAAATTTAAAAACTACTATTTACAACAGCATGAGGAAACATAAAATATGTTTGTCAAGAAATCTTACCAAGTGTGTGTAGAATCTGTATGCTGAAAACTACAAAACAGTACTAAGGTAAATGGAGAAACATACTACATCCATAATTTATACTGTTGAGGAATACTCAATACTGTTAAGATATCAATTCTCCCCAAATGGATCTACAGATTCAATGCAATCCCAATGAGAATCCTAGCAGATTTTTTTGTAATTTGACAAACATTCTAAAATGTATATAGCAAGGCAAAGGAATTAGTTAAAATAACTAAAATATAATAGTACATTTGGAGGAGTCACACTACCTGATTTCCACACTTAATATAAAGTCACAATTATCAAGGCAGAAATAACTAGCAAAAGGATAGACACACAGTTCAACAGAACAGACTAGGGAAAGACCCACACATACATGGTCACTGATTTTTTTTAAGATTGTTTTTGATGTGGACAATTTTTAAAGTCTTTATTGCATCTGCTACAATACTGTTTCAGTTTTATGTTTGGGCTTTTTGGCTGTGAGGCATGTGGGATCTTAGTTTCCCAACCAGGGATTGAACCAGCACTCTCTGTACTGGAAGGTCAAGTCTCAAACACTGGACCCCAGGAGAGTCCCAGTCATTGATTTTTGACAAAGGTAGAAAGCAATTAAATGAAGAAGGAATAACCTTTTAATAAGTGGTTGTTCAAAAAAGTGGACATCTGTATTTAAAAAAAAACAAAAAATCTTGCCTTTATTTTATAATACATACAAAATTTAATTTAAAAAAAAAAAACAAAAAACACTTCCAGAAGAAAATAACAGGAATAATAATTGGGACCTTGGATTTGGAAGAATTCTCAGATACAAAACTAAAAGCAAAAGTAATAAAAGCAAAAACTAATAAATTAGACTTTATCAAAATGGAAAACCAATGCTCTATAAAAGACACTGTTAAGATCAGGGAAAAGGCAAGTCACAGGGGAAAATACGTGCAAAACAGTATCTAGTAAAGAACTTGTATCTGCTGCTGCTAAGTCTAGAAGATATTAAAACTTTCAAAACTCAGTAACAACTTCTGTGCACCAAGGGAAAAAAAAATTTACAAATCATATATCTATCTGATAAGGGATTAATGACCAGAATATAGAAAAACTCCTACAATTCAACAAATAAAACCCCAATTAAACAATGGACAAAGGAACTGGAAAAAAATAAACTGAACAGATGGTAAATTCTGTTATGCGTATTTTACCACAATTTAAAACAGTAAGTGTAAAAATTAATACACAGAAACCTCAATTAAAAGTTAGGTGGCCAGCAGGGGATGCGCTTGTGCACTGTGCTCTTAGAGCCCAACAGGAATAAGACCGACTTCCTCTTCCTGCCTGCCAGGAGCTCCATTGTGACAGATTGTCACAACTCAGCCAGTGAACAACCACAATACCCTGGGCTCTCGATTCCTCTGGTGGACTCGCTGTTTACTTCAGCCCTCCCAATTTCCTTTTCCCCTCCATAAAAGAGTGCCCTTCTCCATTGTCTGCTGGGGTCTTGCACTGTCTTGCCACGGTTGCAGACCCTCAACTGCAATTCTTTGTTGATCCCCAGCAAACCCACTTTTGCGGGAGAAATAACTGTTACTCTATTTAAGGTCAGTATAAGAAAACAAACAATTTAATTAAAAATAGGCAAAATATGTGAACATATTTTACCAAAGAATACTGGAGTGGGTAGCCTACCCCTTCTCCAGCGGACCTTCCTGACCCAGGAATCGAGCCGGGGTCTCCTGCATTGCAGGCGAATTCTTTACCAACTAAGCTATCAGGGAAGCCCTAAAGAAGATACATAGACAACAAGTAAGCACAGAAACAGATATTCAACATCATTACTCTTTAGAGAACTACAAACTAAAACCACAATGACATACCACAACACACCTATTAGAATAGATAAAAAGGAGGAGGAAAGCAACATTACCACCACCCTGATACAATCAACTGTTTGTAAGGATACAAAGTAACTGGAGCTCTTATGACCTGCTGGCTGAGATACATAATAGTACAGAAAGTATGACAGCTCTTTATCAAAGTTAAACATTCACTTACCATAAAACCCACAATACTGCATTCCCAGGAATTTACCCAAGAGAAACTAAAAGGTATGAGCACACAAAAACCTGTGTACCAGGGCAGATTTATTCATAATTACCAAAGGTATCCAGGCTGAAGAATGAATAAGCGAATTATTCTATATTCATACAATGAAATGCTACTTAGCAATAAGAAGGAACTAACTACTGATACAAGTCTATAACAGAGAAATTTCAAGTGCATTAGGTTAAGCATAAGAAGCCAGTCTCAAAAGACTACATACTATATGAGTTCCTCTCATGACACTCTGGATAAGGCCACTGTTAGTTAGTTAGTTCAGTCGCTCAGTCATGTCTGACTCTCCGCGACCCCATGAATCACAGCACGCCAGGCCTCCCTGTCCATCACCAAATCCCGGAGTTCATTCAAACTCATGTCCACAGAGTCAGTGATGCCATCCAGCCATCTCATTCTCCGTCGTCCCCTTCTCCTCCCACCCCCAACCTTTCCCAGCATCAGAGTCTTTTCCAGTGAGTCAACACGTCGCATGAGGTGGCCAAAGTATTGCAGTTTCAGTTTCAGCATCAGTCCTTCCAATGAACACCCAGGACTGATCTCCTTTAGGATGGACTGGTTGGATCTCCTTGCAGTCCAAGGGACTCTCAACAGTCTTCTCCAGCACCACAGTTCAAAAGCATCAATTCTTCGGCGATCAGCTTTCTTCACAGTCCAACTCTCACATCCATACATGACCACGGGAAAAACCATAGCCTTGACTAGGCGGACCTTGGTTGGCAAAGTAATGTCTCTGCTTTTTAATATACTATCAAGGTTGGTCATAACTTTCCTTCCAAGGAGTAAGCGTCTTTTAATTTCATGGCTGCAATCAGCATCTGCAGTGATTTTGGAGCCCAAAAAAATTAAGTCTGACACTATTTCCACTGTTTTTCCATCTATTTCCCATGAAGTGATGGGACCAGATGCCATGATCTTTGTTTTCTGAATGTTGAGCTTCAAGCCAACCTTTTCACTCTCCTCTTTCACTTTCATCAAGAGGCTTTTGAGTTCCTCTTCACTTTCTGCCATAAGGGTATGCTGCTGCTGCTAAGTCACTTCAGTCGTGTCCGACTCTGTGTGACCCCATAGACGGAAGCCCACCAGGCTCCCCCGTCCCTGGGATTCTCCAGGCAAGAACACTGGAGTGGGTTGCCATTTCCTTCTCCAATGTGTGAAAGTGGAAAGTGAAAAGTGAAAGTGAAGTCGCTCAGTCGTGTCCGACCCTTAGCGACCCCACGGACTGCAGCCTACCAGGCTCCTCGATCCATGGGATTTTCTAGGCAATAGTACTGGAGTGGCTTGCCATTGCCTTCTCCGGCCATAAGGGTATATCTGAGGTTATTGATATTTCTCCCTGCAATCTTGATTCCAGCTTGTGCTTCTTCCAGCCCAGCGTTCCTCATGATGTACTCTGCATATAAGTTAAATAAGCAAGGTGACAATATACAGCCTTGACGTACTCCTTTTTCTATTTGGAACCAGTCGGTTGTTCCATGTACAGTTCTGACTGTTGCTTCCTGACCTGCATACAGGTTTCTCAAGAGGCAGGTCAGGTGGTCTGGGATTCCCATCTCTTTCAGAATGTTCCACAGTTTATTGTGATCCACACAGTCAAAGGCTTTGACATAGTCGATGAAGCAGAAATAGATGTTTTTCTGGAACTCTCTTGCTTTCTCCATGATCCAGCGGATGTTGGCAATTTGATCTCTGGTGCCTCTGCCTTTTCTAAAACCTGCTTGAACATCTGGGAGTTCACGGTTCACATATTGCTGAAGCCTGGCTTGGAGAATTTTGAGCATGACTTTACTAGCGTGTGAGATGAGTGCAATTGTACGGTAGTTTGAGCATTCTTTGGCATTGCCTTTCTTTGGGATTGGAATGAAAACTGACCTTTTCCAGTCCTGTGGCCACTGCTGAGTTTTCCAAATTTGCTGGCATATTGAGTGCAGCACTTTCACAGCATCATCTTTCAGGATTTGAAATAGCTCAACTGGAATTCCATCACCTCCACTAGCTTTGTTTGTAGTGATGCTTTCTAAGGCCCACTTGACTTCGCATTCCAAATGTCTGGCTCTAGGTCAGTGATCACGTTATCGTGACTATCCTGGTCGTGAAGATCTTTTTTGTACAGTTCTTCTGTGTATTCTTGCCACCTCTTCTTAATCTCTTCTGCTTCTGTTAGGTCCATACCATTTCCGTCCTTTATCGAGCCCATCTTTGCATGAAATATTCCCTTGGAATCTCTAATTTTCTTGAAGAGATCTCTTGTTTTTCCTATTCTGTTGTTTTCCTCTATTTCTTTGCATTGATCACTGAGGAAGGCTTTCTTTTCTCTCCTTGCTATTCTTTGGAACTCTGCATTCACATGCTTATATCTTTCCTTTTCTCCTTTGCTTTTCGCTTCTCTTCTTTTCACAGCTATTTGTAAGGCCTCCTCAGACAGCCATTTTGCTTTTTTGCATTTCTTTTCCATGGGGATGGTCTTAGTCCCTGTCTCCTGTACAATGTCACGAACCTCCGTCCAGAGTTCATCAGGCACTCTAACAGATCTAGAGTATGTACAGAACAGAAAACACCAGTGGTTGCTAAGCGCTGAAGGTGATGGCTTGAGGCTGACTACAAGTTGCACACGGGAGAACCTCAGGGTGACCGAATGTTCTACATTGTCTGCAGCGGTGGTTATGTGACTGTCACAAGGCTAAATGCGTTTGGCAAACTCAGGACTGTACACTAAGGATGAATTTTAATGTGTGTAAATTATATCAATATAAACAATGAAAGTATTAAGAAAATTAATGAAATATGATAAAATAGTATCAAAGTATTCTATAAATACTAGCCAACTGACTATGTATAAGGCATGATGATATATGTTTAATCTGATTTCAATATGTTATCTATCAGGATACTTCAAAAAAATTCAGGCCATACCTTAGCTCTATAAAGTTAAGGTTAGTATTATGATTTCTTTTTTTTTTTACTATTTCAGTTCAGTTCAGTTCAGTCACTCAGTCGTGTCCGACTCTCTGCGACCCCATGAACCACAGCACGCCAGGCCTCCCTGTCCATCACCAACTCCCGGAGTTCACTCCAACTCATGTCCATCGAGTCGGTGATGCCATCCAGCCATCTCATTCTCTGTTGTCCCCGTCTCCTCCTACCTCCAATCCCCCCTAGCATCAGACTCTTTTCCAGTGAGTCAACTCGTCGCATGAGGTGGCCAAAGTATTGGAGTTTCAGCTTCAGCATAAGTCCTTCCAATGAACACCCAGGATTGATCTCCTTTAGAATGGACTGGTTGGATTTCCTTGCAGGGTGACACAAAAAAAATCAAGTACATTTTATCTGAAATCACTGTTTCTTTTCTAAACAATTAATTCACCCGTGAAGTGATGCGACTGGATGCCATGATCTTAGTTTTCTGAATGTTGAGTTTTAAGCCAACTTTTTCACTCTCCTCTTTCACCTTCATCAAGAGGCTCTTTAGTTCGCTTACTGTCATAGGGGTGGTGTCATCTGTGTATCTGAGGTTATTGATATTTCTCCCGGCAATCTTGATTACAGCTTTTGCTTCATCCAGCCCAGCACTTCACATGATGTACTCTGCATATAAGTTAAACAAGCAGGGTGACGATATATACCCTTGACATACTCCTTTCCCAATTTGGAACCAGTCTGTTGTTTCATGTCCAATTCTAACTGTTGCTTCTTGACCTGCATACAGATTTCTCAGGAAGCAGGTCAGGTGGTCTGATAGTCCCATCTCAAAGAATTTTCCAGTTTGTTCTGATCCACATAGTCAAAGGCTTTGGCATAGTCAATAAAGCAAAAGTACATGTTTTTCTGGAACTCTCTTGCTTTTTCGATGATCCAGCGGATGCTGGCAATTTGATCTCTGGTTCCTCTGCCTTTTCTAAATCCAGCTTGAACATCTGGAAGTTCATAGTTCATGTACTGTTGAAACCTGGCTTGGAGAATTACTTTGCTAGCATGTGAGATGAGTGCATTTGTGCAGTAGTTTGAACATTCAGAAAACTAAGATCACGGCATCTGGTCCCATCACTTCATGGCAAACAGATGGGGAAACAGTGGAAACAGTGTCAGACTTTATTTCTTTGGGCTCCAAAATCACTGCAGATGGGGACTGCAGCCATGAAATTAAAAGACACTTGCTCCTTGGAAAGAAAAGCTATGACCATCCTAGACAGCATATTAAAAAGCAGAGACATTACTTTATCAACAAAGGTCTATCTAGTCAAAGCTACGGTTTTTTCAGTAGTCGTGTATCGATGTGAGAATTGGGCTATAAAGAAAACTGACCAAAGAACTGATGTTTTTGAACTGTTGGAGAAGACTCTTCAGGGTCCCTTGGACTGCAAGGAGATCCAACCAGTCAATCCTCAAGGAAATCAGTCCCAAATATTCATTGGAAGGACTGATGCTGAAGCTGAAACTCCTGATTTTGGCCCCTGATGCGAAGAACCAACTCACTGGAAAAGACCCTGATGCTGGGAAAGATTGAAGGCAGGAGGAGAAGGGGCCGACAGAGGATGAGATGGTTGGATGGCATCACCGACACGATGAACATGAGTTTGAGTAGGCTCCAGGAGTTGGTGATGGACAGGGAAGTCTGGCGTGCTGCAGTCCATGGGGTTGCAAAGAGTCGGATATGACTGAGCAACTGAACTGAACTGAATTTACCTGTTGCCTATCATGTGCAGATTCAAAGATCCACAAGATCGCAGTTTAGGTACATGACTTTCCCCCTCTCTAACTTGCTAGCAGTGGACACAGCGGGTAGAAACGGTATGTGCAAAATGCCTGTCTGTTCTCTCATCTCTTTCTGCACATTCTCCAGGGAGAAGGGCAATGAGCAATCATGTCTCTTCAGAGGGAGGAAAAGGGAGACCTGTGGGCAGCACGATTTTATGCCAAGTACTATTAGGTGGCATCAGCCACATTTTACACCTGTGGAAACCAAAGTTTTAGAAGTGAGTTGGACCACCTGTGCTCATTTCTAAAGGGAAGCAGGCAGTGTAGGATTCAAATCCCAAACAGGTTCATTTCAGACAAAGCTCTTACTTTTTTCTTTTAACGTAAGTATTTTAAAGCTATCATTTACTTAATCCTCATTTCAGAATTTTCCATCTAGTACTAGAGCCACATGGCATGTGGTATCTTAAGTTCCCTGACCAGGGATTGAAGCCATGCCCTCTGCAGTGGAAGTGCAGAGTCTTAACCACTCAACCTCCAGGGAACTACCACAAAGTTCTTACTCTTATCCAGATCACTGTGATTTGCTCTCTGACTATCTGCAATTGCTTAATCAAGAGCTTGGTTCTACATGTTTCAAAACAAGGAATATCTTTTAAGATTTTATTATTTGCATGACCTTGTTCAATTTTAAACCCCAAGCTCACAATACATACTTATATACTCAGAAACACTAAAACAGTTTACACATTTACACCAGCAAACGGTGTCTTTTATCTGGTCACTCAAAACTTAAAATATAAACCACTTGATTTCTTAAGTCATGACTGAAAACAGCAATATACAAATAACAACCGAAAGGATATATGAAAAAGTAATCATGCTCACTTTTGACCTTAATAAAGAATTTATTGCAACTCTGATTTTAAACAAAGGATTGTAGAAAAGTTCTTCCCCTTTCTTCTGGCTTCCTGACATCTGGCTTTCCTCTATTGTTTTCAGAAACTGCCAGGATCCTGAGTTACACACAGATTATTTACTCAACAGAACTCACCCTGTGAAGTGTCACCGTGTGTTGTTCCCATATAGCTGTTTCCTCCATTGTTGTGTTCTGATAGAGGAAAAGAAAAACAATTATCTTTTAAGAGAATGTCTTTCATAAACTAGATGAGAACCTCTAGCAAACAATTTAGCACAGTAAAATACCAAAATCCATACTTTTAATATTAGGTACTCTGAAAAGCGCTTAATAATTACAGAAGTTTTTTGCTTGCTTCTGTTTTTGTTGTAAGAGACAGGAAAGTACACACAGGAACTTCCTTTGTTTTAACTTAATTTGGACAAACGCCACTCTACACTCACTCCAGGCCAGCTGAAATCAGTGATCAAGCTAATTCTGCAACTTGACAGTGACAGAAGTTAGAATAGCATTTTTAAAGTATCTAACAACATAAAACATTTAAAAGTTTTCCTTACATTGTGCAAAGAAAGGAAACGACAAATACCTCTGAACTCTATAACTGAATTATAAATACACATAATTACGGGAAAACAGATAAGACCATTTGATAGGTTTGGTCAGTGGTTGCTTCAGTATCAGCTGAAACACTACTGCTCAACCTAGTTTCATTTTACTACAGAATTATCTTCAAGTTTTGTTTATTACTCTGAAGGAAAAAAAAGGGTGGGGCTTTTCTAGTATACATATCATGCACACAAGCCCATACCGAAAGAACAAACAATTCCACCCCTCTCAAAGAATCCGAGTAAAATAAGTGATGCGAGCGCCCAGAGTTGCTGATGCTCAAATGTCCGTATCATTCAGGTTCTTCTCCTGTCAGAGCTTTTACTGAAGAGGGAAATAAATCACTATCTAAAGGATGGGCACTAAGGAATTAGAGTAAATTTCTTATAAATTGGGTTCATTGATCTTGGAAGTTTAAAGTAATTCAATCTCTTTTAATGTTATCATTCTCTGCAGCTGGGGTTGCTGAACATATACAGACATTTATAATTTGTCTAAAGGCTTTCCAGAGTTATCCAAAGGTAGGGTGGAAGGGAGAACGCTGGGCATGACACTGCCAGGCCATCGCTGTCACCAGTGTTATCAACGTTTGTGCCACAGGTGCTTTCCTAGCACAATGCTGTCACGAGCATCATGAGAAGGTATCCTCCACGGGGCCGTGGGCCCACTTCTTTCCACAGCAAATTTAATTGAACACTAATGCCCCTTGAGAAAATGAATCCCTATAAAGAAAGCCCGCTTCCCTCAATTCAGAGCCACTAGATTAACTTTCCTGCCAGATGAACAAGAGAGGGAGAGAAAGGGATCCCTCTGTCCCCTCCCATAGATAAGAACTGTCCACTAACGTTTTGTTTCAATCTTGCAGTCAAGTGCAGCAAAACCTCCTTTTATTTAGTGAGACCTCTACTGGAAACAAAGCTGTTTTGTTTTTTTTTAAAAAAATGACCAAGATCCATATATTTTTTAAAAATTCCTCCATCAATGTGACACAGTGATGATAGGAGTAATTCTGCTTAACAGAAAAGAGTCCCACTAAATTACACATGATAAAAATAATCTGCAACTGCCAGTTTGTCCAAGCTTAGCGGACTTATGAAAAATAAGAATTGCTTGCATGGCTCTAAGCTCATCATGCCTGGATCCACTTCTTTCATCAGCAGCACTGCTTTTAAATCCTTTCCTAACAAGGGCAAACTGAAAGTGATCTGATACCAGGAGAGAACCTCCATAACATAACCTTTGGAATGAAAATTTATTGTCCTGCGTATAGTTTGAATGGCCACAAAGCTTTTCATTTGGAAAAGAATATAAATCAAATGAGAAAATTCACTTAGTGTGAAGGGAGGAAAAGTAGATTCTGAAATACCTTGTATACTGTTACCCTCATTTTTAACATGATCACTTTCAAATAGAGCAAAGTTTAAACATGAATAGGAAAACAAAGGATATATAAAAGAATATACAGAATGTTAACACGATCATCTTCAAAGTGAGGGGACTATGGGTGATATCTCATTCGGTTTTTTTTTCCTTTTCTATTCCCAATCAGAATAAATTGCCAAAATATTTTAAGACACATTCATTAAATCCCACTTTGAACTTCAAATATTTTTAATTTTGCTTTTAGGAAAAATCAAGTAATATTTAAAAAGATTACTTTATGTTACTTATAAAAATTACTCTGTTAGAAAGGGGTTTATACAATAAGGTCTTAATGTACAAGCTTCTAGAGGAGTACAATAAGAGAAATTTAGATTATTTTACAAAAGGGGAAAAATAAGAATTCTAAAACAATGGTTCTCAGCATTTAAATCAAAATTTGTATGGTTCTTCAGAAAAGCACATACCTCAACCAACTCAATGGGTTCCCCAGAATGGGTAACACAGTAGCTCACTTCTCTGATAAAGCTGAACACAAGCTTTATTAGCTCAATTCACCAGAGGGAGACCAATGAACAAGACAGGGGAAAACAGAGAATGAAATACAAAAAAGGATGTTAAGTTAGGCTCTTAGCCTACACACTAAACCAACTAAATCTATAACATAAGATGTTATGTCCTGCTCATCCTTATCGTTTAAAACACACAGAGGCACACACAAGTATTCCTAGTTTAAACCACAGACCATACCATGTCTTTCCACTCTCAGGCCTTTGGCTTCTGTCACTGGCAAAAGCAGCAAAATTACCACTGTTGTCTAACTAGGCAGATTTTATGAGGACTTCTGAAGGCACAGAGGGTGAATAAGTGGATGAGCACACAGATCTGTGACAATACAAATACAATGAACTACAATGGTAGACTCCTGGTTGATGAGATTCAAGTCCTCACTTTTCCTTTCAACTTTGCTCTATTTGACCATAAAATGCTGAGGGGTGGGGAGATCAGATTCTTAAAATAAGTCACTCTGTTTTATGAAGGCTAAAACTGAAATAAAGCATTTTTAGTACTACTAAGTTTGGTACTTCAGAAATTTTGATACTTTAGAAAAAGAAGGAAGGGGATTTTCTCCACCCCAGGATTTTCTCCTCTGGGGTGGAGAAAAAGAAACTGGCGCAGGCAGGCAGGAAAATTTATTTTCACTGTGAGCACTTCTCACTTAATAGTGTTCTGCTAAGTTCATCCACTACTTACTCAAGTAATTTAAAAACATCATCCTTATTATAAAATTGCTTACTACTCATCATTTTTCTTACTGGGAAAAAAAAAAGGCATAACTGTGTAATTCGCACAAGGATTTTCTGGTAAAGAGTCTCATTCCCCAAATATTCAGGCTTGTGGGGAGACCACAAGTAACAAAGTGTTGCTCCAATAAGAGTGACTCCAGCACTATCACCCCTGTAACTCTGAAACATGCTGTTAAACAGAAAATGAAGAGGCCACGAACACCAAGATCAGAGCCCAAGTCTGCCACTAAATAGGTAAGTAACCTTAGTGTTCCCCATTTAGGGAATGGGATACATCAACTCAAGGAGAAAGCCCTGTATAGCTCCAAAATCCTATTAGGCTGTAATTCCAATTCCAAACAGGCTGCAAATTCATTAATTAGGTAACCAGTGTGGGCAACAAGAACAGAGACACTCTTGGCCACTGGGCTCTGAGTTCTACACACAACTTTAAAATCAGCATCCACTGACCAGAATCCCAACTTCTCAAGGAGCAAAAAGCTGCATTTCAGAAAGTGCCAAGAGTTTGTTTGGTTTCTTTGTTCTAAGCTCCAGCTGGCAAAGATACTACTCAGATCACCAACTGTGAAGGGCTTCCTGCCAAAACTTCAGATCCTAATTTTAGGCAGCTTCACTGTCCTTTCAGCAGATTCCAAGTGGTGGAAAGACAGGAAGCTACAAGAATGGACAGGATGAGAAGAATCTATTATCTGTTGTTATTGTTCAATCACTAAGTCGTGTCTGACTCTGTGATCCCAAGGACTGCAACACACCAGGATTCCCTGTCCTTCACCAACTCTCAGAGGATGCTCAAACTCAAGTCCATCGAGTCAGTGATGCCATCCAACCATCTCATCCTCTGTCGGCCCCTTCTCCTTCTGCCTTCAATCCTCCCCAGTATCAGGGTCTTTTCCAATGAGTCAGCTCTTTGCATCAGGCAGCCAAAGTATTGGAGCTTCAGTATCAGTCCTTCCGATGAATATTCAGAGTTGATTTCCTTTAGGACGGACTGGTTTGATCTCCTTGCCATTCAGGGTACTCTCAAGAGTCTTCTCCAACACCAAAGCTCAAAAGCATCAATTCTTAAGCTCCCAGCCTTCGTCATGGTCCACTTCTCACATCCATACATGACTACTGGAAAAACTGTATCTTTGACTATAGAGACCTTTGTTGGTAAAGTAATGTCTCTGCTTTTTAACACGCTGTCTAGGTTTAACATAGCTTTTCTTCCAAGGTACAAGTGTCTTTTAGCTTCATGGCTACAGTCACTGTCTGCAGTGATTTTAGAGTCCAAGAAAATAAAGTCTGTTGCTGTTTCCATTGTTTCCCTATCTATTTGCCAGAGAGTGATGGGACAGGATGCCATGATCTTAGTTTTTTGAATGTTGAGTTTTAAGCCAGCTTTTTCACTCCCATTTTTCATCTTCATCAAGAGGCTCTTTAGTTCCTCTTTGCTTTCTGCCATAAGGGTGGTGTCATCTGCATATCTGAGGTTATTGATATTTCTCCTGGCAATCTTGGTTCCAGCCTAAGCTTCATCCAGTCTCACATTTCACATGATGTACCCTGTTGTAAATAAGCAGGGTGACAATATAGTCTTAACATACTTTTCCCAATTTGGAACCAGTTCTTTGTCCAGCTCTAACTGTTGCTTCTTGACCTGCATACAGGTCAGGAGGCAGGTCAGGTGGTCTGGTATTCCCATCTCTTGAAGAATTTTCCACAGTTTGTTGTGATCCACACAAAGGTTTTAGCATAGTCAATGAAACAGAAGTAGATGTTTTTCTGGAATTCTCTTGCTTTTATCTATGATCCAACAGATGTTGGCAATTTGATCTCTGGTTTGATTCCTCTGCCTTTTCTAAATCCAGCTTGTACATCTGGAAGTTCTCAGTTCATGTACTATTGAAGCCTAGCTTGAAGGATTTGTTACCTTGCTAGCATATGAAATGAGCGCATTGTGTGGTAGTTTGAACATTCTTTGGTACTGCCCTTCTTTGGGATTGGAAAGAAAACTGACCTTTTCCAGTACTGTTGTGACTGCTGAGTTTTCCAAATTTGCTGGCACATTGAGTGTAGCACTTTAACAGCATCATCTTTTAGGATCTGAAATAGCTCAGCTGGAATTTCATCACCTTCACTTGCTTTGTTCATAGTGAGGCTTCTTAAGGCCCACTTGTCTTCGCACTCCAGGATGTCTGGATCTAGGTGAGCACACCATCGTGGTTATCCGGGTCATTAATATCTTTTTTGCACAGTTCTTCTGTGTATTCTTGTCACCACTTCTTAATAACTTCTGCTTTTGTTAGGTCCACACCATCTCTGTCCTTTATTGTTCCCATCGTTGCATGAAATGTTCCCGGAGTATCTCTAATTTTCTTGAGAGATCTCTAGTCTTTCCCATTCTATTGTTTTCTTCTATTTCTTTGCACTGTTCACTTAGGAAGGCTTTCTTATCTCTCCTGGCTATTCTATGTAACTCTGCATTCAAATGGGTATATCTTTCCCTTTCGCCTCTCTTCTTTTCTCGGCTACTTGTAAGGCCTTCTCAGACAACCATTTTGCCTTTTTGCATTTCTTTTTCTTGGGGATGGTTTTGATCACTGCCTTCTATACAATGTCACAAACCTCTGTCCAAAGTTCTTCAGGCATTCTATCAGATCTAATCCCTTGAATCTACTTGTCACTTCCACTGTATAATCGTAAGGGATTTGATTTAGGTCCTATCTGAATGATCCAGTGGTTTTCCCTACTCTCTTCAATTTAAGTCTGAATTTTGCATAAAGGAGTTCATGATCTGAGCCACAGATCATGACGACCTATATCTGGGAGAAGACCAAATCCAGGATGGACTAAATTAAAAGTCAGTGTTCCCCAAATGTAGGAAAAATATTGACTCCTTACCATTAACTAGTCAAAACCTACCATCTTTATGGCTGTAATTTAAAAAACAATCCATTTATTTATTCAATCCAGACTTTGATGCTAAGTGCTATGGGGGTCAAGAACAGAACCCTCTCTTCCTGAGGGGCTCAAGAAGGTTCAGAACACTAAATGGTGCATACGAGGTGCCACAGCAGGTGGAGAGGACAAGGTTTGCTGAGAAGATAGGAGACTGAGTCCCCAAGAAAAGCAACACTTGAGTTTAGGTTTGAAGGATGACCAGGAAAGAAAGTGGGAAAAGATGGTTCCAGAGAGGAATCAGCATGTCAACAGGCTGCTGCTGCTGCATACAGAGCTGCTGTCATGCAGGTAAAAGAGCCACTGGAGCAGTACACCAAAGGCCTTGTAATGTCAGGCTAGCAACAGTGAGCTCAGTGGAAAGATACTAAGGACCCATTCTGACACTGTGACGTGGAAGACAGAGTTGAGGCAGGGAGACCAATTAGAAAGTGGAAGTGAAGGAAGAGGAGCTAAAGATGGTGGTGAGAGGTTTCTGAATTGGACAGCTGCATGAAGAAACCAGCAGAAGAAATGATGAATTCAGTTTTAGTCGCCTTTAAGTTGAGGTGCCTGTGGAATACTGAAACAGAGAGTTAGGCAGTAGGACGGTGGATACAGGGGATCTGGCATAGATAAGAATCTAGCAGTAATCTACAAAGTAGTTCTGAACCCAAGGGGAAAGCTCCAATTACCAAAGCTCTAAGCTGACCCTGTGCAACATGAGTACTCAAAGGGGAAAAAGGAAGAACCACAGGGACTTGAGAAGGAACAGCCAGCAAGGAACTCACACAAAAATATCACTTAATAGTGAAGGACAGGGAAGCCTGGAGAGCTGCAGTCCATGGGGTTGCAAAGAGTTGGATACAGCTGAGAGACTGAACAACTGTCCAGAAAAGATGACAAAATAGAAAAATCAAGATATCATAGAAGAATACAATTTTCATGTATTTTTAAACTGTTGGGCCTTTCCATATCAAATATGTATTTAAAATAGTTTATTCAGGGCCATCTCTTAAATAAAGCACCCTGAGCATTCTTTGCTGACAACAGTGGTCCTCACTAGGAAAACCAGGCAGTAAACAGAGCAGTCACACTATGCTGGCTCCTGCTGGGCTTTTTCTTCTCTGAGCAGAGCTGCTGCACTCAAATGTTTCTGAATTCTCCTGCCCTATAAAGTGTTGGGTTTCCCTTTTTTTTGGCCTTCCATGCAAAACAAAAACAGAAAGCAAGATCACCTATTGAGATAAGGTGAGCCAGAAACTTATGAAGTACAGCCTAAGTTTTAGTGAATAAAACATATGCCGCCATCCCTCTTTGACCTTTTCTTATTGTTCAGTCGAGTCCAACTCTTTTCGACCCCATGGACTGTAGCCTGCCAGGTTCCTCTGTCCTTGGAATTCTCCAGGCAAGTATAGTGGAGTGGGTAGCCAGGCCCTCCTCCAGGGGATCTTCTCATACCAGGGATGGAACCCGTGTCTCCTACCTTGCATGCAGGTTCTTTACTGTTAAGCCACCAGGGAAGCCCCTTTGACCTTCAGTTAAGCATTTAATTTCAAATGTGATCACTGCTATACAAATGAAGTAAAAAGAAAGAGACTAGTGTATGTGCTAAAAAGTGGGAAAAATATAATTTGGATTGATCTGAAGGGCTATTATGCAAACTTTCAAAACAGAGATGTCCTGTTCAAGAGATAATACATAAATCTGAAGTCAAATGAAGAGCATCAGGAATTCAGCAAATCTCACAAATACAAGATAAGAACTCACTAAAGCAGAAGAACTAAAAATAACGATCCAAATAACCGGCAGCGACTGAACCTCAACTGAACTGCTCAACCTCAACTGAAAGTAACTAAATCGAGCATCCAACACTCTTTCAACTCCAGCTAAATTTTCTAATACTTTGTTGTGTATACTCCTTGGCTGAGAATTTAGGAGACATCAGATACTGTTTGATGAGATGGATATAATTAAAAAATATTAAGAGCTAGAAAAAAGATGTAAGTGGACCTAGAATTTTTTTGGTTGATCAAAGTTTAAGTAAGTTTACAGATAAATTGCCTATTTGCTGCTGTACTAAGATCCAACTGAAAGAATATCAGCTAAGTAAGTCACCATTAACCATTATTGGCACACAAAGGGACAGTTACAGACACTCCCAAAAAATCAGTGCTTTCCAGTTATTAGCAATAAAACTTCTTAGGTTGACATTTTCTAGTGGCTGAAGATGGATAAAAGACCTTTCAAACTTTTTCCAGGTAGAAAGGGAAGGGAAAGGGGCTGCAGAGATGGGGGAAGTAGTGTTCTCTGTGCACCAGTCCAGCTTTATGGTATATTATCTTCACACACTCAAGTCCTAGAGGGAGGGATGAGTAAAAAACGTAAACTGCTTTGTGTGTACACTAGGAGTGAATACATAAATGCACTGAAGATAATGAGAGGTGGGTTTCTATTGCTATAAATAAGAAAAGAAGGGAGAATAAACTCAGCTGTATGATGTGAGACCAAACTCTGAGGCATCAGTATAAACCCATGGTTTAAATACACATGTAGACAGATACAGAAGAGACAGAGTTCTGTAGATCCACACACACCCCCCTACTTCCCAGCTGTCTGCTGAGAGCCTAGCAGCATGAAAAGCCCAACAGCAGTGAGCACGGCTAGCACAGAAACCTTAAATTCTAAATACTGGTCTCTAGTAAAACAAACTGGAGAAGGCAATGGCAAGCCACTCCAGTACTCTTGCCTAGAAAATCCCATGGATGGAGGAGCCTGGTAGGCTGCAGTCCGTGGGGTCGCTAAGGGTCGGACATGACTGAGCGACTTCACTTCCACTTTTCGCTTTCACACATTGGAGAAGGAAATGGCAACCCACTCCAGTGTTCTTGCCTGGAGAATCCCAGGGACAGGGCAGCCTGGTGGGCTGCAGTATATGGGGTCACACAGAGTCGGACACGACTGAAGTGACTTAGCAGCAGCAGTAAAACAAACTACAATTTCTCAGAGAAGGGGCTGGCTGCAGGGTTGGGTCAGAGAAAATTCAGGATGAACCCAGAGTATCATGCAGCATTAGAAATGAAAGGACTGCTCAGAAAGTTATGAGAATTTGTCAAGAGAACACAGGAATCAGCAGGAAAGTTTCTAGAGGCCAAATCTGGAATAACTTGAGCAACAAAATATGATAATAATAGATTTTTAACCCATAAAATAACCCATGAATCCATATGATGTAATCAAATATGTAAATAGTAAAGGGACAGCTCTTGGTTAAGAGTGGAAGTTCAATTAACAAATGTGAAAAAGAAAAAAAAAAAATATGAAAGGAAAGGGGGCTACAGAATTACCATTAGGCAAACTCCACCAATTGCTGCAGATGAAGATCCACCCAGAGAGGATAAAACTGGCGGGTGAGTGCTTGAGGATTAACATGATTAGCACAGCCTCAAATCCTTTCCTCCAAAATACTTATAAATTAGAAATATAACAACTTTCCAGGAGAGAATACCATTGTAACCAAAGTAAACATTACCAACAGTAAGATATATCACATTATGAACTCCTTAACATGGTGTACAACATGATATCAAGTATTTTATAGTATTCTTGCCAAAAATGCACCATCTTATCCCAGTGATGAAAACACAACAGAAACCAAACTAAAGAAAGTGAAAGTCGCTCAGTTGTGTCCAACTCTTTGTGACCCCATGGACTATACAGTCTAAGGAATTCTCCAGGCCAGAATACTAGAGATGGTAGCCGTTTCCCTTCTCCAGGGGATCTTCCCAATCTGGGATTGAACCCAGGTCTCCCACATTACAGAGGGCTTCTTTATCAGCTGAGCCACTAGGGAAGCCCAAGAATACTGGAGTGGGTAGCCTAGCCCCTCTCCAGGGGATCGTCCCAACTCAGGAATCGAACCAGGGTCTCCTGCATTGCAGGGGGATTCTTTACCAACTGAGTTACCAGGGAAGCAAAACCAAACTAAAGGGCAGTCTAAAAAATAATCAGTTCTTTTCAAAAAGTTGTAACAGACGGAAAACTGAGGATCTGTTACAGATTCAAAGACACCAAAAAGAAGTAACAACTAAACACAAAGTGGAACCCTGGAAGAAAAAAATGGATGAACTAACAAAGTTCAAACGTGGTCTGTCATTTAGTTATTACTGGATCCATGTCAACTTCTTATCCTTGATAGATGTTCTGTAGGGTGAGTAGAATGAAAGATACAACTCTAGTATTTTTACAGCTTTTCTCTAACATTAACTCAAAATTTAAAAGTTTTTCTATAAACAGACAACTTACAAACTGAGAAAGAATGTACAAGGGCTTAATTTCTAAAACATATAAACAACTTATGCAACTCAAATATTTTAAAAAATTTTAAAAAAAATCCAATCAAAAATCAGGCAGAAGACCTAAACAGGCATTTCTCCAAAGACATACAGATGGGCAATAGACACATGAAAAGATGCTTAACCTCACTAATTGTTAGAAAATTGCAAATCAAAACTACATTGACTGAACTGAACCTATAATGTAAAAGAATCTGCACCTAAACACTTGAAACAGGATATTATAAACCACTGTTGTTAAATTAAAAGTAAATATTCACATAGCAAAAAAAAAAAAAAGAGGAAAGAGGAATGATAATGACAAGAGTTAAAGAGCTGAAGATTGCTAGTACCAAAAAATGTCATCTTGATTACATCTGCTTTGAGCAGAACATCTAAGAAGTCACATTCTGAACTATCATATATAGGCAAATTCGTCAAATTCCTAACAAAATCAAAACCATTCTTCCTTTAGATGCTAAAATAAAGAAAATAATCGACTCACTGAAGGAACCTGAGTGGGTAATTAATATATCAGTTTTGTGGAGTTTCTTAGGTTACTCCTTCTCCTCACTAAACTACTATTTTGATTTTCAAAAAAAAAAAAAGGTTTCAGAAAATCTTTTCAATTTCTAAATAATATATGAAAAACCATGCTGCTTTTCTAACAAAGCACTTAATGAAAAACAGCAAATTTGTACAAGTGTGTACACATTTCTTTAAAAGGTCACGTCTTTAAAATCAGCCTCCTTACTTCACCTCAATCCTAAAACTAAACAAATCACAATGTCTGAGGTAAGGTCACAAGCCACGTCTCAGCTGCTTAGCCTCACGCAGGTTCACTCCCCTGGGCCAGACATCTCACTAAAATTAAGGAGGAAGCAGCAACAGATCAGGTTCAGTGAGAAGGAAGTAAATGCACCGGTTAGAATGACCGCCACTGGTTATCAAAGCTTAAGAATTTTTCCATACACAACAGAGAAGCAGCATATTTGTTTTCTCATAAAACTGGGCTTTTAATGTAACCTGCGAAGTTTCATTTTACCTCAGACTTTCCAGCCTGTGGAGCCTCTGGGCCTTCCTCCTCTTCTGTGTCAGTGGTCCCCTGTCAGAAACATCCTGCCATCAAGAAGTTCATTCATCAAGCCAGACTTCCATTCCAGTAAATGCTTCATCCACTGCTTACAATATTTTCATGACCTTATGCTATTTCCAGGGCAAATCTATATTACTTTTTAGCTGTAGCCAGTTGGAGCTCTTAAAGGCATAGTGCCTTTTTTTCCCTGCTTCGCTTAGCTTGTTTCAAATATAAGAGCTTAATAAGCAACTTTCAAATGTAGAAAAATAATCTGCAAATATCTAATGTATATATATACACATACATACATACACACACATATATAGTATTCACATCCAGAAAACACAAAAGAATCCCCATCAACAAAGACAGAGCACCTAACAGAGAAGATGGACTGGGGGCTTGAGGGGAGCACTTCAAACAAGAGGACATCAAAGCTTTCTTATCCATTCATCTGCAGATGGACATCTAGGTTGCTTCCATGTCCTGGCTATTATAAACAGTGCTGCAATGAACATTGGAGAGACTGCAAAAGAGACATAGGCATTGAGAACAGTCTTTGGGACTCTGTGGGAGAGGGTGAAGGTGGAATGATTGGAGAGAATGGAATTGTAGCATGTATATTATCATAAGTGACCAGTCCAGGTTTGACGCATAAATTTTCCTCTGTTCATAAAAAAAAAAAAAGAGGACATCAAAATGGTCAGTAAACACGTGGAAAAGTGCTCTACTTCCTTACTCAACAGGGTAATACAAATTGAAAACACAACTAAATGCTACTACACAACCACACAAGAAGTTTAAAAAGAAAAAAAGAAAAAAAAAAAAAAAAAACCAGTAATGAACACTCTAATCAGAACTCAGCACCGGTGGGAGTGCAAACTGGTATCACAGCTTTGGGAAACTGGTAAAATTAAGCACGCTGGATGATCAATCAATAGAAACATGTCCATACATGCATAAGAATTTATGTATAAGAATGTTCACAAAAGCACTATTCTTAACAGTCAAAAACCATCTACAATAATCTAGATGCCCACCAATGATGCAACATTCAGTCAATGGAATATTACAACCATGAAATGAATAAACTCAACCTACACAATCCCTAGTGGCTCGGATGGTAAAGAATCTGCCTGCAATGCAGGAGACCCAGTTTCTAACCCTGGGCTGGGAAGATCCCCTGGAGAAGGACATGGCTACCCATGCCAGTATTCTTGCCTGGAGACTCCCATGGACAGAGAACCCTGGTGGGCTACAGTACATGGGATTGCAAGAGTCACACACAACTGAGCGACTAATACACATAAGTAAATATGGATGAACGCTGCTCAACACTGGGCAAAAGAAGCCACACATAAGAACATGTTTCCATTTAAGTTTAATAACAGGTTTAAAAAAAAAAAACAACCACCGCAGAAGAAAAGCTCCTGGGGGAAACTATCCCTATCAAGTTATGGCCTCTGAAGTAAGACTCACCATAAGGCACATCCACAATTATTGGTTTGACACTGAGGCATGAGTAAATAGACCAGTGGAATAATGGAAAAATTCTTAAACAGAAAGTGAAGTTGCTCAGTTGTGTTCGACTCTTTGCAACCCCATGGACTACAGCCGACCAGGCGCCTCCATCCATGGAATTTTCCAGGCAAGAGTACTGGAGTGGGTTGCCATTTCCTTCTCCAGAGGATCTTCCTGACTCAGGGATCTAACCTTGGTCTCCTGCATTGCAGGCAGATGCTTTACCACCTGAGCCACCTGGGAAGCCCTGCTGCTGCTGCTAAGTCACATCAGTCCTGTCCGACTCTGTGTGACCCCACAGACGGAAGCCCACCAGGCTCCCCCGTCTCTGGGATTCTCCAGGCAAGAACACTGGAGTGGGCTGCTATCTCCTTCTCCAATGCGTTAAAGTGAAAAGTGAAAGTCGCTCAGTCGTGTCCGACCCCTACTTTCCAATAAATGGAAAATCAGTGTGTGAGAAAGGTAATGTCTCAAGTCACTGAGATAGAGATGCACTTTTTAATAAACGCTGCTAGAACATCTGGGTTGTCACTTGGAAAATACATATATTAGATTTATATCTCACCAAGCACAAGAACAACCTTCCAATGAAGTTAGAGATCTAAATGTAAAAAATGAAATGAGACACATACTAGAAGAAAACTTGAGTGGATTCCTCTTTAATGATGGTGCAGGCAAAGGCTTTCTAAGAATAGCTCAATACGTAAGGGATATAAAATAAATTTAAGTACACAAAAAATTTTTAAAGTATGCCTGACCAAAATAGAAACATGAATATTAGAGCCACTGTCTCTCATACTCGGAAGTGTGGTAGTTTCTCACACTTCCAAGTGTGAGAGCCAGTATCTCAAGTGTGAGAGCCAGTATGAACCAGTATATCTAATATATAAAGAAATCCAAAACTGCAGGGAGAAAAACAAAAATTCAATTAAAACTGGGAAAAAGATATTTCACAAAAAGGATATTAAGGTTTGAAACAATGTTCAGACTCAGTCATAATTAGAGAAATACAAATTAAAATAACACCAAGATAAATCCAAAACTGCAAGAAGGAAAAAAATTCAATTAAAAATGGGAAAAAGATATTTCACAAAAAGGGTATTAAGGTTTGAAAAGATATTCAAACTCAGTCATAATTAGAGAAATGCAAACTAAAATAACACCAAGAATCACAAGCTGAAATCAATGTCACTGGAAGAAATATCAACAACCTCAGATATGTAGATGATACCATTCAAATGATAGAAAAAGAAGAGAAACTAAAGAGCCTCTTGATGAGGGTGAAAGAGGAGAGTGAAAAAAGCTGGCTTAAAAACTCAACTTCAAAAAACTAAGATCATGGCATACAGTCCAATCACTTCAAGGCAAACAGAAGGGAAAAAAGTAGAAGTAGTGACAGATTTTATTCTCCTGGGATCCCAAATCACTGTGGATGGTGACTGCAGCCATGAAATTAGAAGATACTGGTTCCTTTAAAGAAAAGTTAGACAAACCTAGACAGGGTATTAAGAAGCAGAAACATCACTTTGCTGACAAAGGTAGAGTCTGCAGTCAAAGCTATGATTTTTCCAGTAATTATGTACTGCTGTGAGAGGTGGACCACAAAGAAGGCTGAGTGCCAGAAGAATTGATGCTAACTACCACAGGGAAAATGCAGACCCAGAAACCCTACAGGACAAACAATTCTGTTCCTTACCAGTAAGACTGCACCACAGGCGGGCAGAACAGAGCCAGATGGGGGGAGTCTTACAGTTTAGAGACAGGAGGTAACACCAACCACACTGGGAGGTGTTTACTTGGATCTGGATTTTTTAAAAATACGCTTCCAGAGGAAGTTGACACTTCAGACAAAAAAACTGCACACTGACTAAATGGTGGACTTTTTTCATTTAGAAGTTATTTTTAAAGTTTGGTAACAATATAATTTTTTTTAAGAGTTCTTGGACTTCCCTGGTGGTACAGTGGATAGGAATTCCCCTGCCAATGTGGGGGACACAGTCCTTGGTCTAGGAAGATCCCACATGCCTCAGGGCAACTAAGCCCATACATTACAACTACTGAGCCTGAGTGCTGTAACTACTAAAGCCCAGTCGCTCTAGAGCCTGTGTTCTGTGATGAGAAGTTACCACGATGAGTAGCTTGCCCACTGTCACAAGAGAAAGCCTGTGCATACAGCTATGAAGACCCAGTGCAGTCAAAAACAATAAATATTTAAAAAAAAAAAAAAACTACCTTTAAACAGAAAGAGTTATCTTTTACAGATACATACTCAATGCTTTGGCCACCTGATGTGAAGAGCTGACTCACTGGAAAAGACCCTGATGCTGGGAAAGATTGAGGGCAGCAGGAGAAGGGGACAACAGAGGATGAGATGGTTGGATGGCATCACCAACTCAATGGACACGAGTTTGAGCAACTCCAGAAGACAGTGAAGGACAGGGAAGCCTGGTGTGCTGCAGTCGATGGGGTTGCAAAGAGTCAGACAGGACTTAGCAAGTGAACAAATTTAAGTATTAGCAGATGAAAAGACAAGTCTGGTATTTGCTATGAAATAATGGGGGAGAGACAATACAATGGGTAGAAGTATAAATGGAACAAGACAGCCATAACTGACAACTAGGCCTGTGATGCTAGTGTGGGGATACATTATACTCATTTACTTTTGTATGGTCTTGAAATTTTTCCACTTAAAAAAAAATAGGGGTGAGGGTGGGGTGGGGTTGGGTGGGGGGTAATTGAGGGGACTAGAAGTTCACTACTGAATCTAGGAAAGTTCTGACCAAGAATCCTGCGACAAGATGCCAAGCAGGTAAGCCACGCTTCAACGGGCTGGCTCCTCCAGCAGCTGTCTCCTCTTCTGTAAGGACAAGCGCACACGTCCTGGAGATGCACCAGCAACTTGTGCGAGTTTCTCAGCTAAATGTAACCTGGTCTGTGAACAGTAATGAGCACGAGAGAAAACGGTGCCACTGGTCTAGAAGCGGCATCAGATTCTAATCTAATAGGCAGCAGACAAGGAGGTAACACATTGATGTACAGGACAGGACAGGGAGAGTACAGGGTGTTTTCTGGGCTCAGAGCGAGGCTCTCGTAGAGAAAAGCTGGGCCAGGGCTCTGTGAGGAAGACGGTCACAGAGGCAGCAGAGATCTGGCCACTCCCGCAGAGAAACAGCCACTCCCAGCCAAGGCCACACCCAGAGGAACAAGGTGGTCTGGAAGTCTAGCTTTGACCTCGGTTTTTAAAATGCAAGAAGAACCTGCCAGACTAGAAGTGGCAGTTCATCGAATCACAATCATCTTCAGTAGCCTCAACACTGACCTGACCAGACACACAAAGGAAAAGCACCTCAAACTGGAAGGACCGGTTTGGGTGCATACCAAGACCCTGAGAATAGCTACAAGGAAACCTGGTGGGGAAGGTCCTAAGATGTGGGGTGGCTTTCAGAAGAGGCTCCACAGAGACTCACAGACCAGCAGGGCCTTCTGAGACATGTAGACTACCTCCACTAGGAACGGACCAGAAGTCAGGGATGAAGTCACCACTGCACATGTTGAGGGCTTATTTAATAAGCTGATAACCAGTTGTTTAAAGAAAAAAGAATTGGCACAAATGCTGGGTGAAACGAAGGACCCTCATTCCTTCCCGGTGGAGAAAACAGTATGTGCAATAGCCCAAGGGTACGAAAGCACTTTCCGCCATTATACTTTCACAATATCTACATTTATTATATGCTCAACACTGTGTTAAGCTTGGTGATAACGAGACACACCAAGGTGACCTTTGTTCTCATGGAGCTTAAAGTCTAATGGGAGAATCGAATGATTAAGTAATGTCACAACTCAACCTATTATCACAGGCTTAAATATTATAAAGAAAAGAATGAGAGCCATGAGAGGAACTAAAGACAAACAGGCAGGAAGTTCAGTACCTGCTCAAAAGGACAGCGCAGGGTGAGATTGGAGCCCAAGGTGGCAGGGTGGGGGAGATGCAAGGTGAGGCTAGAGGAGTAGACAGGGGCCAAATAACCCTGAAGGAGTTTATTGATTTTATTATGAAGTTTGGTCTTTACTTGTAAAGGCAATTAAGATGCAGAGGAGTTTTAGGAGGAGCATATGTACTGGGGCCATTTTAAAAAGACTCAGTGGAAAAGATCCTGATGCTAGGAAAGACTGAGGGCAAAAGGAAAAGGGGTGACAGAGAATGAGGTGGTTGGATGGTATCACGTACTCAATGGACATAAATCTGAGCAAATTCTGGGAGATAGTGAAGGACAGGGAAGTCTGAAGTACTGCAGTCCCTGGGGTTGCAGGGAGTTGGATACGGCCTAGCAAGTGAACAAGAACAACTAAGGGACAAGAGGTGTGCTATATATTATATGTGCCAAGTGACCCTAAGGACTGCAGCCCACCAGGCTTCTCTGTCCATGGGGATTCTCCAGGTAAGAACATTAATGTGGGTTGCCATGCCCTCCTCCAGGGGATCTTCCCCCATCTCTGAGGTTTCCTGCATTGCCAGATGGGTTCTTTACCACTAGCGTCATCTGGGAAGCCCCATCATGTGCTAGAGGAGTGGGATATGAATGGTAGAAAATACAGATAGAACGAGTGGAGAGATACGAGGTGCTCAGGTGAAAAGGAGTTTGCTAATTGGTCACTGACCATATTGGACAGGTAGTCCAACTGGACTGGGTGCACTGCAGTAGGCATAGTCTTTCATTTCTAATCCCAAATTCATCAGAATAAAGACTGCATCTCTTCCTCAGCGTTATTGTGAAAACATTTTCGAAAGCAACTCAGGAACTTCCTCTGGAAACGCAGCACATCTTACTGGTCTGGGGCTCAACCAATCTCCATCCTGTATTAAATAAACAAGTACATACACACACGAATATACATAATAAGCAGATGTTAGTGTGAGTGTAGACACACAGAAATATCGTAACTCCCATACGCCTCTTCC
The DNA here is from genome assembly GCF_049115385.1 of Moschus berezovskii. NCBI lineage: Eukaryota > Metazoa > Chordata > Mammalia > Artiodactyla > Moschidae > Moschus > Moschus berezovskii. The sequence goes on along the minus strand of NC_142480.1, from coordinate 41,525,762 downwards.
CTGCTATTACGATGGGCTTCACCAAGAATGCCAGCTAACACGACAGTGCCCCTGTTTCAGGCACTAAGTGGAGTGTGCCAGCGCCCTGAGTATGGGCACTGGGACCACGCTCTCCCCTCTGAGAGGAGAACAGTGTCAACTGGTGGACTCGAGATGCAGATTCCAGAGCCTGAACTCAGGATACACGGACAAACACACAAGGTTACTCAATGACAACCTTCTCACTTCTTACACTGCCTGACCTCTCTCTGCGCAGGTGTGGTCTGGAGACAGATCCCTCTCTGGGACTCTCTGGTTCCCTGCTGGTCTCTCTCTGTGCCATGACACTCGGACCACATGCAAATTAAGAGTTTCATCAAAAGACCATCAAGAGAACCACCACATTGGAAAATACACCTACAACACATATAATCAACTAGCTTTCATCCAAAAATAAAAAACGAAGCAACTCAGAAAGAAGATAATTCCAAAGAAAAACAGGCAAAAGACTCAAACAGGCCATTAACATGAAAAGTTGCTCAACTTCATCTAGTCAAAAAGATAAAAAGAAAATGAAAACTTGAGTGAGATTTACTAAAGACCAACCAGAAGGACTAAAATTAAAGGGTCTGATAATATCAAGTCTTTGTGAAAATGCAGAGCAACAGAAAGTCTCATTCACTGATGATGATGAGTATAAACCTGTATAATCTCTCTAGAGAAGACACTGTCTACTAAAACTGAAGACACACTAAACAATCCAGGAGCAATTCCATCCCTGAATACATCTTAGAGAAATACGTGCACATGTTTGCCAAGAGAGCTATCCCAGTGTTCATGGGAGCATAATTCTTAATAGACCGAATTAGTAAATACCCCAAATGTCCATCAACGGTAAAATAAACTGTAGTACAGTAACACAATATGAAACAGATAAGAGGACAGATGAATTCATAACACCACAACACACGAATCTTTAAAACACAAATTTAGAACAGTGCCTGTCTTGGGGAAAGAATGCAGTTGGAAGGAAGAGCCTAACACAGGGGTCTTAGGGTCAAGACAGCAGCTCTGTTGGCAGGATAATGCTGCCAGGTAGGGGCGAGGGAGGAAGTGAAGAGCCCGCAATGTTGTATGCCCCGACCTGGGTGGTGTTTACATGGGTGTTCACTTCGGTAATCACTAATGTACACATGCTTTCTGTGCTTTTACTAGATATTAAGCTTCACAATAAAAAAGTATAAAAAAAAAAAATGAAGTCAGCTGGCAACAAGTAAGTCAAAGTAATTTACATAAATCTGGGTTTTCGACCTGTCCTGAAAAACCAGGCAATCTGGGCCTGCCTTCCTCCAGGCCAGCAACAATCCGCTGGGGTTGCACAAACACCCTTCCTTCAGAGCAGCTCCTGCTGTCTGACCGCACTGCACCCTCTCTTCCACCCTCTGGTCTGACTCTTGTGAGTCACGACACACCTAACACCATTCCCTCCTCCTCTCCCTGACACTCCTTACAACACAGGAACGTAAAAGCACGTGCATGTGTGAATTACAAAGCCTAGAATCAAGTATGCCATTAGCCAAAGCAGTAAATTTAACCTCAGATTCTTCACCTATAAAACAGAGGCCCTAGGAGTGCCTCCAACAATTGCTAAGATCTGATGAGACAATGCACATAAAACAGCTAGCTTAGTATTGCCATGGAAACAGCACTCAGTATTAGGAGGCTTTTATTTATTATTAATACACATTTCTCATACTTACACCTAGAATGTAAATCTGCTTGCCATGGCCACTGTCTTCTGACTATACAGGAAATACAGTATCAAAATATAGGTTGGTATACATTTAATTAAATATCCCTAGTACGTCAAGGTTGTATATTGTCACCCTGCTTATTTCACTTCTATGCAGAGTACATCATGAGGAACGCTGGGCTGGAAGAAGCACAAGCTGGAATCAAGATTGCCGGGAGACATATTAATAACCTCAGATATGCAGATGACACCACCTTATGGCAGAAAGTGAAGAGGAACTCAAAAGCCTCTTGATGAAAGTGAAAGAGGAGAGTGAAAAGTTTGGCTTGAAGCTCAACATTCAGAAAACGAAGATCATGGCATCTGGTCCCATCACTTCATGGGAAATAGATGGGGAAACAGTGTCAGACTTTATTTTTTTGGGCTCCAAAATCACTGCAGATGCTGACTGCAGCCATGAAATTAAAAGACGCTTACTCCTTGGAAGGAAAGTTATGACCAACCTAGATAGCATATTAAAAAGCAGAGACATTACTTTGCCAACAAAGGTCTGTCTAGTCAAGGCTATGGTTTTTCCCGTGGTCATGTATGGATGTGAGAGTTGGACTGTGAAGAAAGCTGATCGCCGAAGAAATTGATGCTTTTGAACTGTGGTGCTGGAGAAGACTCTTGAGAGTCCCTTGGACTGCAAGGAGATCCAACCAGTCCATTCTAAAGGAGATCAATCCTGGGTGTTCATTGGAAGGACTGATGCTAAAGCTGGAACTCCAATACTTTGGCCACCTCATGCGACGAGTTGATTCACTGGAAAAGAGTCTGATGCTAGGAAGGATTGGGGGTGGGAGGAGACAGGGTTCGACAGAGAATGAGATAGCTGGATGGCATCTATGACTCGATGGACATGAGTTTGAGTGAACTCCGGGAGTTGGTGATGGACAGGGAGGCCTGGTGTGCTGTGATTCATGGGGTCGCAAAGAGTCGGACAAGACTGAGCGACTGAACTGAACTGATATGTATCACTATTTAAAAAAGAAAAACAACATATAAATCTTCCAAAGTTCCTTTACATGACACCACTGGGAAAGACTTCCTATGATTATACTTTGAAAAGTACACTTGTGTTTACTTGTTTTTGCCAAAGCACATATTTCTCCCCATCAGGGCTTTTGCTGGTCTCATCGGCATCAGGTGAATAGATACTTACAAAAAATACACTTTGAGATAATGGATTTTAAGACCTCAGTCATAAAATGCCCTCAAAATTAAAACTGACTTTTCAAAGTAACAACCTATGAACACCAAAAGCAGCTTATTTTTTCACATACTTTTTGTGTCCCAATGCCTAGCCAATATACTTATCTAATTCTTGCCCTTCAGTAAAGTACACATTTTTCTCCAAAACCCCACAGAAGTCTAATTCAAACTACTTTTTCCAGAAGCCGATCTGGCAGTAAGTCCTCCCTAAAAAGGAACACTATGAATTTCATCCACAACTACAATGAAAGCTAATGAACTAGTCACCCTCAACACCCATCAACTAACAGACACCACGCTGAGCAAGAGAAGCCATACACAATAGAATCCATACCGGAAGATTCTGTTTGTATAAAGTTCACAGGCAAAACCACAGTGTTTACAGAATGTGTAAGTGGTAAAATTATAAAGGAAAACTAGAAAATAAGTACTATGGAAGATTCTTGTGATCTCTGGAGAAAGCAGGTTATGATGGAAATGGCCTGCTGGGGATGCCAGTGCCCACCATCATCTACAGCATTAAAACAGCCCAAAGTACAGCACGGTGATGTGTTCACTGCTCTACTTCTACCACCTACAACAGTGCCTGGTACACACTAGGCAAGCAGAGAATACCTGCTGAATATAGAAAACAGTTTCAAAACTCCAAACTGTTAGTATTTCAGAGCTGGATAGACCCTAAACATAACAGTGACAGACAGCTTACTGTCCATTTTCCATTTCAGTATATTCAACATATAAATAAATTAGAACTGCTTTGTAATTCTTAACCTTTTTGTCCTATTCAGACTTTCACCAAATGCATGCATACAATGCATACACGAATGTATCTAGAGTCAACTGAAATTTTTTTTTTAATTAACAAAAGAAAACGCAGAAGCTCATTGTTACACCAAGTCCAGGCTCTAGATAGGATTCCATGATCTTCCCCAACAAAAAAAAAGCACACCAGAGAGCTATGCTATTGTATCAGTAAGAAGACCTCAAGTGTGTTTAGAGAGAAAAATGCAAAATTCTTTTGATCTTAAAAATGACATATTTCACAACTGATTATGACAATATAGACCAACTAGAAATTATAAGCCTTTAGAGAACAGGGATGCAAAACAAACTGTGCTCAACTAATGCTCACTGAACTAACAAGAACGTCATTACTGAGGGCCTCCTAAATTTTAGCATTATGTGCTGAATTGGAGAAGACTCTTGAGAGTCCCGTGGACTGCAAGGAGATCCAAGTAGTCCATCCTAAAGGAGATCAGTCCTGGGTGTTCATTGGAAGGACTGATGCTGAAGCTGAAACTCCAATACTTTGGCCACCTGATGCGAAGAGCTGACTCATTGGAAAAGACCCTGATGCTGGGAAAGATTGTTTGTGGGCAGGAGGAGAAGGGGATGACAGAAGATGAGATTGTTGGATGGCATCACTGACTCAATGGACATGGGTTTGGGTGGACTCCGGGAGTTGGTGATGGACAGGGAGGCCTGGTGTGCTGTGGTTCATGGGGTCGCAAACAGTCAGACACGGCTGAGCGACTGAACTGAATTGAGACAGCAATCATAAGTTTAATTCATGTATCAAAACTGTGCACAAATCCAAAAGATTACTAACGACAATTTGAAAAGAGTGAAAATTCCTAAAACAGCCAAGAAATAAAATGAACTTTCACTCTTTGGAATGTACATTATTTTAAATAACAAAAAATATTTCAGATAATAAAAAAAAACAATTTTAAATTAAAAAGATATATTCTAATCTTATGTTCCTAATTAGTATCCAAGTAATATTCTTTCCAGCCTTCAGTCCCCTCTGGGCAGGATAAACTAGAATGACTGAGACCACTCATCAATCAACTCATTTCCCAGCACGCTACCAGCGTAAGTGAGCTAGGGTGTTCTAACACATACGAAAATGCACCTACACACAAATAAAAACCTGTCTTCTGATACATCCCAAAGTTAAGGGCTTTCTGAGATTCAGTATTTAACACATTTAATCTCAAATGGTATTTTATGGTACAAATTTTGGCAACATTGGTTTCATCATGTTAAAACAGTGCTCCGAGTCACTACTTTCATCCACTTCTAGGATATAAAATGAAATTCCCTACCTTTGTAGTCACCACACACATCTTATTACTAAGGATCTGTTTAAGAAGGCATGGAAATCAAGCACCTGGCTAGCCCATCAAGGAGCAACTTGAACCCACTCTTGTCCGCAATAAATAAATTAGGAAGTACTCTAGGTCATCAATAGCAAAAGGCCTGTTTTTATTGCTGACTTGTATTAGAAATACTGTACCGAAACAGGCCCATCTTAGATTCAAAACTTGGTGAACTGTTCTAATGTCTCTTTCTACAAGATTTAAAAGTTAAGCTAAAGAGATTTTTCAAGATTACCTTCCAAAATTCAGAGATGCAAAGCAAGTTCAAGTCAAATATTTCAGAAACATCATACTAGAAACTATCTTTTAATATTAACATTTGATCAAAAACTCTACTAATAAAAAAGAACTCTGCTTGTCCCACAGCTACTCTCCAGCCCCAGGAGGCTTGGTAAGTGTTAGATGTTGAGTGGGTGATCGCACAGGGCCTGCAGTGAGTGGTGGCTAGGCAGCCAGGGACCAGTGGCACCACACAAGATTTACAATCAGACTCCTGGTCTTTCATTAGATTGAATTTTTATCATGTCAGAGCTACATCAGTAGATAGGATTACATTTCCAAATTTTTCACCAAAATCATTATTTTTAATGACATTTCCCTTAGCAGCATAGTTATGTCTTATTTATATTCAGTTCTATTCTTAGAATGACACTGAGTTTACATTTGGTCTCTAATAGAAAAAAGATTAAAGAGCAAGTAAAAGAGCCAGTTCACTGTTAACAGGATTGAAAAAAAGAAAAGAAGTGAAACTACTGTAATCTTTTTCCTTCAAACCAAACAGGAAACGGGACTCCATCTACTAGCCCACAGCTTTGAGAACTGCAGATGGGTCTTAACCGCATGACTTGTAGGTATGGATGGCTGACTTCTGTCACTCACTGACAGTCACCAGAACACAGCATCGGTCTTTCTTAAATACAAAATAAAAGTTTTCAAGTCCCAAAAATGAAATCATCACCATTCTCAAAAGGTAACAAAAGAAAAAAGGGTCCTTCCTAATAGCACAGAGCAATTTCTGCTACTGAACAATCTGGGCGGGCAGCACTGCGCAATCTGAAAAGCACCTATCTAATGGAACTGTCCTAAAATGAACTGGAAAGCTGTAAATGTGGTCAAGGATTATCAACCAAGGATATAAAGAACAATTCTAACCATAAGTGTCTACAATGTCAAACACACTAACATAAAAAATTAAACACCTTTCGCTTTAAATACTATAAAAATATTTCTAGTTAAAAACAGGATATATGTATACCTATGGTTGATTCATGTGGATATTTGATTAAAAAAACAACAAAATCTTGTAAAGCAATTATCTTTCAATTAAAAATGAAGAAAAAACTTTTAAAGTATTATACAAACTTGACAGGTACAGAAAAATATTACCAGTGAAGCTCAATAAACACTGAAAGACACAAGCAAGTGAATTTTCATAAAGCAACATGAGTTTTCAGTTTACCTTTAAAGTAGCAAGAAGGCATCCCCGAAGCAAATACACACCAATCACAAAGTACCGAAACTAAAACTATGTCATAACATCCACTCAAGACAATTCCTATCTACAAGGACTGATTTTGTAATTATTTTTGTTCATTTAGCTATATTCTACAGTTTTTAACTTTAAAATGATCAGCTATTAAGGATACTTAATAATCAATTCCCACTAAGCGGCATAAATAATTTCCATACTAAAGTACACTAAAATTCTAGAAATAATCAGTGGGAAAAAAATTGAGACAAAATGGAAACTTTTAAGCAGCAAAATCTGTAACAGAACAATGCTACATTTTATTGTTTCCTCTGGAGTGAACAGCTTGAGTTCACAAGCTGCTGAACTTCCTTCAGACTCTCTGTGATTCAACCAATGGAAATGTCTCTAACTATTCCTGTCATTTTCTCACATAATTAAACAATTCCTTGGTGAGACAGAACTACCCTCAAATTCCTGGTTTCAACTTTTGAATCATTCGCATCAGGTACACTAGTGATTCTGTTTGCAAATTCAGATGTATATCACAGATTAAAACTTTTCTTTTATTACTTAAGTTAATACACACAAAGAAACACTGAGGACTTTTTTTTAAGCCTCCTAGTCCCTTGTACTGCAAGGAGATCCAACCAGTTCATTCTAAAGGAGATCAATCCTGGGTGTTCATTGGAAGGACTGATGCTAAAGCTGAAACTGCAATACTTTGGCCACCTCATGCGACGAGCTGACTCACTGGAAAAGACTCTGATGCTGGGAAAGGTTGGGGGTGGGAGGAGAAGGGGACGACAGAATGAGATGGCTGGATGGCATCACCGACTCTGTGGACATGAGTTTGAGTGTACTCCGGGAGTTGGTGATGGACAGGGAGGCCTGGCGTGCTGTGATTCATGGGGTCGCGGAGAGTCGGACACGACTGAGCAACTGAACTGAACTGAACACTTTCTTCTAGTATTTTAGGATTTATCTTCTCTGCATATTTTCCAAACATTTCAAATGAATTTTTTTTTTGGAAGGGGATGGCCTAAGGGCAAAAACACCATATATATATTTTCAAAAGGCAGTCAACAGTCCCAGCACCTTATACCGATCTCCAGAAATCTATGTTATTTTTATCAGTCTCAACTTCCTCTCCTGTAGGCTAGGTGAATTTGGGGAAGGTACCTTATCTGTTTCAATTTCTGCATCCATAAACGGGGGCTAACAGTAGTGCTCATTTCATACGGATACTATGAGAATTAAATCAGTTAATTCATATTAAGCACTTAGAACAATAGGTAACACATATTAAATGCTGATGACCATAATTACTAAAAACTCTGTAAACACACAGATGTTTCTGGACTCCGCGATTCCAACGTCTATTCCTGAACTAAAAGACTACTTCAAATTACTCTGAATTTATAACACATTAGATTTTCTAATAAGGCTTCTTTTCATGAACTTTCACAGTTACTATCCATTTATTTTATCAGATAAACTTTCTCACCAACACATTAAGTTTTTTCTAGAATACCACACTGGAATTTTATTTGGAATTGTATTAACATTTATATACCAAGTCTAGGAAATGTGATATTTTCTACGATATCCTCCCCACTCTTTTATATCCTTTAAAGTTAAGTTTCCAACAACCACTGTATTTATTCCTAGGTACAACCTTTTTGGAGAAAGATTTAGTAGTATATATCAGAATTTTAAATGCACAAACATACCCTTTGATCCAGAAATTCCATTTTCAACAACATGACACACAGTAATACTACACATACGCAGAAAAATACAAGGCTATTACAAAATCCTGGAAACAAGTTAAATGTGTTTCAGTAACCATCTGCAGCCTATTCATGGAATGGAAAAATATTCAATCATTACAAAGAATATAGAATCAAAGATACTGACTTAGAGAAGATTTCTACAAACTATTATGCTAAAAGAAAGAAAAGCAAGCTGCAAATTAACTTTTGTTTTTTAAACAGAAGTGGGGGAAACAAAAATATCACATGTGTATTGAGTACATACACAGCCTGGTTCTTATTAAGCATTTTAATCATCTTAGAAAATTAAATGTGACTTGGTTGTTTGAGTATTATTTCATTTCCCCCATCTTTTATGGCCTTTCTCTATATAAGATTTAACGGTGGTCCCAAAACACAGCATTTTAGAAAAGTAAGCTTTCAACTGACATTCTACTCAAATATTTAAGAACGTAAACGTCCCTAAAATGTAATGTCTAACTAGTGATACTTGTTAATATGCCATAAAACCTTAACACCGTAATTCATGAGCAAAAGTATGACTCTTTCTAAAGCATCGTTTTACTATGGCAATCCACTGAAAACTTATTTCTCTCCGTAAGTGAAATATCCTTTTTGGATATCAAGTGCCAGAGAGCACACTACAGGAACACAGTGACATTCTCTATAATATGGAAACAAAGCCTCTCCTCCCCGGAAAGGAAGTCCCAGGAAAGTAAATAGTGTAAGACTATTTTAAAATCATGCGAAAATTTGCCTTTTACTAAAAATCTTTAGATCAAGTTTTAACTTTAGATTGATCTTTATCAATGTACAGCAATAAAGGTACACATAAAAGCTTTCTTAAAGAGAGAACACTAAATTCCTTACAAGAATTTACTCACTGCTAAATGTAACCGCTAACTTTCAGCCAAAAAACAAAGTCTTGAGTTCAGAAACTTTAGGGCCTAATTATGCCTGGTCCAAGATGCTATGAATAAACTTCTCAAACAGAAAAGAAAAAAACAAAGCAAAAACATGAAGCCAGCACCTGCTTAAGCACCTGATACTACTTAAACTAATAAATTGATTTTTAAGAGAGATTTTTACTCTTCATATTTCTGTATTCCCGCAACCGTTTACGGTGGAAAAGATTAAGCTATACAAAAGGAGAGGAGAATATTAAGTGATTTTTAGGAACGTCAGCTTTTTCATGTATCATACCAACTGGCTTGACAGCACTGAGAAAATGGCACAGTACTTCAAATCATATGAAAAAACTGATAGGAAAACGTTACTTTTTTAACGAACCCACAGGTCTTTGCCAACTTTTATTTTTAAAAGTTCACTGTCCATTTTCAAAGCCATTGTGCGGTACTTTTGAAAGTGTAACTCGAATTAAACTCTTAGAAAATGTTAGAAAGTTAGTTTTTCCAATGTCACCTTAAATAAATAAAACAGCGAAAAGATCCAACCTACTCCACAGGGGCTGAGTGCCGTCCCAAAGCCGTGTCGCGGGCGCGCGCATACCAGCGACAGTGACATCAGACCGAAACCACACGGTTTCGCCGGGGACCAGCCACTCCCGCAAAGATAGCAGCCGCCGGGGTGGCCCAGGCCCGCCCGCCGCGCCCCGCGCCCGGCTTCCCGGCGGGACCTGTTGAGCGGCCGGCCCCCCCGCCCTCCTCCCTCCCGCCGCGGGCCGGGGCTGGAGCCGGGACCGGGCAGCGACGCCGCCGCAGTGCACCTGCCCGGGCCCCGGCCGGGCCCGGCCCCTCCACGGCCGGCCCGGCAGCCCACGGGCAGAGGAAGAAGGGCCCCCGGAGGACGCTCCCCGCGGCGCTCACCTTGGCGGCCGCGGCCCTGGCGGACATCTTGTCTCTCCCGCGCCGCGCAACGATCCTCGGACCCGAGACTCCGCGCCGCCAGCCGCCGGCTCCTCACGCCGCGGCCCAGATAAACATCTCCCGGGAGCGAGCGGGGCGGCGGCTGGGGCGCCGGAGAGGCCCAGCCCACAGGGAGGGGACTCAACTCGGACAAAAGTCCGCGCAGCGCCCGCCCCGCCCGGGGCTCCCCGCGGGGTGCGCCCGGCCGGCGCCTCCTTCCGAGCGCTACGCCCGCAGCCAAGCCGCGGGCACGTCGGCTCGCCGCTCGGCCGCCTCGGGGCCTCCGCCGCCCGCAGTCCGCCCGCCGGCTCTTCGGGGGACGCTTTAGCACGTAACTTTCCGGGAACGAGCCGCAGCAACGGGACGTGGCGTCGGCGGGCTGAACCGGCGCCGGCAACCGCGGACAGCCACGCAAACCTGCCGGCCCGGCCCGGCCCGGCCCACTGAGCATGCCCGGCCTGGGGGTGGGGGCGGGGGAGGCGCGATCGAGGGGGCGGGGCCGTAGCAGGAGGGGCGGGGCCACGAGGGCGCGGGGCTAGCGGCCGGTCGGCTTCCTGTCCGGATGCGACCCCTGTCGCGGAAGGAAAAGCCCAGTTTCCCAAGTAACTTGGAGACTGAGTTTCCTGTTTGTTCGCTGCACGGGTCCGGCGGAAAGCACCCCCAAGGAGCGAGCCCCCCATACCCAGCCTTTGCGACTTGGAGAGAGGCGCCCCTGGCCACGAGCCCCGCTGCCCGCCTGCCTGAGCCTCGCTGGGAAGTGCCTCCAGGCTGTCGTAGTGGACGGACCGACTGCCCCGCGAACACTAGTCACGGGGTCATGGGCACCCGAGGGCCCACCCACACGAGGCCTTGATAGAGATCCAGCACCACCTTCAACAGCCCATGTAGACAGGGATCCCAAACGCATATTTTTGGCATCAAAAATGCTGGGATTCTCAGTGGCGAGGGAAGGGGTCGCGCCGGGCAGAGCCTCGAGGACGTTGGGTCCACAGTCCAGGGGACCGGCCCGCAGTGCAGACGGCCTCGCTAGACACCAAGGAGTATTTCAGAAACCTCTCCTGCCCTCGTTGTTCTGCACTCTGTAAAACGTAAAGCGCTCAAAGGGTACCCTCCTAAAGAACCTAGTTCAGCTCAGTTCAGTCGCTCAGTCGTGTCCGACTCTCCGCGACCCCATGAATCACAGCACGCCAGGCCTCCCTGTCCATCACCAACTCCCGGAGTTCACTCAAACTCATGTCCACAGAGTCGGTGATGCCATCCAGCCATCTCATTCTCTGTCGTCCCCTTCTCCCGCCCCCAATCTTTCCTAGCACAGTGCTGCAAAAGGTACATAAGAAATGGATAAAAGCAGAAACGATGGTTTCCTCTTTAGAATTCAACTGTAGGGAACATCTAACTTAACCAAGAAATACCTGCCTATCATACATAAAAATGAATTAAAATTTCAAAGTAAAATACCATACATTTTGCAACCTGAAGCTACGGAACTAAAGTGAAAGTCGTTCAGCCGTGTCCGACTCTTTGCGACCCCATGGACTATACAGTCCATGGAATTCTCTAGGCCAGAATACCAGAGTGGGTAACGGTTCCCTTCTCCAGGGGATCTTCCCAACACAGGGATCGAACCCAGGTCTCCCTCTTTTATGGAACTAAAAGCGTTCTGCAAATCAAATCCTTTCTCTTTTCTCTCCCTCTCCGCGCCCTCCCCCGCAGCAGAAATGATTACAGTCACTTTTGTTTTAAAGTCATGTTGGATGTGACTTTTGTTTTTGGACAAAGTATTATTCACTGCAGAACTGTAATGAAAAATTTCTTATGAATTTTTTTTAATGTGGCATTATTATTTTTTGTTTTCAAAGGTGACTGTGGAAAACCTTCCATGTTATTTTATTAGTCTACCCATTTAATAAGATGTGCTGTCAGCATGACCTGCCCAGAACCAAAATAGATACCATTCCTTTAACAGACCTAAACCTGGAAACATTTAAAACACAGACCTTTCCCTCTTTCCTCATTTGTCACTTTTCACCAGGCCTACTGTACCGAAGTTAAATGCTACATTACATAATGATATGTCAAAGATCTAATATATCTGATGACAGTTTTAGTTTAGTTTAGTTTTGCCATGGTTTTAAAAATAATGAAATTAAGCAAGAAATTTAAACTTGAGAATACTATGCTTTAAAAATTACATTAATAAAAACATTTCAGTAATTGTATACTTTAAAATTTTTTCTAGTAGTATTTATAATTCTAAATTAAGCTGTACAACTTTTTTAATGTATCTCCAATTCTCTAAAGAATGAAGAGAAAGTTTTTGTCATTTGTAAATATAAAGGTAAAACCTAGTTGTCAAGAATTTGATGGACAGGGAGGCCTGGCTGTGATTCATGGGGTTGCAAAGAGTCGGACATGATTGAGCGACTGAACTGAACTGAGTTGTCAAGAATTTAAAACCTATCTCCATTCCTACAGTTTATTTCTTAGAAAATGCTTTGATAAGAAGTGGAAAGCATAAAGCATAATTTCAGATAGTTGCCCCTTTAACAATGAAGAGTTTATCCACTGAACATAAAAAAAAAAAAGTTTCACATTATACCACAACTTTAATGTCTATGTATGGATGTTGTTACAGCTCCTCTGGATCAACTACACGAGAAGAAACACAAGCAAATTTGAGAGTCTCCAGAATTACAATAAGCTTTAACCAAGAATCTCTTTCGACTGTACAGACTATTTCTGGTCATCTAATGCAAACTGAACAGGAAACTAAAAAACCACAACACTTACAAAGACAACTTCCTGTGGGATTTTTGGTGTCTGTGGCTCAGAGTGAAAAAAAAACTATGTGTACAAAATCTTTATTAGTCTTTTAGAACCATTTATTAAAACGGCTTTGACCAAGTGAACAGCTATATCCATACCCACATTTTATATATGTGTATTTATGTTTCTATTACCAAAAATATCCTTAGAAAACTGTTATATGTTATCGTATGAGCGGTGAGTTTACACATGAAATACAAAAGGGAAATATTATGGCACTGCGGAAGAAATGGAGACAGTCTTGATGATGTCACAAAAGAGGATATATACACGAAATACTAGAATTAGGAGAACTTTATCAGAGCATAAGAACAGCAATGTAAAATAATTCTGCTCTCACAGGGTATCTTAAAAATTCTAAAAATTGCTTCAGAGTTTTCCTACACCAGTAAGAGCTGTATAACACTTAAACAGAGAAATGCTTTGTGAGGCTCATAGTGTTTCTACATTTCACAGACCAGTAAAATTTCACACCCACACACACACAAAACCACTTTGGGGTACAATACAGGATGACCAATTTTATCTTACTTTATTTTGCAAAGTGAAGACATTTTAAAATAAACATTATGAACTGTACACTTAAAGATGGTTAAAATGGTAAGTTTTATATAAATTTCGCCACAGTAAAAAAAAAAAATACCAAAAGAACGTTACATGATATCACCAATATTTCATTTTTTAAAAGGACATAGAAACACTAAAAACAGGACTTTTTAAATTCAATTCAGAATAAAGGACAATCCTTCCTAGGAAGAGCTCCTCCTAAGGAAGAGTGGGGCTGTACTTCCTCTGAGCAGGACAAGGCAGGGTCTCTCTCTTTAGGTTCCTGCATGTCACACAGTCAAGCCCACTGTACACTCCATAATGCCATGGAGTCCGTGACTGCAATCTCCTCTCCTTCACAGCTCAGTTCCCTGCCTTCTACACTCCCCCAGTGATCATGATCACTGAAACCCCCCCTCCCAGCCCAAGCACATATTTCACAGAGGAAACAGAAACAGAGGAATGGAAACTCCCTTATCTTCCTGCCAAATATGACACACCGACCCTAACACCAGGCTTCCCAGGAGGCAATAGTGGTAAAGACCCTGCCAGCTAATGCAGGAGACACAAGAGATGTGGGTTCAATCCCTGGGTAGGGAAGATCCCCTGGAGAAGGAAATGGCAACCCACTCCAGTATTCTTGTGCTTCCCCGGTGGCTCAGATGGTAAAGACTCTGCCTGTAATGCAGGAGACCTGGGTTGGATTCCTGGGTTGGGAAGATCCCCTGGAGGAGGGTATGACAACCAACTCCAGTGTTCCGGCCTGGAGAATCCCCATGGAAGGAGGGGCCTGGTGAACTACAGTCCATGGGGTCTCAAAGAGTTGGACATGACAGCACGCGCGCGCACACACTCTCTCTCTCACCTGCTTTTCTCCTCGCTCCCTCCCGCCGGGTTAGGAATCCCATTTGGGGAGCCGGCCCTATCAGATCTCCTGCCATCACCTTTGTCCTCTCTCAGCTAAAGGATTCTACCTCTCAGAATTCATGCTTCCCCTAGTATCTCCCATCTTAAAAGCAAAACCCTCTTACCCACCCAGGCTACCTTCCTAGGTGTGCCAGCACTGCAGCTATACAACCCGGCGCTGGGAGGGCCCTGCAGCTGGGTTTAATGCTCTGACTCTGAACAATTTTCATTTTGGATTTGTGCTTAGTAAATGAAGGTTGAGGGACAATGCAAGGCACACTGGAGACCTGGGGCCTCAGCTCACGCTGGCCCTGGCTCCTGCGGCCTCTGGGGAGGGCTTCGCCAGGCAGTCTGTGCCTCCCTGCCTGACAGGGATAGGCAAGTGCTGGTATCACAGCATCCTGGGTAAGCAAAGCCATCGCTCACCTTGGTAGGAGAGGAGCCTCTTGATCAGCCCCCACTCGGGTACCCGGGCTCCCCAGCCTGGAGATTTAAGGATCACTGTGGACGTGAAAGCTTGGCTCCCCTAGACTCTGTGCCCAGCCTGGGTGTTTCAGTCAGGCGTTTGATGAGAAGGGGCTTCTGGTAGGCCCAGCAGACAAATGGGACCCCCAGGGTCCATGAGGGTCTGTCCTGGCTGTGATTATCCCCAGGCCCAGGGGTGCTCTCTGTGCCTATGAGTGGGGAGTGGGTCCTCTCTCTCCTCAACCATCCTGAGTTGGCCAAGGCTGGTCTTTTCTACTGGCTTGAGAGACAACTCCAGGAACAAGCCCTGACATATCAAGTGTGTAATTCAGCTAAGTCCTCATAAAAGTTCTGATCTCTGCATCTAAACCCAGCCCAATACAAAGATACATGATAAATCATATGCACCTTTAATGATATTTTGTCCTGCGTTTTGAGCAAAGGATCCCACATTTTCACTCTGCACTGGACCCCACAGGGACACAAGCAGCTCAGAGTCCACCCCTGCTAGTCAGTGTTCTCTCTGTTCACGACAAGCTGCCTGAGACATACCCCGCACCACCCCACTCCTGTGTCTCTGTGATCAATTATGTAAAAGACTTGAGCTATAGACAGATGTTAAAAGTCCAACTGGCCCACACTGCCCATTCCCACTACCCAGGAATAACAGTATTTAAATCTAACTAGAGAGTATATACGGAGAAGGCAATGGCAAGCCACTCCAGTACTCTTGCCTGGAAAATCCCACGGATGGAGGAGCCTGGTAGGCTGCAGTCCATGGGGTCGCTAAGGGTCGGAGACGACCGAGCGACTTCACTTTCACTTTTCACTTTCACACATTGGAGAAGGAAATGGCAACCCACTCCAGTGTTCTTGCCTGGAGAATCCCAGGGACGGGGGAGCCTGGTGGGCTTCTGTCTATGGGGTCACACAGAGTCGGACACGACTGAAGTGACTTAGCAGCAGCAGCAGAGAGTATATACCAGATTGCTTTCTGCATATTTATTTATGCATATACATGGAAAAAGTGAGAGAAACGTGTAGATATATAGCAATGCCTGTTTTCTTTAAACAAATGATAGACTATATTTACTATCTTACAATTTATTTTTTCACTTAATATTTTTGTCTTGGAGATGATATTAAATAATAAAAATCTACCTCATGATTTTTAAATGGCTGTCTAGCATTCCACAGTATGGATGTAGCATAGTGTATCTAAGGTTTCACCAGTGGCTTAGAGGGCAAAGAATCCACTTGCAATACGGAGACCCAGGCTTGGTCCCCAGGCGGGGAAGATCCTCTAGGGAAGGGAATGAATGACAACTCAAGTATTCATGCCTGGGAAATCCCATGGAAGGAGGGGCCTGGTGGGCTACAGTCCATGGGGTCACAAAGAGTCCGGACACGACTGAGCACACACATGCACATACTTAGTTAAAATAAAAATTTTAAACTGATACTGTCAACTTGCCAACCAAGAATATTAAGGTCAACCTATCCTGTCTCCCTCACCCATATGAACACTTGACATTAACTTTATACATTTCGCCTGTGTGGTAAACAAAAATGGCATATTACTTGGCATGCATTTCATTTAATCCCTTTTTTCTGTTGGGTTACTTCTCTTACCACTTTGTTGAATTTCTCTAAGGATCCCTTTGTATTTCATGCATTCTAAGTCTTTTTAGTTTACTGTCTGTGTGTGTAAGTGTGTGTGCGTGTGTGAAATAAAATTTCCTTTGGAACAATTTTAGCTTTATAGAAGAGCTGAAAAGATGGTACAAAGTATTCCCTTATACCCTTCATCCAAGTCGCCCCAATGTCACATTTTATATAACTCTGGTATATGTGTTAAAACCAATAATAACAACAATTTTCTAACATTACTAACAAAAGTGCATCAAGTTCAACCAATTTCAACTCTAATTTCTCTGACATTCTCCTAATTTTGCCAAGCCTCTTTCTTTCCAAATCTTATGAACACAATTTTGGCCATGTTAATTTTGAGGCTCTAGAATTTCTCAAGTTCAAGTCTATGAGCATGACTATGAAGGAGGCAGAGAATGAATTAAAAAGTCAACAGAGGACAACACACAGGGTACACCTGGAGTTTCATGTTTCTTACTCGATAACTTTTTAAAAAATGTCTCTCTCATCTTGCTTTTTTTTAAAAATTGAAGTATAGTTGACTTCAACTATATACCAGGGCTTCCCTGATGGCTCAGAAGGTAAAGAATCCGTCTGCAATGAGGGATACCTGGGTTCAATCCCTGGGTTGGGAAGATCCCCTGGAGAATGGAATAGCTACCCACTCCAGTACTGTAGCCTGGAGAATTTCATGGAATGTACAGTCCATGGGGTTGCAAAGAGTTGGGACATGACTAAGTGACTTTCACTTCACATAGTTAATTTACAGTATTGTGTTAGTTTCTGCTGTACAGCAAAGATATTCAGGTATATATAAACACACACATATATATTCTATTTCATATTATTTTTCATTATGGTTTAATTCAAGTAACTTTTTTTCTCTGACTCATCTTTGTAAAAGAACTTCTGTGAGATATTTTCTCAGCCTCAGACAACAAATGGAAATTAGAAGAAATCTTTCTATTTCACTTTAGTTTTCAGTCTGTTTCCCGAATGTACCAAACTCATTGAAGAGAGAGAGATATTTCTTAAAAGAAACTAAACAGTGTCATCTGCCAAAGAATGTTTGGATTCATGTTCCTTTACACATGACACAGGTAGGCATGATAAAACCTTTATAATACTAGTCTTTTAAAACAAATAATAACCAAAAAATATAGAAAAGCTAGCAGAACTTCATTGACAAAGATGTAAGTTTTTTTCTATTTTAAGTAATTTCTAAAAGGAAATATATTTGCAAAAGAAACACTGGAAGGAAAATTAAGAACAAATGAAAGGACTTGCTTTTAGAGGAGGGAGGTAACACTAGTAACACGAGACTTTTCTAGGCAGACTCTATATTGTAGTTTTGACTTTGGAAACAAAAATGTTTTACATATTTTTAAAAAAATGAAATCAAGAAGAAAAAAGGCATCCGTAAAAACTGAAAACCAACTGGGGTGAGAATATATACATTAATTTGGTGCCCTAACCATACAAAGAAAAGAATGGTTTTCAGTGACTTGTCCAAAGTACTTTGATGGAATTCTCAGTGGAATATCTTCTAAGGAAAAGGGCACTACAGAGAAAACTTAAATTTCATCCAGTCAGAAAAGACCCTGATGCTGGGAAAGATTGAGGGAAGGAGGAAAAGCGGACAACAGAGGATGAGATGGCTGTATGGCATCATCGACTCAATGGACATGAGTTTGAGGAAACTCTGGGAAATAGTGAAGGACAGGGAAACGTGGTGTGCTGCAGTTCATGGGGTTGCAAAGAGTCAGCCAGGACTTAGCAAATGAACAACAAGTCTGTTACTAATAATATCAGCACTATTATTTTGAAATTTTTATTTATGTGTGTGTGTGCATTAACTAATCTAAAACTGTTACAAACTCACTAGTGTACTAATACATAATAATGAGCTGTTTCATATGTGTATTACCTATTATATTAGTATACTTAATATATATTATTCTTTACAATAATTTATAATATTAGCATTATCACATTATGTATATAATAGTGCAAAGTTAAATGAAATACATAACAATTTCAAAGTAATAATGCTGATACAATATATTATTAGCATTAGTATAAGCTAATATAGTAATATTACATGTTTTCACACATTAGTTAATATATCAATACATATTAGTGTATGTTAACATACACTAACCAAAACTTTTCATTGAAAAAAGAAGAGTATAAAAAACAAAGAAGTTAAATAAAAATTTTGCAATTCTAAGTTAAAAAATAAATTATACTTGATTTTTAAAATATACTTAAAAGAAAAAGAAACATATATGTATCTATATGTACCAGGACTCCCTGCAGATACCAAAATTCATGGAGGTCCCTTATAAAAAATCGTGCAGTATTTGCACATAAACCGATGCACATCTTCCCATACACTGAGAGGTGATTTAAAACCTCTCAGTTCAGTTCAGTTGCTCAGTCGTGTCCGACTCTGCGACCCCATGAACTGCAGCACGCCAGGCCTCCCTGTCCATCATCAACTCCCGGAGTTTATCCAAACTCATGCCCATTGAGTCAGTGATGGCATCCAACCATCTCATCCTCTGTTGTCCCCTTCTCCTCCTGCCTTCAATCTTTCCCAACATCAGGGTCTTTTCAAATGAGTCACCTGTTTGCATCAGGTGGCCAAAATATTGGAGTTTCAGCTTCAATATCAGTCCTTCTAATGAACACCCAGGATTGATCGCCTTTAGGATGGACTGGTTGGATCTCCTTGCAGTCCAAGGGACTCTCAAGAGTCTTCTCCAACACCACAGTTCAAAAGCATCAATTCTTCGGCACTCAGTTTTCTTTATAGTCCAACTCTCACATCCATACATGACCACTGGAAAAACCAGAGCCTTGACTAGGCGGACCTTGGTTGGCAAAGTAATGTCTCTGCTTTTTAATATGCTGTCTAGGTTGGTCATAACTTTCCTTCCAAGGAGTGAGTGTCTTAATTTCATGGCTGCAATCACCATCCACAGTGATTCTGGAGCCCAGAAAAATAAAGTCTGACACTGTTTCCACTGTTTCCCCATCTATTTCCCATGAAGTGAGGGGACCGGATGACATGATCTTAGTTTTCTGAATGGTGAGCTTTAAGCCAACTTTTTCACTCTCCTCTTTCACTTTCATCAAGAGGCTCTTTAGTTCTTCTTCACTTTCTGCCATAAGGGTGGTGTCATCTGCATATATGAGGTTATTGATATTTCTCCCAGCAATCTTGATTCCAGCTTGTGCTTCCTCCAGCCCAGCGTTTCTCATGATATACTCTGCATATAAGTTAAATAAGCAGGGTGACAATATATAGCCTTGACGTACTCCTTTTCCTATTTGGAACCAGTCTGTTGTTCCATGTCCAGTTCTGACTGTTGCTTCCTGACCTGCATACAGGTTTCTCAAGAGGCAGGTCAGGTGGTCTGGTATTCCCATCTCTTTCAGAATTTTCCAGTTTGTTGTGATCCACACAGTCAAAGGTTTTGGCATAGTCAATGAAGCAGAAACAGATGCTTATAATACCTGATACAATGTAAATGCTATGTAAATAATTGCCAGTGTGCAGCAAATTCAAGTTTTGCTTTTTGGAACTTTCTGGAATTTTTTTCTGAGTATTTTTCATCTGCAGTTGGTTGAATACACGAAGAGCCCACAGATACAGAAGGCTGACTATATCTATGTGTCTTCCAGCTCTTGCTATAGAAAGGACTAAAAACAATATAAACTCAGTATCAATGAGCCAAACCACTGCCCACACTGTAATCTCCAGCCAGGAATGGATGATTACAAGAAACATGTGAGATAGGCTTCCCTGGTGGCACAGTGTTGCAATTCAGTAGGTGCGGGTTCAATCCCTGGGTCAAGAAGATCCCCTGGAGGAGGGTGGCTACCCACTACAGTATTCTTGCCTGGAGAATCCTATGGACAGAGGAGCCTGGCAGGCTATGGTCCATGGGGTCGCAGAGTCAGACACGATTGAAAGACTAACGCTTACTTACTCCCCCGGATATCCTGAGATATACTGTGCTGGAAAGCAAGGGCACTCTCAAGGAGTAATGGTGCCAAGGGAGACAGAAGCCAACAAGTAGCTCCCAAGGCCCAAAGATGTAACAATTTGAGCCTCAAAAAAACGCAAATGACTGAAACACACTGAATATCTAAAACCCATGATGAGTTCATAATACAAGCATACCTCATGTTATTGTACTTTGCATCTTTTATAAACTTAAGGCTGTCAAGGATGGCTAGGATTTTTTTAGTAACCAACTACTTTTAAATTAAAGTATATATATTGTTTTTTCAGACACATTGCTATTATTGCACACAGACTACAATATAGTGTAAACCTATCTCTTGTATGCACTGGGAAATAAAATAATTTGTCTAACTCTACTATGATATTCACTTTATTGCAGTGGTGTGGATTAAAACCTTTCATATCTTCGAAGTCTGGCTGTAATATCAAAAATGAGCAGAAAAAAGAAAGAGATACCCCAAACCACTATGAACTGAGTAGCTCTGGATATAACTAGCGCTGATGCTGCTAAGTCGCTTGAGTCATGTCTGACTCTGTGCGACCCCACAGACGGAAGCCCACCAGGCTCCCCCGTCCCTGGGATTCTCCAGGCAAGAACACTGGGGTGGGTTGCCATTTCTTTCTCCAATGCATGAAAGTGAAAAGTGAAAGTGAAGTCGCTCAGTCGTGTCCGACTCTTGGCGACCCCATGGATTGCAGCCTACCAGGCTCCTCCATCCATGGGATTTTCCAAGCAAGAATACTGGAGTGGGGTGCCATTGCCTTCTCTGTATAACTAGTGCACCAACTCCTTATTCTGTAAGCCATCCATTAAAAGGCTCAGCTGTCCGAACACGCTGCAGGTAACTAAGTGACTCTAATTGATGAGGGAAAGTTCCTTATAAAAGAAACTCCAACTAGCAAAATCTGGAAGAAAGGACAGAGTTAGGAAATCACTGCCTTATAATAACAGATTCGTGTAATGATCATCAAAGGGTCAGCCCACCCATCAACGTTAGCATCAGTGAAAGTAAGACAAGCCTCCACGTGACGAGACTGGAAGCACGGGGGTCCTCTTTAAAAAGGACACCTGCTCCAGGAGTGGCACTGAATGAAATTCACCCACTAAGCAACTTTCACAAACAGAAGTACGGGAGCTAGAGAGGCACGTCAAATGATCCCAAAAGGAAGCAGCCACATGAATACAGAATGCAGGAGGTTCTTTGTAGGAAAACAGACCAGTCTTCAAAGCAGATCAATAGGGAAAAAGAAAAAGAAAGGCAAGTTGGGACTGCTATGGACTTTATGTGGGTGGAATCCTTTCCAAATCTACCTGCTGCAAAAAGAGACAACTGGGAAAATTTAATTATGGACTAAGTGCTGAGAATACCACGACATGACCACGGCTGGCGGCTACCTAAGCAAGGTCTCCTTTTTCAGGGGAGGCATATTGAAACACACAGAGCCAAAACAGCACCATGGGACTTGCTTGAAAATACTTCAGCAAAGAGAAAACTTTTAAAACGGAGGCCAAAAAAAAGGCAGCAAAATACTGAAAATTGTTGAATCCAAATGATGGGCATATAAGAGGTTTAATGTGTTATTCTACTTCAGGGTAGGTTTGAATGTTGGTATGCATTTGAAATTTGTTATGAAAATACTCCCATCATCACAGGTAGATACACTGCAAGTAACTGTCATAAATTCCTGCCAACCCCTTTGGATATCCCACTGCAATGTGATGTGGCAGCTCTTCTTGGCATGAGGGAGAGTCTTTCTTTTCCCCCTTGAGACTGGGCAGCAGCATGACTTGTTTCAAAGGGCGAACACAGCACAAGCAGAGGCCTGAAAAGCACCTGGCTTGCTCTCTCTTGTTGCTGACACCTCTGCGACCCCCAGGAAGGAAGCCAGGTTAGCCTGCTGGAGCGGTCACAGGGGAAATAAATGAGATGCTCAGGCTGATAGTCTGCCGGCCTCCAGACATACGAGCAAGGAAATTCTAGACCCGCAGTCCCGGCCAAGTCACAGGCGGATGGCATCTGCATGAGTGAGCCCAGGTGAGTCTAGCAAAAGGAACCACTCAGCTCATCTGAGCCCAAACAGCCAGCCCACAGAACCATGATTATGTTTAAAGATGCTAAGTATGGGGGTGGCCTGTTACAAAGCAAGGACAAACTGACATGTAAACTAAACCTGCAGGAGTACTACACAAACATATGCAAAACATCATCAGCTTCTTAGTACTGTGGGGCAAAGGCATGCACTCAGTCAGGGTATCTGAATGGGAGTTTCAGAGCACTGGAAAATGATGCACTGAAACTGCTCTAGACACAGGGCAGGTTTGAGTACTCTGCCCCCTTTTGTATGTATAATGAGAGCGAAAAACCAATCAGTCCCTCCACTGCTGCTGCTAAGTCACTTCAGCTGTGTCCGACGCTGTGCGACCCCATAGACAGCAGCCCACCAGGCTCCCCCGTCCCTGGGATTCTCCAGGCAAAAGTAATGGAGTGGGTTGCCATTCACACATAGAGGCAAATATGCCAGATAAACTTAAGGGAACATTTTCTTTT
Organism: Moschus berezovskii; assembly: GCF_049115385.1. Classification (NCBI taxonomy): domain Eukaryota; kingdom Metazoa; phylum Chordata; class Mammalia; order Artiodactyla; family Moschidae; genus Moschus; species Moschus berezovskii. The sequence continues at coordinate 41,502,528 of NC_142480.1, read as the reverse complement.
TCCTTTTCAGGACTAAAAAGGTCTGGCTCTGACCCTGGTTACCGTGATCAGACGTGACACACAAGCCTTTGGGATGGTTGGCAGATGGCCCTGCCTGTCTCCTCAGACCCACCCCAACTAGCCAGTGCTAGAGAGAGCCTGGCTGACCCTCCCTCCTCCTAGGGCCGCGCTGGGGCTGCCTGGCACCCTGGAACACATCTGGGCCACCTTCCAACAGGGCAGATTTCTCCCTGTGAACCCCAAGAACAAATCATGTCTCCTCTTTACGACAGATGTTCACCAGCAGATGATGGACTCATGGGATTAATTATAGAGTGCTCAGGGCGTCACGGATAAACTAGGCAAAGTCACTGAGGTACACAGGGATGCTTCAGCTAAGGTATTTTTTACTAAAAGAAAATATGAAAAGATTTTAAACTATGATCAATTTAGCTGAATCACACAGCTTCAAAATGATCGTAAGGACTGTGTAGCTCATCTTAGTGTCATTAGCGAAATATTGTACTTGTGAAAGAAAATTTCAACATAGTTAAATACTTCTCCAAATATTTCTCCATAATAGCTATTTATTTGGAAATATCTGAAAGTTAATTTGTTCCTTTAATTTTTGATGAATATTATTTTCAGTACATTAGAATTACTTTTCACACACTTGCCACCACATTTACATGCTAATTGATCCAGTCTCTTCATTTATATTTTTAAAGGTGCAGTATGGTTTTCTGTAAGTACATTTTTTGTTTGTTTGCTTCATTTATTTATTTTTGGCTGTACTGGGTCTTCGTTGCCATGTGAACTTTTCTCTAGTTGCAGTTATCCAGGGCTATTCTCTAGTTGCAGTCCACAGGCTTCCCATTGCAGTGGGTTCTCTGTTGCCGAACACAGGCTCCAGGTGCATGGGCTCAGCAGTTGTGGCACTTGGGCTCAGCAGTTGTGGTTCCCAGGCCCTAGAGCACAGGCTCAATAGTTGTGGCACACAGGCTTAGTTGCTCCGTGGCAGGTGGAATCTTCCTGGATCAGGGATCGAACCCGTGTCTCCTGCATTGGCAGGCAAGTTCTTTACCACTGAGCCACTAGGGAAGGTCTCTATAAGTACATTTTTTAAAGCACAAGAGTCTTGAAAGTAAATAACCATATTTTATACTATTTTGAATTAGCAAATTATTATTCAGTAAATGCTGTAAAAGCTTTTTTGGACTATGGATTTGGATTAACATTATGCAACAAGGTTTAACAATATTTTGGGGAAGAATGGACTTAAAAAAAAAATTTTTTTTAAAGTGGTGGCTGCTTTCTTAACTGTGAAACTACACTTACAGAGGACACATGGAAATCTGAGGCTGAGCTGAAGGTACACAGGGAACTAAGGGTCCCAGACATATCCCTCACCTGAGAGAGGCTTTGAGCTCCTGGCAGCTCTGCCTTCTCTTCTGGAAAGGGCCACACAAAGGGCTAGGAAAAGCCATTAACTCATTATCTTTCTACTTAAAACTAAAACAAATATTCTCTTTGGCTAACAAAGTGTGGACACACATGCTGAAAGCATCAAAGAGAACGTGAAGGAAATATCTGGAAAAGGTCTTCTGGGACTAAGCTTTCCTTATCTGTGCAGCAGTGGGGGTGGGAGATGGGAGCTGACTCCGAGGGATCCGTGTGGGTGGGGCAGGGCTGGATTAATTCTAAGACCCTTTCCAGCCGTGACTTTCAGTGATCTGAACAGTCAAAAAGTGAAGATCTTTTTCATTCCTGAGGCCCTGAGGCCACTGTGGAATGTGGTTATTTGGAGGTCTTACAAGTTTTGGAAATATACATATTATAAAACCATATACTTTGTTTCTATGAAAAGCTAACATTAGACCAGTTCAATCTTCAGTTCATTTCAGTCGCTCAGCCATGTCCGACTCTTTGCGACCCCATGAATCACAGCACGCCAGGCCCCCCTGTCCATCACCAACTCCCGGAGTTCACTCAAACTCATATCCATCGAGTCGGTGATGCCATACAGCCATCTCATTCTCTGTCGTCCCCGTCTCCTCCCGCCCCCAATCCCTCCCAGCATCACAGTCTTTTCCAGTGAGTCAACTCGTCGCATGAGGTGGCCAAAGTATTGGAATGTGATTAATATTTCCACAAGAGAGTACATATTTATATAAAATGAAAAGTTTTATAACAACTAGCCAAATTAAAAAAACACATAAAAGTCCAGCTTATTTTAAACCTGTGTGTGAGAGTGTATGTTTTGAAAGGGTGTGGTTTCCTGGCTGGGTTGTTTGGAAACATTCTGACAAAGCCAAATTCACTCCTCTGATAGCCTAAATCAGCAAGGAACAGGCGCCTAAAATAGCACAGAAAAGGATATTCCTATACATATAATCAATTTAAATCAACTAAGAACAGTGATTTTAAAAAGATTTCTAATCTGTATTCTCCTAATTCCCTTTTAGAGTTAGTCTACACAATTAGCTGGATTGGAAAATGTAGCAACACTTCACATACTTTTCACTCATTCACTCATTAATCCTCAGCAAATATTTCTTCCTTGGTGGCTCAGACAGTAAAGAATTGCCTGCAACGCAGGAGAGCCAGTCAGGTTCTATCCCTGGGCCACGAAGATCCCCTAGAGAAGGGAATGGCAACCCACTCCAGTATTCTTGCTTGGGAAATCCTATGGACAGATGAACCTGGTGCAGTTCATGGGGTCCCACGACTGAGTGACTAACACTTAATTTTTTACAAATATTTATATATCTCTTAGTATGTGCCAGAAATAATGTCTGTTAATTTTTTTTTCCAGTTTTTCTTTTTCATACTCCTGCTTTTGTTAGGTATGAGGCCATATTCAGATGACTCAAGCATACTTGTAAAATTGAAATATAGTTGATTTACAACACTGTGTTAATTTCTACTAAATAAATAATTTTAAAAGAATACTTTTAAAATATGATACCTAAACCAGAATGCTTTCTTACTAAGGGAGAAACACACCCCTCAGGGTCACCCCTCACACTGCAGTGTCAGGAGGAACAAAGAGATATCCAAGTACTTTCTTACTCTTCACCAACCCCACGCCCCAAAAGGGAAGCACAGTTCCGGTTGGACTTAACATGTGCTTCTCCGACTATTGTTAAGAGAAGTTGTTCTTGTAATGACCAACTTTTAGAGAGTCAATCCAGGACACAGCAATAACAGACAAAAAAAATAATAATGTAACATTTAATAAGTAATTATACACATATTATTGCTTTAACCTAAAAAATAGGTACTGATGGAAATTATATTATTCTGCATTCTCTTTTTGTTATATAAATGTTATTATTTAAATAAAACAACAACAGAATTTGTTGAGTGGCAATCAGTAGTAATTAACAGGAGTAAAATGATGCATGAGAAACATGTAACAATATTTTTAAATGTTTCTTGTGTCCTCTGATACAGCAATTTAGCTCATTTAAAATCATTTATTAGATATTTAGATTTTGTAGGCTGTAATGGTGCATACATAACTATGAGCTTGTCAGAACACACAGAACTGTACAACACAAAGAATGAACTCTAATGATAGCTATGGACATTGAGTGAGTGAAGTGAGTGAAAGTTGCTCAGTTGTGTACAACCCCTTGCGACCCCATGGACTATACAGTCCATGGAATTCTCCAGCCCATAATACTGGAACGGGTAACCTTTCCCTTCTCCTGGGGATCTTCCCAACCCAGGGATCAAACTCAGGTCTCTCACTTTGCAGGCGGATTCTTTACCAGCTGAGCCACAAGGGAAGCCCAGCTATGGACATTAGTTGTTTTCTTTTAATGTTAAGTCCCTCTGCATTTAATAACTTTTTTCCTTCAGCACATTTTGTCTTGTATTAGTATGCCACTGTGGCTCTCTTATAGTCACTCTTTGCATGATATGTCTTTCTCATTCTTTACTTTCCACCTCTTTGAATCTAATGGACCCTTTTTTAAAATCCAGCCTGACAATCTGTGAATTTTGAATGGAATGTTTAATACATGCACATTTAGTTTTATAACTTATCTAGTTGGAAGTATCTCTGCCATCTGGATATTTATTTTCTATACGACTCTGTGTTTTGTTCATCTATTCCTCCTCTATTGTCTCTTTTTCAGTAAGTAGATGTTTTGTTATGTATCATTTTCATTTTTGCATGGACCTTTGGACTATTTTTGGTTTTAGTTATCTTCCTGCATGCTAGGTCACTTCAGTCATATCTGACTCTTTGCAATCCCATGCACTGTAGCCCACCAGGTTCCTCTGTCCATGAGATTCTCCAGCAAGAATACTGGAGTGGGTTGCCATTTCCTTCTCCAGGGGAAATTCCTGATGCAGGAATCAAACCTGGGTCTCCAGCATTGCAGGCAGATGCTTTACCATCTGAGCCACTACTATTTAACTACCATACACACACACAAATGTCCTGTTCCTTTCTGCTCCACGACACCATAGGGTATTAGTACCATTACTCTGTTTCCTTTCCCTATAATACCTGCCTGCCTTTGTCAAGCCCACAGAACAATGATGCCTGGTGTCAGTCCAGTGGGATGACATCAAACTAAATATCCTCTCAACAAAAAAACGAGCAGGTTCTCAGACTTGTGGTAATTCATTTCCACCTCTCCAAAAATGTTCACCCACTTCATATCTACAAGCTTAAGTTAATCAGGTTGTCTGCATCCATAAATTCATCAAATGAGCTACATCTAAAAGATTCACTGTTTTATAAAAACTCTTCATTTTCAAACAATTAAAGATTCAGGAGAAACTGCAAAGCAATGTACAGGGAAGTTTCATGGTGCCTTCACCCTGCCCACATTGAGGTCAGCACCAAACACATCCCCAGGACAACGTGGCTACCAAAAATGCACACTGGACAACCAGAGACTGGATTTCATGAGCTGTCCTGTGCATGGGTGCCTGCTCTTATGCTGCTTGTTTTAACCACAACCACCACCACCCCCCAAGACATTCACTCACACTCCTTTCCCACAGAGCTCCCTCCTATCAGTCCTTCATAACCACACCCATCCTGTCCTCCATTCCCTGACCCAGCAACTAGTGATCTGATCTTCATCTCTGTAATTACATTACTTCACGAATATTACATACATGTAATCACAAGGTATGTAAGCTTTCAGAACTGGCTTTTTTCACTTGGCACAGTTTCCCTGAGATTTCCACAAGCTGCTGCACATCCCAGTGGCTTGTTCTCCCTTGGTGCTGAGTGGTGTCCAGGGTACGGATGGATCACAGTCTGCTCAACCATCCCTCACTGAAGGATACCGTCAAGGGCAAACCTGCTATGAGTGTCTGTGTACCGATCCCAGCATGGAAATAACTCCTCACTTCTCTGGGATAAATGCCCAAGAATTCAAAAGCTGAGTCCCTACAGTGAATTCATGTTTAGTTCTGAAGGAACTGCCCACCTATTTTCCAGCGATGCTGTACCACTTTTCATCCTCACAGCAATGATTGAGGGATCCAGACGCTCTGCGTCTTCAGTATTGTCCACAGGTTACCCTTTAGCCACTCTGATGACTATCTTAATGGTATCTTAGATGCTTTTAGTTTGCATTTCCCTAATGGCTAATGATATTGAACAGCTTGTCAGGTGTGGGGTTGTTGGTTTTTTTTTTGGCCACACCACAAGATCTTCATTCCTGACCAGGAACTGAACCCAGGCTCTTGGCCCTGAAAGCGCCAAGTCCTAACCACCGAACTGCCAGGAAATTCCCCCATTTTCCCAACAAATTTTTCTTTACTGTTATTTTGAGAGTTATTTAAACAGTCTAGATATAAGCACTTTGTTGGATTCCTAGTTTGCAAACATTTTTTTCTGGTAAATAGCTTATCTGAATCCTTTCAACAGACTCTTTCCCAAGGCAAAGGCTGTCTTGATGAATTCGAACTTATCAATTTTTCCCTCTTATGAATCACACTTTTGGTATCAAGTCAACAGTTCCCAGCCCTGTTCTAAGTCCTGAAGATATTCTCTTACATTGTTTTGTAGAAGTTCTATAGTTTTACGTTTTACATTTAAGTTTGTCTTTTTTTTTTTCAATTGGCAATAATCACACCTCATAAACCTCACTGGTTACGATACTACCACTGTGCAAAGCTTGTCTATCAGTCTTCAGTTCAGTTCAGTCCCTCAGTTGTGTCTGACTCTGCGAACCCATGGACTGCATCACACCAGGCTTCCCTGTCCACCACCAACTCCCAGAGCTGGCTCAAACTCATGTCCATTGAGTCGGTCATGCCACCCAACCATCTCATCCTCTATTGCCCCCTTCTCCTCCTGCCTTCAATCTTTCCCAGCATCAGGGTCTTTTCTAATGAGTCATTTCTTCGTATCAGTTGGCCAAAGCATTGGAGCTTCAGCTTCAGCTTCGGTCCTTCCAGTGAATATTCAGGACTGATTTCCTTTAGGATGGACTGGTTTGATCTCCTTGCAGTCCAAGGGACTTCCAAGAGTCTTCTCCAACACCTCAGTTCAAAAGCATCAATTCTTCGGCAGTCAGCTTTCTTTATGGTCCAACTCTCACATCCATATATGACTACTGGAAAAACCATGACTTTGACTTTGTGGGCAAAGTAATGTCTCTGCTTTTTAATATGCTGTCTAAGTTTGTCATAGCCTTTCTTCCAAGGAGCAAGCGTCTTTTAATTTCATGAATGTAATCACCACCTGCAGTGATTTTGGAGCCCAAGAAAATAAAGTCTGTCATTGTTTCCATTGTTTCCCCATCTATTTGCCATGAAGTGATGGGACCAGATGCCATGATCTGCATTTTTTGAATGTTGAGTTTTATGACAGCTTTTTCACTCTCCTCTTTCACTTTCATCAAGAGGCTCTTTAGTTCCTCTTTGCTTTCTGCCATAAGGGTGGTGTCATCTGCATATCTGAGGCTACTGATATTTTTCCCAGCAATTTTGATTCTAGTTTGTGCTTCATCCAGCCCAGCACTTCGCATGATGTACTCTGCATATAAGTTAAATGAGCAGGGTGACAGTATACAGCCTTAACATACTATTCCCAGTCTGTTATTCCATGTCCAGTACTAACTGTTGCTTCTTGACCTGCATACAGATTTCTCAGGAGGCAGGTAAGGTGGTCTGGTATTCCCATCTCTTTAAGAATTTTCCACAGTTTGTTGTGACCCACAGAGTCAAAAGCTTTAGTGTAGTCAATGAAGCAGTAGATGTTTTCCTAGAATTCTCTTGCTTTTTCTTTTTTTTCAAAAATTTTTATTAGAAAACTTAAATTTACAATGTGTTTATATCACTCACTGAGTACATGGCATTTAAAAACAACATCATTACAGAAAGATAACAAAAATCGATGTTGGCAATTTGATCTCTGGTTCTTCTGCCATCTCTAAATCCAGTTTGAACATCTGGAAGCTCTCGGTTCACATACCATTGAAGCCTAACTTGGAGAATTTTCAGCATTACTTTGCTAGTGTGCGAGATCAGTGCAATTGTGTGGTAGTTTGAACATTCTTTGGCATTGACTTCCTTTGGGATTGGGATGAAAACTGACCTTTTCCAGTCCTGTGGCCCTTCTGAGTTTTCCAAATTTGCTAGCATATTAAGTACAGCACTTTAACAGCGTCATCTTTTAGGATCTGAAATACTCAACTGGAATTCCATCACCTCTGCTAGCTTTGGCCCTAGTAATGCTTCCCAAGGCTCATCATCATTTTTAAACGAACCAAATGGGTAAGTTACACCTCTTTCACAGAAAATAATTTGAACTTGTGGGAACAAAGTTTTAGTTTAGTTGAGAATGTTGCCCTAATCTGATGACTTAACTTTTAAACAGTCATTAAAAAATGAGTCATCTTCTCACCATGAGTTTTTGCCTCAACCTAAACGTAACAGCAAACAACTTGGGTGCAGTTGCTCCATCTTTTCCTAGGTTTCTTACACATTGTCAAAGACCATCAAGCAGTTCTGAAGAAATAGCATACAAATATTCAGACCTCTTTTCTCCATTCTCATCCTCAATGTGTGTCCAAATCAGAGGACATGCCTTTTATCTGCACTTTGGAAAAAGGATTTGGGGGGTGAGGGTGCAGGGAATACTATTTCACGTCAGGTCAAAGTTTTAACATCACATGATGCCTGAGAACACCACCAGCCATTGGGTCAACAATCTCTGCATTTCTATAAATGCAAACATTGCATTAAGTGCTTCTAAACATTCTGAGGAAGCTGAAAAGTAACCAAACACTTGCATTAGGAAAGCATCTCAGGTGAATCTTTTTAGGAGTGTTGTGTATGAGGTGTGCAGGCATGTAGCATGTGAGACCATTTCAGTTTCTTCACTCAGACTAACTGGGATTCACATTTGCTCTATCTGCTGAACAGACAGATAAACAGAGTAGGACAAGATATCAACAACCTTGCACTGTTTGCTTAATGAGATATCATTTAAACCTTCACAGAAACAAAGAAAGTGTCAGTTACTCAGTCATGCCTGACTCTTTGCGACCCCATGGACTGTAGCCCACCAGGCTCCTCCATCTCTGGGATTTTCCAGGCAAGAATGCTGGAGTGGGTTGCCATTTCCTTCTCCAGGGAATCTTCCTGACACAGGGATCAAACCCGGGTCTCCTGCATTGCAGGCAGACTCCTTATAGTCTGAGCCACAGAAATGAAGATGATCTGAAATGTCAATTTTCAAATCAAAACACCTCACAGCTGAGTAGAACACTTCTGCTGCCCCGATCTGACACACCCCTGACCTACCGCAGAAGCAGGATGTTGGACAAGCCCTGACAGGACCAGATCTAAGCCACATGGCCCAACACGTCCGCCAGGGAGATTTCCTCTTTCTTGCCCACGTGGCACATTATTGCAACTTCTGGATTGGGAAATGGAACCTTCCTCAGTTTCATAGAGTAGTCGGGCAATAAGGTCGTGTTGCATTCCTGTGGCCTGCCAGAGATTCTTCCACACCAGCTAGTTTCAATTGCATATTGGTGTCTTTGGCAGAGATGGGGGACTTTTGATTGACTGGGAAATACCTGCCTATCTCAGCCCCAGTTGGTGGGCTCCACTCTGCACTTCCACAGCCCCCTCCCCATGCCCTGCCCCCACTCCGTTCTGGGTGCTGCACTCTAGGCTCTGTTTGGGTCACCTGCTCTTCCTGATCCAGTCCTCCTGGTCCCCATGCATCTCTTTATCTGTTGTTAAAATTTCACGGTCATTCATTTTCAGTGAGGTCTGGGCGATGCTGCCACTGCTATTGCAATTGTTTTCATTTTAATTATCTGAATCCTTAGAAAGCATGATCAGAATGTTCACAATGTTTAACACTTTAACCAGCACTATCTCAACACAAAGCACACAGTTAACCAACAGTCAACACCGAATTCTTAATGCTTGGGCTGCATCACCCTTAATTACACACTTAAACCTCCCGGCTTGGTGATGCAACAATAGTGTATTTACTGTGACCTGCAAAACGTGGTGCCACCAGCCATCAGCGCAAAGAGTGACCACTGGCACAGAAGGCAAATAACGCACCCAGGACCCAAGAAACACTAAGATGGTATTGTTTCCAGCCCCTGTTTGAGGGGAGGGGACCATCTTATGAGCTCTGTACTCCCCTTCACCCAACCTTCAGTACCCATCACCAGAAGCCAGGGTTTCGTGTCCCAGGGTGAGATTTCTTGGGACAGGATATTGAGTGCTAGAATGAGGATACTCTGTGCCAAAGAAGTCAGTGAGTCCCTCAGGGACACCACAGAAGAGCCTTCTAAGGGGTCCTGGGCCAGGATGACCCCACCCTCTGGCTCCAGTGGAACCTTTCTGGACAACCAGGGAGAGATGGCTCAGACAGCAGATAAACGGGCACGCCTCCCCTCCTTCTCAGCTACATCCCCACTTCATACCTAGACCAAAAGTTATAACTGTCCACAGCCTCCTCACTCCCCAAAAGGAAGAGGGGCAGGCTCTGAACCTGGAGAGCGCAGTGTGCAGACTTCCTCAGACATCGCTACTCAAGGCACACAGGAGAGCTGCTTGCAGCAGCACCTGCCACAAACACAAAGCACTGGTCTTCACCATCCACTGTATTTCTGAATTAGATGCCACGCACCATTCTGCATGTTTGGAATACAAAAAAGAATAGAGAGAATGTCTCTCTCCTCAAAGAATCTCTCCTAGAGAAGGAGACGATATATGAGAAAAGAACCAGAGAACGAGCGCTGAGAGCAGGTGGAGACAAGGGAAGCAGAGAACAAGGAGGTTTGCTTGGATGGGGGCTTGAGGAAGGCATACCCAGGAGGTGGGTTGGTGGGAGGGTAACTTCTGACACAGGAAAACGTGGACCCGGGAATAAGTCCCTGTATTTCAAAGTCCTTGGAGTACATTTCAAAGGGTGCCACCACTTCGAGGGCAGGAGCTGGCATTTCCCATGAGTGGCAAGGAGACCCCACCAAGGGTGCACGTGACTGCATGCGGTTGACAAGAAGGGGAGGGAAGCCTGGCAGCATCCCCACCAGCCTAGAGGGCTGGGTTTCTCCGTGACCGGACGGTAGGGGCGCTGATCCCCACGCCCCATGCAGTCTGGACTGGAGTCGGGTCTGGCAAGTCCACGACAAAGAGCTGACCAGGCAGAAGGGCAGGAGGAAAACATTTCAGCAAAAATATTTAACCTACTGAAGATAATTTATATCTGTGTACAAACAACCTGCTGATTAAAACGGATCCTTAACTGCTCATTAAAAGAAGGTCTGTCCTCCAGGACCTATACTTTGGAGCACTTAGTTACCACTGAATTAGAGTCACAGTATCAGCAAAGTGGAGAAAGGCTGCATTTATTTATATGCTATAACTTTACTTCTCTGACTAAGTAAATTTATACCATATGCGTCGGTGGAGATGCTGTCCATGGATTCCACGTAGGGTCTGCTGGCAGAGCCCACAGGATGTGCTGAGAGAAGAGACGCCAGAACAGGGCAAGAGAGGAGCCAAGGAAAACGCTAAGATTTTTTATCTAAGCTACTGAAAGTGTGGGAGCCTCCATCAAATAAGATCATATACCGTGTGGAAAAGCAGGTTTTGGTGGCTGACGTCAGCAGCTAGTTTTGGCGTGTTGTGCAAGAGGCTGATGCGGATGTCCATGGAGGAACACAGGGTCAGCGTGGGAAATGTGACTGGACTTGAGGTCCAGGGTGAATGCAGAGATCATCAGTGGGAGGTTCTCTCTGAAGCCATTGGTGGTGAGCTCACACAGCAGAGGTTGTGAATGCACAGAAGAGACCCAGGATGGAGCATGTCAGGGTCAGAAGTCAGGGAGAAGTGACCCAGGCGACTGCGAGTGAGGAGCCAACAAGATGGAGGACAGTGTCTTAGAAGCCAAGTGAGGCTGATGTTTGAAGGAGGAGGGACTGATCAACCGTGAACTGTGGCAAACGCTGTCCCCTGGCTAAGAACGAGAACCGACCAAATGGACACCCCAAATCCTCACAAAAGGTACGTTAAACCAGTCTGTAATCTTTTAATAAGTCCTTATAATTAAACACGACATTTACAGACGTGTTTATCTCCTTTCCTAAATCTCACCGAAATGACACCAAGTTATAAGCACACAAGGACAAAGAGACAGCACCGGTCAGGAAGTGTCTCCTTCCTCTCCCTCTCCCCTAAAACCTTAATCAGACCCTGGAATCTATTCCAGACAACATCCCAACAGACCCTCAAAATGCTTGAAGCAAAAACTGATAAAGATGAAAAGCCCCTCCTAGAAGTTAGGAACTGCAGGCTCCTCTCAGCAGGTCTGATTAAAAGTTTATGGCACTAAATACTTGAATGGAAAATGCTGGAAGGTCTCAAATTAATAACCTAACTTCCTACCTCAAGAAACTGGGGGTGGGGGTAGGGAGAGCAAAATCAGGCCAAAGTGAACAGAAGGAAGTAATACAGATAAGACTAAAAGCCAGCAAAATTAAAAACAGAAAAACAAAAGAGAAAAGCAAAAACCAGAATGCTGGTTCTTGGGGAAGGAAGATCAATAAAACTGAACAAAAGTCTAATGAGACTGACAAACATAAAAAGAGAGAAAACACAAAAGACCACTATCAGAAATGAAATAAGGGACATCAGTACATATCCCATAGTCAGTGATAAGATAACAAGGAAATCCCATGAACAACCTTTTCAGAAATTTGAAAACTCAAAAGAAATGGACTAAATACCTCAAAACCCACAAACTACCAAAACTCAACCAAGATCAAATAATCAATCTGAACAGTCTTATCACCTTTAAAAAATGCGTATCTAACTTTAAAGCTTCCAAAAGATAAACTTCCAGGGCCAAAAGGATTCACTGGGGAATTCTACCAAACATTTAAGTAAGAATTAACACCAATCAAGGGCTACCCTGGTGGCTCAGCAGTAAAGAATCCGTCTGCCAATGCAGGAGACAAGGGTTCAACCTCTGGGTCAGCCAGATCCCCTGGAGGAGGAAATGGCAACTCACTCCACTATTTTTGCCTAGAGAATCTCATGGACAGAGAAGCCTGGCAGGCTACAGTCCACGGAGTAGCACAGAGTCAGCTGTGACTAAGTGACTAAACACTACCACCACCACTAATCAAAATCCCTGCAAGATATTTATTGACACAATATTATTTCAAAGTACATATAGGAAGAAGTATATATTAAGAAGAGGTGGCAAGAATACACAGAACTATACAAAAAAGATCTTCAAGACCCAGATAATCATGATGTGACCCAGATCACTCACCTAGAGCCAGACATCCTGGAATGCTAAGTCAAGTGGGCCTTAGGAAGCATCACTAAAAACAAAGCTAGTGGAGGCGATAGAATTCCAGTTAAGCTATTTCAAATCCTAAAAGATGATGCTGTGAAAGTGCTGCACTCAATATGCCAGCAAATTTGGAAAACTCAGCAGTGGCCACAGGACTGGAAAAAATGAGTTTTCATTCCAATCCCAAAGAAAGGCAATGCCAAAGAATGTTCAAACTACCACACAATTGCATTCATCTCACACGCTAGCAAAATAATGCTCCAAATTCTCCAAGCCAGGCTTCAATAGTACGTCACCCATGAACTTCCAGATGTTCAAAATGGATTCAGAAAAGGCAGAGGAACCAGAGATTAAATTGTCAACATCTGCAGGGTCATCAAAAAAGCAAGAGAGTTCCAGAAAAACATCCTACTTTTGCTTTATTGACTATGCCAAAGCCTTTGACTGTGGGTGACAACAAACTGCGGAGAATTCTTAAAGAGACGGGAATACCAGACCACCTTACCTGCCTCCTGAGAAATCTGTATGCAGGTCTAGAAGCAACAGTTAGAACTGGACATGGAACAACAGACTGGTTCCAAACTGGGAAAAGAGTATGTCAAGGCTGTATATATTGTCACCCTGCTTATTTAACTTAGATGCAGAGTACATCATGTGAAATGCCAAGCTGGATGAAGCACAAGCTGGAATCAAAATTGCTGGGAGACATATCAATAACCTCAGATACACAGATGACACTATCCTTCTGGAAGAAACTGAAAAAGAACTAAAGAGCCTCTTGATGAAAGTGAAAGTGGAGAGTGAAAAAGCTGTCTTAAAACTCAACATTCAAAAAACGAAGATCATGGCATCCGGTCCTATCACTTCATGGCAAATAGATGGAGAAACAACGGAAGCAGTGATAGACTTTATTTCCTGGACTCTAAAATCACTGCAGATGGTTAATGCAGCCATGAAATCAAAGGACTCTTGCTCCTTGGAAGAAAAAATATGACCAACCTAGAGAGCATATTGTCAACAAAGGTCTGTCTAGTCAAAACTATGGTTTTTCCAGTAGTCATGTATGGATTTGAGAGTTGGACTATAAAAAATGCTGAGCACTGAAGAAATGATGCTTTTGAACTGTGGTGTTGGAGAAGACTCTCCAAAGTCCCTTGGACTGCAAGGGGATCAAACCTGTCAATCCTAGAGGAAATTAGTCTTGAATATTCATTGGAAGGACTGATACTGAAGCTAAAGCTCCAATACTTTGGCCAACTGATGCAAATAACTGACTCATTGGAAAATACCCTGATGCCGGGAAAGACTGAAGGCAGGAGGAGAAGGGGACGACAGAGGATGAGATGGTTGGATGGCAGCACCGACTCAATGGATATGAGTTTGAGCCAGATCTGGGAGTTGGTGATGGAGAGGGAAGCCTGGCATGCTAGAGTCCATGGGGTTGCAAAGAGTCGGACATGACTGAGTGACTGAAGTGAACTGAATACATAGGAATGCAAAGAAATTAGAGTAGGTAGATTCATTTTGAAAAAATAAATAAAATGGGAGGAATCAAGTCTATGTGGTCTCAGGAATCAAGTCTATATGGTTTATTACACATCTACAGTAAGCAAGACTAGTGGTATGGACAAAGATCAATATAACCAATACAGACACGCCCAATTCGTCTTGACAAAGGTGCAATTCAAAGAAAGGACAGCCTTTCGAACAAGCAGTGCTGTAGCAATCAGACATTCATTGGCAAAAAAAAAAATGAATATGGACCAAAATCTCACATCTTATACATAAACTAATTCAAAACTGATCAGACACTTAAATGCAAAACCTTTAGTGAAAAAAAGAGAAAATCTTCAGGATCTCAGGTTAGGTAAATATTCACTGGAAGGACTGATGCTAAAGCTGAAGCTCCAATACTTTGGCCGCCTGATGCAAAGAACTGACTCACTGGGAAAGACCCTGATTCTGGGAATTACTGAAGGCAAAAGGAGAAGGGGGCGACAGAGGATGAGATGGTTTGATGGCATCACCGACTCGACAAACATGAACTTGAGCAAATTCCAGACGATAGTGGAGGGCAGGGAAGCCTGGCGTGCTGCCATTCATGGGGTCAAAAGAGCTGGATGCAACTGAGCAAATGAAGAACAAGAACAAAGGTTTCTGAAACTCAACACCGAAAGGAGAGCCCACCAGAGGGAACAGTGAAGAACTGCACAGCATCAAACTTAACTTTTGCTCTGCCAAGGACCCTGTTAAGACGACAGAAAAGACAAGCCACAGACTGGAAGAAAATATCCGCAAACCACGGACCTGACAGAGAGACTAAAATATATAAGGAACAGACGTGTCACTGAAGGGAATATTCAGATGGTTATTAGCATGAAAAGATGTTTAACGTCCTGAACCCTCAGGGAAATGCACGTGCAATGAGGTACCAATGCACGTTTATCAGTCAAAACCTGCTTTGTGACAATACCAAATGCCCAGAAAGGACCTAGGAAAACTGAGTCACTCATACATTGCTGGGCTGCCCAGGTGGTGCTAGTGGTAAAGAACCTGCCTCCAGATGCAGGAGACACAGGTTCCATCCCTGGGTCTGGAAGATCCCCTGAAGCGGGACTTAGCAACCCACTTCCATATTCTTGCCTGGAGAATCCACAGAGGATCCTGACAGGCTATAGCCCATAGGGTCACAAACAGTCGGACATTACTAAAGTGATTTAGTATACATGCATACATTGCTGGTGGAAATGCGGTATGGTAGAGCCACTCTAAAAATGTTTGGCAGTTTCTTATGAAAGTAAACATGCAATTAGTACACCCATAAATTTCATTCTTGGGCATTTGTCTCAGCAAAATTAAAACTGATATGTACACAAGAACTTGTACATGAATGTTCATAGCAGCTTTACTTATAACAGCCCCAGACTAGAATCAATCCAGGCGTTCTTCAGCAGGTGAGTTACACTGGAGTCCAGCTATACCAGAGAATACTATTTGTCAATAAAAAGGAAAAACCAATTTAAATCTGTAACAATTTGGCTGAATCTCCAGGAAATCATACCGAAGTGAAATAAGCCAATCCAAAAGGTTCAGTCTGCACTGAATGCTTGATTCCATTTATATGACATTTGAAATTACAGTATCTTATAAACAGAGAATTAGCTGTTGTCAGGAGTTAGGGACCTGCCAGGGGAAGGGGAAAAGTTGCACATGGTTATAAAAAAGCGACATACGAGAGTTTATTGTGGTGTTGGAAATAGTATCTTGACTGTAGCGGCAGATACACACAAACCTACTCATGTTGCACGAGTGATGAAACTGTACAGAACTTAATACACACATATAAATAAAACTAAGGAAATATCAATAAGACCAGTGGACTGCATCAATGCCAATAACCTGGTTGTGATATTAAACTGTCCTTCTATAAAATGTTATAAATGGGGAAACTGGAAAAAGTATTCAAGGGATTTCTCTGTATTGGTTTTTATAACTGCTTGTGAAATTACAATTATATGAATAAAGTTTTAATTAAAAATATAAAAGGCTAGATAAACAGATATATTCATATCAAAGTGGCTCCATTTTTTTCTACAAACTTCATATTTAACACAATGGCCATGCTATAAAAACTGAATAAGAGGAACAGATACCCTGTGGTTATTTATCAGCATATCAAAACTAAAATAAATACAAGTACATTCTAAAAATAAATTCAAAGCTCTGTAAAATGTAATCAGACAAGGTTACTAAATGTTCTTGTTTTCCGGATCATGACAGTCATTTCCTTACATCAAAACCTAGAAATGAATATCCTTTGTTGACTGACTTTCTCGATGAATGCTGTTCTGCCACGATAACAATACCAAGGCAACAGTGGTTTTTTCACAAGAGGCTCCCTCATGGAGGGAGCAACCATGCATTTGCATCTCCAGCAGGCGGTCGCAGCACCTTCTCCACATCACCACCAGGTTCCCACGAAGCAGGGAGAAGGAAGTGGACGCATCTCAGTACCTCCCCTCTAAAAATACATGGAGACATGACCAGTCAGTCCATTCTTGTGCCATGACATTTTCAGAAGAAATCGTGTAATTACTCGGAAAAAAATATGTATTTACCAAATATGTATTTACCATGTGCAGAAAGTTAGGTGAGCAACGAGAGGTGGCCCCTTTAGCTAACCAACCAATAGCCACCTAATCCCACCAAACAGTTTATCAGTCCCGCCCAAGATACACCCACCAGTCCTCCAAAAATTGGGGGCCGAAAAAAACCCCTTACTGCCTTGTTGTTCAGTTGCTCAGTCGTGTCCGACTCTGTGTGACCCCTTGGACTGCAGCATGCCAGGTCCTTCCACCATCTCCCACAGCCTGCTCCCACTCATGTCCATTCAGTCAGTCATGCCATCCGACCAGCTCATCCTCTGTCCACTGGTGGCACTACCCCGACTCCGGAACATGTTTTATACTGAAATAACCTTCGGTGGTCACTGGACTCATTCAGTTCAGTTCAGTCGCTCAGTCGTGTCCGACTCTCCGCGACCCCATGAATCACAGCACGCCAGGCCTCCCTGTCCATCACCAACCCCCGGAGTTCACTCAAACTCATGTCCACAGAGTCAGTGATGCCATCCAGCCATCTGTCGTCCCCTTCTCCTCCCGCCCCCAACCTTTCCCAGCATCAGAGTCTTTTCCAGTGAGTCAACTCGTCGCATGAGGTGGCCAAAGTACTGCAGTTTCAGCTTTAGCATCAGTCCTTCCAATGAACACCCAGGACTGATCTCCTTTAGAATGGACTGGTTGGATCTCCTCATTAGCTGCTCATAAATATTCCATGAATACATACATCTAATTAGAGTAGACTGAATTTTGAGAAAAACTGGAGGATAGAGAATCTTGTTATATAACCTGCAGCTGTCAGTCAATAACCCCCTGGATTATGCAAATAGCCCTTAAAAATTCTGTACTGCAGCCCTCTGGGGCCATTGCCTCCCCTGGCATGGCCCACCTCTCCCTCGAGGTGTCCTCTCTGTTCTTCTTTTCTGTGTGCTCAGTCGTGTTCATCTCTTTGAGACCTGTTCTTTCTTTCCTTATTGTTAATAAGCTTTCCTGCAACAGATAAGACCTCATTCTTCTCTGTGTCCGTACCAAGAACTGAGGTCCACGAGAGGAAGGGTCTCCAGACTCTACCAAACTTACACAGATACAAAAAAGATAGAGAAGCACCAAAAAGCTATAAACCAGACAGACAGCCTCTGTGCTGCCAACTGGGGGGTGGCGTCCACAGTAGGGTGGATTGTAGCCCATGGGACAAGTCCACACCCTGATCCGCAGGAGCTGGAAAATGTGACCTTGTTTGGAAAAGTAGGTCTTTACAGATAAGGATTCTGAGACAGGAAGCTATAAATCAAGTAAGAGTCCTTCCTTTCACGAGGGAGGCAGAGGACATGTGAGGGAAACAGGGAGAAGGGTGTGAAGCCCAGTAGAGGCTGGAGAGCAGAGACTGCTCTCTGTCCAGGAACACCAGGCAGCCACCCAGACTGGAAGGGACAAGGGTCAGTCTACCCTGGCCTCCTGCAGGGAGCGTGGCCCTGCCAGATTCTGGACTTCCAGCCTCCAGGACTGTGTGCTAATTTGTTAGAGCAGTCTCTCTTCAGCAGGAATATAATCCACATACCTGCCAATCAGAGGAAAACATGAAAACCAGTATCTTTCAAATTCAGGATAAAACAGTCTCAAGAATACCATAGGGTGGTTTCCTCGGTGGTAAACAATCCGCCTGCCAATAAAAGAGACATGGGTTTGGTTGCTAGTCTGGGAAGACCCTACATGCCTTGGGGCGACTAAGCCTGTGGGCCGCAAGTACTGAGCTTGTGCTCTAGAGCCTGGAAGTCACAACTACTAAGCCCATGCACTGCAACTACGGAAACTCAAGCACCTAGAGCCCGTGCTCTGCAACAAGAGAAGCCACCTCAGTGAGAAGACAGTACACCACAGCTAGAGAGTAACCCCTGCTCGCTGCAACTACAGAAAAGCCTGCACAGCACAGAGACCCAGCACGGCCAAAAATAAATAGATTTTTTTAAAAAAGAATACCTTAGACTCTAGCTCACAAAAGTGTGAAAATGTGAAACACAGTATCAAGGAATAACTTTAGCCAACTATGCATGGACCTATATGAAAACAAAGAAAAAAGTTAATTACTATTTTCCTAATTATTATTTATACTGGTTTATTTATTTAAGTCAAGAAGTGGGACATGCCCAGCTACTGAGCAAAGGACTAAACACTGTAAGATGGAAGTTAGTCTCAAATTTGTTTGACACAATGAGAAAAAAAACACCCAAATATATTTTTCAAAGGAATGTAAATGATCCCAAAGAACAAATGATGTAAAAATCGAGTGATAAAAAAGATTTATGAGGTAAACTGACAGATATCATGATAACAAGACCTGCTGGATATTAGACATGATATAAAGGTATAACTAATAAAACATAAGAAAGAAGCTAAATAGAGCAGAACAGATAACAGAGAAATAAATCCTGTTATATAAGAGAATTAATCTATGGTAAAGCCAGCAACAGGAAAGAGAGTATCAAATCAGTAAGCTTTACAAGGACGAAGGCTGGCACCCAGGTGGGGTAGGGTGGGGATGGGGAAGGATTCCTATCCTTGTATCATACAGTATGTGACAATGAACTACCCAGGAACTGAAGACAAATTAAACAAGTAAGCCAGAAAGAGTGGGCTTCCTGGGTGGCTCAGCGGCAAAGAATCCACCTACCAGTGTAGGAGACATAGTCAGACATGAGTGATCCCTGGATCAGGAAGATCCTCTGGAGAAGGAAATGGCAACTCACTCCAGTATTCTTGCCTGGAGAATCCCACGGACAGAGAAGCCTGGTGGACTATAGTCATTAGGAAAATGCAAATGAAAACCATGATGAGATACCCCTTCACAACCACGAGGATGGCTATAATCAAAAAGACCAATAAAAACAAGAGTGGGAGGACACAGAGAAGCTGGACTTCCATATATCACTGATGGGGGTGTAAAATGGCTCAGCTGCTTTAGAGAATAGTCTAGCAGTTCCTCAAAATGTTAAATACAGAGTTAACCAGCAATCCCACGCCAAGAGAATTGAAAACATACACCTCGATAAAAACTTGTAAACAGAGCAGCATTATGTCACAATAATTGAAGAGCAGAAACAGCACAAATATCCACCAACTGCTGACTGAACAAACTGTGGTCTGTTCACACAACAGAGTATTGCTCAGCCTCATTGGAAGGACTGATGCTAAAGCTGAAACTCCAATACTTTTGGCCACCTCATGCGACGAGTTGACTCACTGGAAAAGACTCTGATGCTGGGAGGGATTGGGGGCAGGAGGAGAAGGGGACGACAGAGAATGAGATGGCTGGATGGCATCACCGACTCGATGGACATAAGTTTGAGTGAACTCCGGGGGTTGGTGATGGACAGGGAGGCCTGGCGTGCTGTGATTCATGGGGTCGCAAGAGTCAGACACGACAGAGCAACTGAACTGAAGAAGGAGCGAAGTGTGGCTACCACACGAATAAGCCTTGACGACATCATGTTAAATGAAAGAAGCCTGACAGGAAAGGCCACATATTGCTTTATCTCATCTGTATGAAACGTTGGCAAAAGTCAAATCCATAGACTGGTGACGACAGAGGCTCAAGAGAGGGTAACTTGGGGTGACTGCTAATCACCATGAAGTTCTTTTGGAGTGAAGGAATCATTCTGGTATTATGAAGTTATATTTTTATCTAAAACCACGTCATGAAATAAATGTGGGAGCAAAAATTTTAAAATAAAAAGAACAGAAGAATATTTCAACAATCTTTCACTGGGAGAGGTCACCCTTCTAAGCATGACATGGATTAAAGAAATTTTAAAGGATAGATGAACTTAAGTTAAGAAAATTTACAAACTTTTACAACACAAGAGACTTCCTGAATGGTTACTGTTGGACTGAAAAGAGGTGGTTACAATTAAAGTTTTTAAAAGGCCAGAGCAGTCAACACCTGAAGGTCTGTCTCCTTCACACGTGGACCCATCCTTGGGCCCTGGTCGTGCTTTTCTGCCACATGGACAAGAGAAGCAGAGGAGGCCTTTCTGCAGCCAAACAGAACGAAAGATAGAGGACGGTGTTCAAGTGCACTGCTCTAGGGGCCTTTGGCCAACATACAGCCTGCCTTTGGCAGCTGTGAGATAATTAAGACTGGTTTTTTTTTGGGGGGGGCGTTGTTTTTTTCTTTGGTCACACCATGAAGCCGGTGGGATCTTAACTCCCAACCAGGGATCAGACTCGCACCTCCAAGCACCCTCAGCAGTGGAAGCACAGTCTTAACCACTACTAGACTACCAGGGAAGTCCCCACACTGGGTACTCTTAAATAAACAAGCCTGTATTTTCAGTTAGTGGCTTGTAACAAACATTGCCTCATTTCCAAGATTATTATTATTAGAAAGTGTTCTATTATTAAAACACGGCTTTATTTCTTTTGTTCTTGTTTTTTAATTTTTTTGGCTGTGCTGACTCTTAGTCGCAGGACGCAGGATCTTAAGTTGCGGCATGTGAACTCTTAGTTATGGCATGTGGGGTCTAGTTCCTTGACCAGGGATCAAACCCGGGCCCTCTGCAATGGAAGACTGGAGTCTTAGCCACTGGACCACCAGAAAAATCCTTATTTGTTTTTAAATCTTCTAAGTGTTTACGCCTTTGGGTTTTTCCCCAGTGCTTCTGTATTAACATTCCAATTTTAACATTAACAAGTGTCATCTTCCTGAAGTCCAACCAGGAAGTCAGCTCTAACATCACACCTGAAAGCACGCCAGCTTGCTGCTGGATGGTATTGTCCGTGGGTCTGTCTTATTTACAGGACCATCTTATTTAGAAAGTCAACTGTTTTATGCCATACATTTCTCTGTATGGTGGAAATTAATTTTTGGTTGCTTTTTATTTTTACATCTGTGCTCAATCGTTTCATGACTTTTAAAAATGAAGTATAGTTGAGTTAGTTTCCAGTGTACACCAAAGTGATTCAGTTATGTGTGTATGTATATATTTTTGTTTTTCAGTCAGTCGTGTCGAAGTCTTTGAGACTCCATGGACTGCAGTGCGCCAAGCTTCCCTGTCTTTCACTATCTCCTACAGTTTGCTTAAACTCATGTCCATTGAGTTGATGATGCAATCCAACCATCTCATCCTATGTCATCCCCTTCTCCTCTTGCCCTCAATCTTTCCCAGCATCAGGGTCTTTTCCAATGAGTCAGCTTTTCACATCAGGTGGTCAAAGGATTGAAGCTTCAGGATCAGTCCTTGCAATGAGTATTCAGGGTTGATTTCCTTTAGGATCAACTGGTTTGATCTCCCTGCAGTCCAAGGGACTCTCAAGAGTCTTATCCAACACCACAGTTTGGAGAAGGCATCAGTTCTTCAATGCTCAGCCTTGTTTATGGTCCAACTCTCACATCCATACATGACTACTGGAAAAACCATAGCTTTGACTACATGTAGCTTTGTCAGCAAAGTGATGTCTCTGCTTTTTAATACACTGTCTAGGTTTGTCACAGCTCTTCTTCCAAGGAGCAAGTGTCTTTAAATTTCATATATATATACACATATGCACATATATACATCAGTTCAGTTCAGTTCAGTTCAGTCGCTCAGTCGTGTCTGACTCTCCGCGACCCCATGAATCACAGCATGCCAGGCCTCCCTGTCCATCACCAACTCCCGGAGTACACTCAAACTCATGTCCACAGAGTCGGTGATGCCATCCAGCCATCTCATTCTCTGTCGTCCCCTTCTCCTCCCGCCCCCAACCTTTCCCAGCATCAGAGTCTTTTCCAGTACACATACATATATACACATGCAACATTTATATCTACTCTTTTCCAGATTCTTTTCCTTATACGTAATAACAAAATACTGAGTGCACTTCCCTTTGCTACAATGATTTTATAACTTGACAAGAAAACATCTTGGGGAGAAAAACTGATTGCAGGACATCTTCAAAGATATGCTGGCCACCACCCAAATGAAACCACAAGCACGTGTATCACGCAGACACACCCTCTGTCTCTGCCCTGCCTCCACACCACTGTCAAGGAGACAATGACCTCACACCACGTCCCCGCCCTGGGGACTGCAGCCCTCTTCTGGGGACTGTGTCCTTCCCCCGGGGGATCACATCCCACTGTCTGGCCTCACTCTTCCCAGGAGTCCTTCGTACCCTCAGTTCACAGTCCTCCTCTCCTCCTGTCCCTGTTGCCTGGATACGGACAGCAGGCTGGAATCACAGGCTCTGCTTTCCACTCGTCCTAAGGTCATCCAGGGCACTGTCAGACTTGCACAGTGACACTCACCTACTGAGAGAACATGCCACACTTGCTCTAGGGTAACCCAAGTGTGTGCACTGCAGACAGGACTACTGTTTACTTTGAGTCTTGTGGGTGGAACCCTATAGACATTCCGGTCCTGCTGAAGTTGAACCAGGACATGAGACAGAAGATGCTATGTGTACTTTAGAAAAGCTCTCACAGGGATTGAACAAAACAGCTTTCTTGAGATTTGTATAATTCCCATACAAAGACACCGTTTTAAAGTGTACAAACTCGGTGGTTTTTTAGTATATTCACAAAGAAGTGCAACTATCACCAGTATCTAATTTCTGAACATTTTCAGGACCCCATTAGGGATCTCATTCCAAGTAATCGTCACACCCTACTCTGCTCCCCTTCCCAACCTTCTAGTCCCTGCCAACTACTAATCTATCTTCTGCCTCTGTGAATTTGCCTACTCTGAGTTATTTCATATGCATGGAAGGACAGAATATGTGGCCTTTTGTGACTGGCTTCTTTCTCTCACACAACGTTTTCAAGGTTCACCCATGTTGTAGCATGTGTCAGTACTCCATTTATTTTCATGTCTGAATAATATTCTATCATATGGATATACCACAATCTGTTTACCCTTTTATCAGCTGATGGACATTGGGGTTATTATGAAATAAAGTTGCTACATGTTTATGTCCAGGTTTTTGAGTGAACGTACATTTTCAACTCTTTTATGTACATACCCTTAGGAATGGAATTGTTGGGTCACATGGTGACTATCCCCTACACAGATCACAGTCTTGTCATGGTAAAGGGACTGATATAACTCAATGGAGCAATGAGCCACGCCGTGCATGGCTACCCAAGAAAGATGGGTCACAGTAAAGAGTTCTGACAAAACGTGGTCCACTGGAGGAGGGAATGGCAAACCACTTCAGTATTCTTGCCATGACTTAGTGACAGCTTTCAGACACAACTTAGCAACTGGAAAAAAAAAAGGTAACTATACCATGTGATCTATATTAACATTTTTAAGAACTGTAAACTTTTTTACATAGCAGTTGCACTGATTTACATTCATATCAGAATCCACAGGGGTTCCAATTTCTCTGCTTTCTAGTCAACATATGTGACTGTTTATCTTGATTATAGCCAACCTAGTGGTGTGAAGTGGCATCTAATGTGATATTGATTTGTGCTTCCCTGACAACCAGTGATGCTGAGCATCACATGCTTGTTGGCCATTTGAATACTTTCCTTGGAGAACTGTTCATTCAAGTCTTCTGTCATTGCTTCTTCATAGCTGACTTGCAAGGGTCCTTTATACTTTCTGGACACTAGGCCCTTAGGAGATGTGTGACATGCACGTATTTCCTCCCATTTTGTGAGTTGTTTTTTCACTTTACTAATGGCGTCCTCTGAGGCACAGAAGTTTATAACACTGATGAGGTCTAACACATCTGTTTTTTCTTTGGTCACTTGTGATTTTGTTGTCATATCTAAGAATCCACTGCTTGTTCCAATGTCAGAAAGGTTTAGCCTTGGGTTCTCTTCTCATGATTTAGGTCTGTGATCCACTCTGAGTCAATTTTAGTGTCTGGAGCAAAACAGGGTTCCCGGTTCATGACTTTACATGGGGTGCCCATGTGTTGTCCAGCACACACAGGGGACTCCAGGTGACCTTGATGGGTACCTCCAGTCAAGAACCACCAAATTCTGGTGGTGGTAGACATCTCCAGGACCTTCATTTCATAGAGGAGAAATTTTAGGCCCAGAGAGACTGAGGTAAAACTGCTCTGTATTCGGAATAAAGGAAGTTACGGGAAGAAAGAGAACCTGGTTCCCACTGTTTAGAATTTCACAAACATTGCCATGTTGGAATATAAATACAATGAATCAGGAATAAGCACAGAAACAGGCAGAGTGGCACGGGATGGCAACAGAGACTGAGTTAACTGGTGATGTAAGCTAAGATGCACCATGCAGTGAGGGTCATTCCAGCAGAAGACTCACTCAGGAAACCACTAGGCTGGGCTGTCACGGCACACACACATGGTCACCTGAGAGGTGGGGCCTTAAACCGGGGCCAGCAGGACAGGGAGTGAGAGCAGACGAGGATGAAGCCCGGGCAGCTGTGGAGCACTGGGTGTCCACATGGACGCGGCTCCACCAGACCAGATCAGGAATCAGCAGCTGGTGACGGGGTGCTGGGTGCCAGGCAACAGTAGTGGTGGGCCCTAGGCAACAGGAGGCCCTGGAACAGCTCCTGACAGGGGCCCAGTGCAGAGTCCTCAGCCCACACCCAGTTTTCTGATGCAGCTGGCAGAGAAGTGTTGTTTGGCGCCTTTAACACATCTTGACCTCAAATGCCTGCTGGGGGTTAGGGGTGAGGAGAAGCCCTCCCTGGGGCGCTAGAAGCCAGCGCTCCCTCCTCAGGCCTGCCTGGCAGGAGGATCAAGGATGCAGCTAGTCAGGCCCTGTGAGCCTCTCAGTTTACCACGTGGGTCTGCTGGGTCTGGTCTAGAGAGAAACAAGCTGAGGCGGCTCCGGGGGGAAAGTGAGAAAGCAGCTGCTGCCAATCCTCTGGGGGTGGAGAACCGCAGAGCAAGGCTGGCCTCGGGACCTGGGTGTGTCCCACCCATCCTTCCACCCACCACCTGCTCCCAGGAGGAAGACAAAATCTGTTGAATCTGCTGCTCACAAGTTTGCACTGCTGGCTCCCAGCCTCCGTGGCCAGTCCTTCAAGATGGCGAGTCAACTGTGGTTTCTATTTTCCTGCTGAAGGTTTATGGCAGAAAACTGCGCTAAGTTCCTACCTGTCATTCCCTGAGCAGCGCAGGCTCTTTTAAACTACAGGCTTCAGCTTTTCCAAGGCTGCCTGGACATTCAAAAGGCTGGTCAGTGATACAGTGTTCACTTCCTTTGTCTTCAATTGGTATCTCTCCAAAGATTTCTCTCTCAAGATGAGAAGACTTCCTCTTCTGAAGTCTGCTCACTGCTTCCTTCTTTCAGATCTTTCAGAGCGTAAGCTCCTTGAGGGAAGGGACTGTACCCGGCTTAGGTGGTAAGTCGTGAGTTTAGTGAGGTCCCAGCCTCAGGCCATGGTCACTACTGAGAACTGTACGGGACACCCACTGTTAGGGCAGTTATCTGCAAGTTCTTTTCTGCTCCAGTTGCCTGGAGGCCTCTGGGTCAGGTTCAAGTCAACAGAGCTTTCACCCAAATCAGGGACACAAAAGACAAGCAACCTAGCGTCTGACCCTGAGGTCTCCAGGACCGAGGGGCTGAAGCTCCAGCTGGAGGGGCTGGAGTGAGTCCTGCTCCATCATCGCCATCCTCACTGCACTTATCCGCTGGCCACATAGGTGCTTTCTCTCCAGTTTACATCTGGCTTCCTTTTTCTTTGTTTTACTGGGCACTGAGTGGTAAACATGTCCGCTACTTATCATTCCTTTCAACTTTTTGCTTTACAAACACCTGTATTTTGCTTGTAAATCTCTTCTCTAAAATTGAAACCAAAATTCTATGATAAGAAGCAAACATTAACTAAATTTAGAAGGCTTAAATTTAATTTAAGCCCTTTTTCCTCCTCCTCCAGGAGATATAAGAGGGCCTGGCCCTTCCAGGTCTGATGTGAACATTCAGGAAACATGAGAGCTCACATGAGCCAAGATCTTCCTAATTCACTTGAGCTAGAATCTGCAACTGAGTTTTAACAGGATGAACAAGATGTAACAGGACCAGGAAACTATTCGAGGACAAGATCAGATGGCTGTTCCTGGTTTCAGCTACATAAGTCAACACCAATCCCCCTAACAGGATAAGCATCATTCTTTCTGCAGCTACCGACAGCAGCAAATGGTAAGATGCTAACCAAGAGCATCTGTGTACAGCCCCAGTGCCTGTGGGATGAAGCGGACAAGCTGTGCACGTTAACCTGAGCTCTGCCTCTCACTCTTCTCCATCCTATTGAAGACTCTACTCTGCCGGGTCTGGTGCAGCCTCAACACACACTTCTCCCCACAGAGTGGACTATGGCTTCCCTCAGCTTCAGGGTGACTGTAACATGGAAAGAAATTTGCAATATCTGTAAGAACTGGGGCCTTTCATAATATGATCATCTTTAGCAGTACATCTGTATTTGTAAAAAGTATTGTAATAGATATTTGACAAATGAATGAATGAAGGTACACAGTCATGGTGAAGAATCTGGAGCCACGCTGCACACCTAGAGGAAGACCAGTCTGCATCTGTCAGTGAGGGGGGCTAGAGAAGATGTACACACACCCGGCAGCACCTCACATGAGGCCTGAACCAGGCACCATCACCACACCAGACAATGGGTGAATCTGGCCCTCCAGAGCCTTAACAGCTGCTGGAGAACGTAGAAGAGTGAGGGAGCAGACGAGAGAGACAAACAGGGAAGCTAAAAAGGCAGAAGCAGTTTGTTGAAGGGGGCCATCCCACGTATCCCGGTGGTAAAAACCCACCTGCCAATGCAGGAGACATGGGTTTGATCAGGACGATCCCCTGGAGGAGGCAATGGAAACCCACTCCTGTATTCTTGCCTGGGAAATCCCATGGACAGGGGAGCACGACAGGCTGCAGTCCATGGGGTTGCACTGAGTCGGACACCACTAAGCGCGCACACACACAGGGATCTAGTCTCACAACCAGGCTCTGCCGAGTGGGAGACACACGGTCTCCACTGAGAGAAGTCCCTGCCCTTGGCTGTTAGTGACACAGAAACAAACCTGCAGATAACAACTGCAGAAGCATTCTTCCATCACAGGCCCTCAGAAGAAAGGAACCACAGAGCCAACAAAAACTTGATGTAAACATAGCTTTAAGTAGTTTTTCTTCTCTTTTCGGTGATGTGACACCTTCTCCTTTTCAAAAATAGCAGCATATTAATTCTCTGTTACCTCTACTCTGTGGAATCTGCCTGTATGTCTGGCATGACTTTCTCCCATGCACCCGAGTCTTGCCCCCTACCTCCCTGCCCCTTCTGTAACACCCAACTGAATTTCAACACATCTTCCCTCACAAATGGAGCATTAGCTTAAGACACTGACTATATTTAGAGCCCATCTTCACCTCACTGAGACATACAGGGTAGTTGCCATAATGGTTCTGGTTGTTTATGAAGAGAAACCATCCATTTTCCATCAGTACGTTTAACTACATCATTTTTATGCTGCAACACGGCTTTGACAGATGCAAGGGGAGGGGGATGAAATGGCCAGGCCGGTGGGAACACAAATGAGCAGCATTCTTTACCTTATTATGTGAACTCCCCGCACAGCAGGCTATGTGGAATTCGTGTGGGATCTTATTTACTATATTACAAAAGCGCCCTTAGCGTACGTTTTCTGCGGGACAAAAACAAACAGGCTGTTTTCATAGAAGTCAAATGTCAGATGAGAAAATAGTCTGGAATGTTTGGAAAGCATTCCAGTGCTTTGGATCCACTGAAGACTATAGCGTCTCCTTCACAACAATAAACTGATGGAGGGGAAAGGCACATTCAGTAAACACAGATGCCTCTGGTTGGAAGTGAGCAGTCAGGAGGAGAGGTACAGTGGCCACCCTCAGCCAAGCCGGCCTGGGAGGCCATGGGCTGGAGGCATGGGACCTCAGGAGGCCAGCATCAGGAGCCCCCAGCCTCGCAAGGAAGGAGAAGAAAAGGGGGAAGGAGGGAGGAGGACAGGTCACTAGGGTCCTGTCCTGTCTGTGTGGGGATCCAGAGTTGCCTGTGTATCTGTGCTCCCTGAGGCCTTCCCAAAAGAGCAACCAAACTAGACTTAAGACATTTATTCAGAACATTTAAGATCAATTCTGTGGGGCTTCCCCTAGCTCATTGGTAAAGAATCCACCTGCAATGCAGGAGATTCAGGAGATGTGGGTTTGATCCCTGGGTCAGGCAGATCCTCTGGAGGAGGAAATGGCAACCCACTCCAGTATTCTTGCCTGGAGAATCCCATGGACGAGAGAATCCCATGGAGGAGAGGAGTCTGGCAGGCTACAGACCATGGGGTCGCAAAGAGTTAGACATGCCTGAAGCAACTGAACACACACGCACACAAAATCAATCATGTACCACATCAACCGTATGAAGTGGAACGAGTGATTCCTAATGGGCACCAAAGCTGTCCTGGACACAAGAAACCTCTGCCATCTAAGCTGAGCAATGCCCAGATCAGTCACACGGGCTGTCTGTGGCCCATATTAGGACCTGGTCTTTAAGTGTAAAAGCCAAGGGCAACAATGAACAAGAAACCAACTGAAAAAATGAATGACCTACATGACGACCATCACAAGATGGGACAAGGGCAAAACTGTAAAGGCAGCTGTTGGATATCCTAGCATGTTCCCTGAAGAAAGGGCCTGCCTGCCTTCACACCTGCTCAGCCCACATACTTGGGCAGGAGAACACCACTTCCTTCCCTCCCACAGTGGGCTCAGAACACGGCCCTCCACTCCTCCCACAGGAGGAGAGGGTGTGTACTCCCTTGAGACTGTCTCAGTGTGTAAAGTATGTGTTTTGAAAACATTTCCAAGTAGAATTAGTAGAATTTTTGAGTGCCAGCTCCTAGCTGCTTCTCTGTGATTTTCTAGGCATTCAGCGTCAGCGGTCAGTTCTAAGAACCACTTGTCAGTCATAAGGCTGCTAGCCCAGCCTGGGGGCTGTACGGAGGCTCAGGACAGGACGTAGGAATGACTGAAGGGAGGCGTCACTCCCTTCTTTGCCTTTCCTGGTGTTCTAGAGTCTACACAAGCTCTGAGGCTAGGCCCCACATGTGCCCAGTCCAGAGCTCCAGGGGCACCATCAGTGAAACAGAGGCTGGTGCTCCTCTGTGTCTCCCACCAAATTCAGGGTTCGCACAGGGCGTCACGCCATAAACACTGAAGGAGAGAAGGAAAGAGGGGAAGCAAATCGAGAGAATGAAACGGCCAGTCGAGTCTGGCATCAACAGACAGTAGCTTCCCCAATATTTGTTGAAAAAAATGAATCCCCTAATAAGGTAAACAGCCCAAATTCAATTTTTTCAAACTTCCTTTATAGACTGGTTCTGAGGACCTAAGAGAGATTTTGCTACTGCTAACAAACTTTGCAAAAAGAAAAGTTTTCACAATGGAAAAACAAAATCTTGGGAAAAAAAGTAATGAGTAGGAACTAGCTCTAGCAGATAATAAAACATAATACAATGTTTCAATATGAATAGAGTTTGGAGTTGAAAAAGAAATAAAACAGATGACTGGATCACAAAAAGGATTAAAATACGTAAGAGAATTTAATTTACAATAAAGGTGTATGCGTGCATGCTAAGTTGCTTCAGTTGTGTCCAACTCTTTGTAACCTCATGGACTGTAGCCCGCCAGACTCCTCTGTCCATGGGATTCTCCAGACAAGAATACTGGTTGGGTTGTCGTTTCCTTCTCTAGGGGATCTGCCTGACCCAGAGGTCTAACCAATGTCTCCTGTGGCTCCTGTACTACAGGCAGATTCTCTACTGCTGAGCCACTGGGGAAGCCCATGATAAGGGTATATCATTATAAAAATAGGATTTCAAGAAAAGAGATCACTTAGGACTCCCGTGGTAGTAAAGTGGCTAAGACTCTCACTCCCAATGCAGGGGGCTTGGGTTGACCCCTCGTCAGGGAACCCACCACATGCCACAACTAAGACCCCATGCAGTCAAATAAATAAAAGATCACTCAATCAAAGTGTTTAGATGTAACCAGGAAGCTATCTGGAAAAAACAAAGCCAGACTCCCTCATGCTTTACACCACAATTAATCCTAGACAAATCAAAGGTTCTAATGATGCAAATATGAAGCCGTAAGAGGAAGCCTGGGAGAACAATGAGGATGTGCATCATCTCACGGTCGAAAGAATGGTCTCTTTTTGGGCGGGACATAACCTTAGAACCAAACAACAAACAGGGAAGGCATTAGTGACAAGACACAAAGGGTAACTTCCTTATTTTACAAAGTGCTCATATGGACAAAAATAAAACAACAGAATAATGGGGAAGGTATCAGAAAATTCATGGGAAGAGAAATACACATCTCAAAAACAAAACAAAAATCAGAAGATGCTTGACTTCACACATATTTAAAGAGGTAAAACAAATAATGAGACACTGTTCATTTTACCCTTCGCACTGCAAAACAGTGGAGAGATCCTGGAATGAAGCAGAGAGACACCACGGAGGGGAGTACACATTAAATGCAGTGTTTCTGGGGACTGTGGCGATGTTTACCCAAATGTAGAGAACATCCATCTCGGCACACCTGGGCCACAAAGAATCTGCCCTACACACACACTCCCCCCTCCGAGAGCTGTTCTAGTGCCAAGGGTACAGCAGCAGCAGTACTGTCCCCTGGCAACCCCCTACACTCAGGTTCAGCCCCATGACCGCGGACACCGCTCGTTGCCCTCCCTGACAGTCCCGGACACCCTGTGCAGACAGCTCGCCAGGCTCCAGCGTCCCATCTTTCCTATCTAACATTACACAGCCCACACCCGGCATACAAAGTAACATTTGTTGAATAAATGAACAAAAGGGTGAGTGAACGTGTCAATAAGGCAAATTAAATTAGCTAGCTAGAAATACCAGTGGGCAGATGAGAGACAGGACTGAAACACAGGGGAAAGGCTAAAAAGTAAGAACCTTACAACAGTTCTCTAACGAATTTAACCTGACTGGTGTGTAAAGCAGCTTTCATACTGAGGGTACAAAACCATGTTACAATAATAAACAGAGCAGCACGAGTAGACGGTAATGGCCTCACAAAAGGGGCAGGCTGGGTAAGATGGGGGTGAAAACAGACTCAAGCTCCGGAGACGAGCTTGTTAAATAACCACGTTCCTGTAAACAGGCTGCTAGATTTATCGAGCCCCCGGGAAACTCTCTGGAATGAGCACAGAAAATGCTGCTGCTGATTAGCCCTCCTGGCTGGCGGCGGAATGCTGACCTACAAGGGAAAGGCTTGCCCTCCAGATTTTACATAACATGCCCTTATCAACTCCCAGCGGGGACTGTCTCCCCAGGACATGAGGAAGGGGACCCTCCTTCTGAGCAAAAGCCTGTTCTCTCAGAGCCTGCTGCCCACCAGAAACTGGTCGTCCACACCTGCCTGCTGATCAGAACAGATCACTTTACACTGAGGGCAAGGAAAAGGACAAGGAAGGATGAGGAAATTAACACAACAAAGGGAGGAAATCAGGGCCATCCGTGTGTGACCACCTGCCCCAGGTCACAGGGGACCTCGGGGCAGCAGGGCAGGTCCCCTCCCCACAGCAGGGCCTTCTCCAGCCACCTGAGAGCTAGCTCCAGTGGCAGGTAGGGGCCATGCCCAGCAGGTCCCACTGAATCCTGCTCAGTGTCTAGACAAAGGAAAGGAAAGCGGCTCCTACAAAGAGGACACTGCCCTCACTCAGAGCTAGTAACTGAAGCATCCAGCTACGACTCCAGACTCAGGTTAACCAGCTCTGGGGCTGTTTCCCTGACAGTTCTGAAAAAGAACTCAAAGCAGGAATTGGAGTCAGGGAAAGATGAACTTCCAGTCTTGTGAGAGTAACAGTAAAATGAGTTGCAATGACTGTAAGGAGCACTATAAAATAGGGAAGTGTCTGCCGCTGGTTTTCTGGCTGTGGTGACCAACCTCCAAGGGTGACACCCACACAACCCCCACGTTCCTCCCACAGGGATACCCCCACCCCCTGAATGCAGTGAGGTGGAGCCCTATGACCTCTGAGGCTGAATTCTTAAGAAGCCTGGTAGCTTCCAACTCTGGGGCCCCTGTCCTGGAAGGAAGCATGATACTCAAGAGGGGGCACAGCCCAGAGGGCAATGCCCAGCGGGCACTCGAGAGGCATCGTGGACACCCAGCCCAGGTCCACAGGAGCCTTGCCCCATCCCAACTGACCGCCAGCCCAAGGCAGACCCCGGGGAGAACTGAGGAGAACAAGAGACAAGTCAGCAAGGTCTGGGGTGGGTTCCTATCCAACAACAATCACACAACATCAGGTACCCATGGTGTGAAAAGCCCAGAAGTAGACTTCATGTTCTAAGACATAAGAAATGTGAACCAAATAGGTTAATAAACGATGACTGTGCTCTTAACACTGCTTCTTTGAATGGAAGACCTCAGAAATGCTTCTCTATTTGAGGTCTTTTGAAGGAGCACAGGTCTGAACACACAGCAGCACCAATGCAGGGAGGAAGGCTGGGGGCTGAGAGGACTGGGATGGTGACCACAGGGGACCCAGGAGGTTGCAGCTGAAGGGCGCAGGACAACACTTAACTTTCCCTCGGAAATACCTCAGCCCTGTTGGTTAGTTCTCTTACAAATTCTGGACTGTTCTAGGGTTACAGAGGAATTTATACTGTGAGCATAAGTGTTGCTTGCACTGTCCAATTATGTGACGAAATCTTTTTTTCTGTACTTTCTCAAGAGTTCTACCATTTTTTTTAGACTTATACCTTACTGTTTTTCAAAGAGAGATGATTATGAAGGACCATAAACTCACATTCAGATTTAAAAGAGAAAACAAAGATGAAAGCACAGACTAGAACAGAAAAAACAAACAAAGCACAATTCAAGGATAGAGTAACCAAAACACGTTTCAACCCTGGAGAAAGTAGATACTTTGGGTCAGGTTCTAGGGGTATCTCACCCTCCACAGGCAGTTGAGACCACCAGTTCCTGAGCCAAGTCACTCCTGCTGCTCAGAGTCCAACTGAAATGGGCCTCACAGGATGCGTGGGGCCTGGAAGAAAGCTGTGCAAGAGCAGGTGCCCATGAAGCCACAGGCACACACGCTGGGGGCCCTAGCGGGAGGGGCAAGGCCCCACGCCCAGGAACTTCCAGCAGCTCTGAGCTTTTCTTTTCATGTCTATTTGGCAAAGGAATTTCTTTTCCAAACAGACCAACTCACTGTGTTTTTGCCAATGATACTAAACACGTGCATGACATTTTTTCGGTCTTTCAGGCTTAAAACATTAATTGCAGATATTAGTGGTTCCCAGATTCAAAGGAGACATCATTTGATGTTAAAACCTAATTTAGAAGCTAAAAACACCTAGGGGAGGATCAAACAGGTAGATACTGCTCCCAGGCCCGGTGGCCACCACCCATACTGTGTGAAAGCAAACCACTCTGCATGGGAAGTTGGCCCCTCTCATGAATCAAATTGGGCTTCCCTGGTAGCTCAGCTGGTAAAGAATCTAATGAATCAAATCAGAGACAAAGAATCTAATAAATCAAATTAGAGACATAGAGGGAATATAGAAGACTGTTCACTTATGATGAAGGCAATGTTTGCTAGTCCCGTGGACAGCAAGGAGATCAAACCAGTCAATCCTAAAGGAAACCAATCCTGAATACTCACTGGAAGGACTGATGCTGAAGCTGAAGCTCCAATGCTTTGGCCACCTGACATGAAGATCCAACTACTGGAAAAGACCCTGATGTTAGGAAAGACTGAGGGAAGGAGGAGAAGGGGACGACAACAGAGGATGAGACGGTTGGTTAGATGTCACAAGGGACACGAGTGTGAGCAAATTCTGAGAGATAGTGAAGGACAGGGAAGCCTGGCATGCTGAAGTCCATGGGATTGCAAAGAGTCAGACAGGACTTAGTGAACAACAACATTTGCCAAGCTTGGTATACTTTTTCAGTTAAAACTTCCATGTTATCACGGAGCAGGTATCAAGCTCGGTTCTCCCTTTCTCTCAGCAGGGTGTAAAGGTGACTCCACCTGCCTAGCGAGACCCTGGCCACTTCCTTGGGGATGGAGCACAAAAGAATGCTGCTCCAGATAAACCTAGAAAGCCTGTACTGTAAATGCAGCTGCTGATCATCAGAGAATGTTTTGCTGAGAACAGAAATATATCACTGCTGCACATAGCACAGCACTGGACGAGCTCCCACCCCTGAGGCTCAAAGTCCACATCAGAACAAAACAAGGGACAGAAAGGAGGGCAGCTTTCCCCAGCCCACCTCCTATTCTCCCCCAAAATGCGCCACCCATGGGGGTGTCCTGATCATGAAGCTTAGTGCACAGACAGGGACGACCGGCCACGCTCTCCTCGGGTCCCCATCTCAGTGTCACCACCATCACAGCAGTGACAGAGAGGGGGTGCAGCCACATGAATAAAACAAGAAGGGCCTGTTCTGAGGCCACATGGGGCCTGCGTCCTGGCTCCTCTCTGAGAAGGAGGGTGATGGGTGAGAATGGCCTGCAGGGTGACGGTGGGCCTTGTGTCACCGATGGGGTTGCAGGGCCCAGTGAAGTCCCCACTCCGTGCTGTCGGAACCAATCAGGCCCTCAGCCACTGGAAGCTGCTTGAAGAGCAGTGGGGGAGGGCGACCCCACCAGCACGCCCCAGTCACGGGGCGCAATTGTCGGCAGCCCTGACACAGCCTGCAGCAGCCAGAGACAATGCCGGGGCATGGCAGGAATGTACCCAATTATGAAAGAGGAGAAACCTCAGCAAATTGTTGTCTATGCTCTTTCTGAGCTGACAGAATGGCGTTACAATGAGCCAGGAATGGCCAGTCTCTCAAAATCCAAGTTAATGTAATTTTCTAAAACCAGCAAAAACTAGTAAAATCATCCTTTTCAACAAATGTAGAATTGAGCACTCTTATTTGTTGGCAAACCTGATCGTTGAGCTTTTGAGGCAAAAAGTCCAATTCAGCTCCTTATTAAATAAGGAATGGCTTTTGAACGTGACTGCTTAACGAGCTGCTATACCAGAAATGGCAACCCACGCCAGTATTCTTGCCTGGAGAATCCAATGCACAGAGGGAAGGCTACAGCCCAGGGGTCACAAAGAGTCGGACACAACTGAGCTGCTAACACTTTTCACCAGTATTATAGCTATTAATATGCTTGCTGCTTCTAACGATGTGTGTATATATTACATACACACACACAAACATCATATAGAAGTACTACCTACTTGATTCTGACATGCATATGTATAAAACAGGACCATTTCATGATCACAGAAAGCAAATACACCCATGAGAACAACATTAAAGGGAGCTGGATTTCCACTCCCTTTCTTGGTGGAAAGTAGCATTCACTGCTGTCTATTCCTTGCTGGGGCTGCAGCACAAAACCTTGTCCAGACTGAAGGGATCTGTTACATAAGAAACTCTTCCTTAAAGTGGATGACCCCCAAAGTGCCCACCCGTCAGGCACTTGCAGACCCTCACAAGGGGGAAGGAGTGCCATGTCTAAGTCCGGCAACCACTGTGGACCTGAAGCCGACGTTCCACTCTGGCCCAGTAAGTGTGTGGCCAGGGGAACTGGGCCTCAGAGAACTCAGCACAATCCTGACACCCAGCGTACCTGTGGAAACAAATGTGAGAACCCCTCATACCTGCTCTGAGGGGTCAGGACCCTGCTAGGGGCAGAGCCCACACATTTATGAGGACAGAAACATGTGAGAGGTGCAAGGAGCCAGTGCACTCACAAAGCGGGAGTTTCAGTTCATTCCGGTTACCTCACTCATCCCTTCCTTCTGCTGCTTTTCTGTATGGTACATCCATTCCCCTTCTGCTTCAGTGTGGCACACTCAACCCTGATCTTAACTAGCAGGACCTTTCCTTCATCGAGGTTCACTGCTTTTACTGTTTCATGTAAAGCAATAACAGGTGTAGATTTCAGAGGATTTGACTTCACATTTGACTCCAGGACATAAAACTGGAAGATCATTTCTAACAAATCCTTTCACTTTTTAAATTAAAATTTGCCTGTTTTCCCTAAAAGTATGGTTTCTTAAGAGTCAGTTAATTGTGACTTATTGAGAGCAATGTAAACTGACTTGATCTCCACAGGCAGCCAGGACTTGCCCAGAGCCACGCATTCCTGGAAGGAGTTGAGATGGAGGCTCAGATGAGTACTGTGCTCTATGTCAGATGGTTCTGATACACTCTCATCTCAGACAACGGGTCACAGTTGAGTCTACAACCACCACCTGTCCTTAGAGCGGAGATGAGCACTTAGAGGAAGTCTCTGCAGGCATCTTCTGAAAGGTCCCCACAGTTACAGAGTCCACAGCATGAGTGCTTTCTGATCACGCACATCAGTGGCTGAAATGAAAAACAATCTCCCTTTTGTATGTCTCCTTTTCTGCATTTGTTTGCACAACATTCCCGTTCTGCCAACAGGGAAACTGGTGTGGGAGCGGGGCTGGCCGGGGGCATTCGTGCATGCACCAGAGCAAGTGACCTGCACGTTGACTAGTGCCCTGGCCTCCCCAGCACCCTCGCCCCCTCACATTCCTACACAAGGGTTACAGCAGGATAAAGAGAACAACAAATACCATGTTAGTGGGCGATCAGCACCTCAGAAAGGCGGGAAGATAAGCCTTGAGGCTGATCTGTGTCCCCTCCTGCCCTCATGCTGCACCCTCCACACCACCTCCACCACCAAGGTGTCTCTAGGACTCACCACCTCCCCTAGGGCCAACACACTGGGGCCAGATTCTCCACAGCCTTTTTTTCCTCTCTTGAATATTTTCCTTAGGTGTGTATTTCTCATGGGCTTCCCAGGTGTCTCAGTGGTAAAGGATCTGCCTGCCAATGCAGGAGACACTGGAGACATGGCTTTGATCTCTCGTCAAGAAGATCCCCTGGAGAAGGAAATGACAATCCACTCTCCAGTATTCTTGCCTGGAGAACCTCACAGACAGAGGAGCCTGGTCGGTTACAGTCAACAGGGTCACAAAGAGTTGGACATGACAGAGTGACTGAGTGCACACCCACAGATTTCTAAAGCTAATTAATGATTTAATTAGGTCAATCAATTTTCAGTGGTTTAAGCCTAAATCTTGGTGTTCTAGGAAATGTGTCTCTGGGCAAAGCCATCTGGTCATCAGCATTAACCCCAGTCCTCTGACCTGCTGGTATTTCGGGGATAGGACCCCAATGTCCACACATGCTCTGGACCAAGTGACAAAGTCAGCTCCTGTATCACAAACACCTTCATCTTGTTAGCTACTCTGAAACATGTTGAGTTTTGTTTTAAGAAAAGAATTGTTTCTCAGTAATATAGAGTTAATTTCAAAATTACACAAGCTTTTACCAGAGCTATGCTGAAATACGTTGAGTACTGCTTTAAGAAAACAATCACATCTCATTAATACAGAGTCAATTTCAAAATTACAAAAGCTTTTACTACATTTATTACTTTCGTCTCCACCACATTCTCAAATATTTCTTTCTTGGTGCAATTAACTGCAATGGTTGATTCAACCATTTCTCCGTGTGTATGTACATTCAGGGTTTTTTGTCTCTAATAACAAAGCAATAATAATAGTTGTAATAATAAAAACAGCAATGACCTTGTCCATGGCCTGTTGCATCCTTTGCAGCCAGGTAGTCCAATGCAGCGGGAAAGGAGATAAAGCTTTAGAGCTTCATTACCTGCGCTCACATCCTTCCAGCATCACTGCTGAACCAAGGACAAGCAACTGACTTTCTGCTTGGTTTCCTTCTCTGCTCACCTGCTGCTGCTGCTGCTAAGTCACTTCAGTCGTGTCTGACTCCGTGTGACCCCATAGACGGAAGCCCACCAGAATCCCCCGTCCCTGGGATTCTCCAGGCAAGAACACTGGAGTGGGTTGCCATTTCCTTCTCCAATGTGTGAAAGTGAAAAGTGAAGGTGAAGTCGCTCAGTCGTGTCCGACCCTTAGTGACCCCACGGACTGCAGCCCACCAGGCTCCTCCATCCATGGGATTTTCTAGGCGTGAGTACTGGAGTGGCTTGACATTGCCTTCTCCGTCTCTGCTCATCTGCAGTGACACAAACTGATAGACATAGTATCTCATCCAGAAAGGCTTTATCCAGCCAGAGTTCATCTCCTGTTGTGAGAGCAGATGCAGATTTGACCCACAACTTGCATGCCTTTGGCCCCTATTCAGGAAGCTTTGGGTATTTAGCAGTAATTCCCAGATAAATCAGTGAGATTTAAAAAGTGCTTCTGGACAGTAAAGTCTGATGCCCTTGCCTCAGCCCAAGCCGGCCTGAAGCTGCCCCAGAGTGCCAACCAATAAGACCAAGGAACTGAGCCCTTGCATCGGGCCAAGCCCCACCATGTGCTCTGCTTGTCTGTCTGTGTTGTGGTTTGGGGGAGGGGAAAGAGGTGTCAGCGGACTCACAGATACACCACAGCACAGACCTTGAACATGACATGACTCTTAGGTCCCCATCCCCAGCATCAGCAAGAAAAGACTTCCTGGTCGACCCTGGAGAACTTTTCCAAGATGACTTTGTGACGTTCATCCTAAATCATTAGGCAACAACTCATTCAACAGGCTCCAGGAAAGGGGCCACACAGTAACCACGAGGCACGTGGTTATCAGGCACAGAGGATGGGAGGGGGACCACAGTTAAAAGTTGTAACTGGGCTTAAATACAAAATCCCCAAGAGTTAGGTGGTGGATTAAAGCTGAAGAGCAACCGTCCACAAAGTTCCACCCCCACCCCAACCCCCACCCCACCTAACCACCCTCCCCACATTCACAATCACGGGTACAATTCATGTGACCAATAAAAGTTAAAACACCAACCATAAGGAAGCCTGTTGGATCAATCTGGTGGAGGGATTTTGAGTCACTAGGAAAAGCAAACAGACCCAAGATCTGACCAACCTCCTTGCCCGGTGGCGACGTCATCACTGTGGAATGCCTCCTGACTGCTCTCTGGGGCTTCTTTCAGCTTTCTCATGCTGCCACTTCTAGGGCTTCAGTGGGAGAAGTGCTCACATGACTAAGGCACTCAAATTCTTTCAAAATGGTTCTGAAAGAACTCATGTAATTAATGAAAAGACATGCCTCTCCTTGAGTTCCAGGACTTCTGCTTCCGTTGGGAAAGACAATCTGGTCAATCTGCTTCCAATGCGAAGATGCAGAGACCCCAGAGTGTGGAATACAGTCTACAGCCCACTGGAAGTCTACCTGCTTCCTCCAACTAATGTCAAAGAAATTCAACTTGGAATCTAATAAAAGAAAAATCATCTCTTTCAAGCGGTGGGCTTGCCTGGGGACTTAAGAGAATGCTGGGTCCACTTCCTGTGCCCTGGACAGCCTGCAAGGGCAGCCTCAGGGCGGGGCTTGGGGCGGCTTGTGCACAATGCCCGAGAATGCGGGGAATGCAGACCGTCCCTCTGTGTTCTCGGTCACTCTGAACGGTTCCTATTGCTAAACAACCTCTACTTTCCCCTCAGTCCAGGACAACCCTTGCATCGTGACTGAGGCATAAGACGACACAACAATCTCACACATTCCCTGCAGCAACCCATCTCCTTACCAGCCCCCACACAGAGCTTTTCAGTGGTAAAATGGTGGGGTTTTCCCTTTTAATCTGACATCATTTATTCCACCAGTGCCATTTAATACAATGACCACGTAACACAGAAGAAAAAGAGGTACTTTGAGAAAGGGTTTCATTTCTGCCTCTAAGTATAAGGATAAGGCTTTTTCTTCCTTTCTTTTCCAGAGGCAAAAACCTAGAGCTAAAAGAATTGCATTTTAAAGAACGGTGACTATATAAATCTTTTAGAATTTGTGCATATATTCTATTCATCAAATATTTACAGCTCAATGAAATGAAGGACAAGACAACTCATACATGGAGCTTGATTGCCTCATACGTTTGGGGGTGAAATGATTAAAACCATGGTCCATGGCTATTTTGGACAGTCCCCTATGCATGAATGAGTTCTGAAAGCACAATCGTCCTAAGTCCAACGAAGTTAGCCTAGGTACTCAACTAACATAATCGGCTATATAGTACTGTACTGTAATAGTTTATAATAGTTTCCACACAAATAATATATAATAAACACAAAAAATAAAACATTTTTAATCCTACAGTACAGTACCTTGAGAAGTACAGGAATACAGTACAACAGCTGGCACACAGGGGCTGGCATTGAGTGAACAGGCAAGAAGAGTTATTGACTTGAGGAGGGAAAGGAGGTAGGAGATGGTGGAGCTGAAGGGTCGTCAGCAGCAGGTGACAGAGGGCAAGCTGCAGTTTCACTCACATCTGACATTGATGGAATGCACGTTCGCATCTTTGAAAGTTCACAACTTGAAGGTTCATAGGTAGGGGACTTGTTGCAATGTGTTAATAAAGTGAACAGATGATAAATATGGAAACTCTTGAAAGGTAAAATTCTCAGGAAAAAGCCTTTAGGCGGAAAGCTACATGGGGTTTCCTTGCTGCAACGGCCACCCTACTGACTGCTCCCTCCTTGCAGAGGATCTGAAAACATGCCTTTTCTGCTAAATGAAGCACATGCTCATTATCTGTACTTGTGACTACACCCAACTCACAAAAGGGAAAGGAAATTAAACATCCGATGATAGTAACTTCACAGAGCTGTCCATCCTATCTAAGTGTCCTTTAAAAACAGAGCTGGAGACACCACAGAGGTCACCTTGCTCAGTGGTTCTCCTCACACGTGGCCTGGACCATGGGGCTGGTTCATGGGGTGGGGAAGTGGATGTACTTACATGGCTCAGCCCTGCAGCCCAACAAGTCTCAGAGGGCAGAGCCCAGGCGTCCACAATTTTAATAAGCACCTATTTCACTCTTCTCTACAATGAATTTTGAGGACCTTTTCAAACACAGAAACTCCAACCCAGGCTGTCCAAGGTTAGAGTGGTGAGTTGAGCAGAATGTCATCCAATAATCACACCACCACACCAACACTGAACTAGAACACTTATGTCACGCATATGCCTGTGTGCTCAGTCATGTCCAACTCTGCAACGCCATGGACTGAGGCCCACCAGGGTCCTCAGTCCATGGAATTATCAGGCAAGAATACTGGATTGGGTTACCATTTCCTACTCCAGGGGATCTTTCCAAACCAGGAGTTGAATCTGCGTATCCTGCATTGGCAGGCGGGCTCTTTACCACTAAGTCAGCTGGGAAGCCCTACTAGAACACTCATAAAGACCAAACGTAGACAGAAGAGCAGACACGTACCTTCTCTTCACTGCCTCACAGGGACATTCAGGCTTTTCTCGTTCCATAATCTCTACTGAATACCCAGATGATACAGGCACCACTGTCTCAGCAGTGCCCTCAAGGAGTTTACAGCTGAGCAGAGAGGAGACATTTACACAGAGAGGCACAATTCACAGAGCCTGCAATAAACACAACAGGAGCAGGCTGACCACAGGGACCTAGGGCTCCTAGGCAGCTCACTCTCCTCCTGATTCAGGTGATCAAGAAAGACTTCACACATGGAGGCTCTGCTGGCCAGGGCGGCAGGACGGCTGGCCAGCAAGGGCAGCGAGAACTCAGCTCACCAGCTCACACACTGCCCAGTGTGGACATCACGGGGCTGCAGCTTTTGGACAAAGTGAACTGAATGAGAGGAAGGGGTGGGCAGCAGGGGACAAGACCCTGCCTGTGAAAAAATACTGGAAAGAGTTTGCTGGGTCAGGATTTTCTAAGACTGGATTGAATTCAGTTGGGTAAATGGATTCTGTTGGGAATAAGCTAAAGTAAGACTTGGGTTTGATTTTCTTTCTGGTAAGAGAACAAAGTTTTCTTGGAATGCTGTTTTTGATAACAGATTGTGTGGACTTTCTTTGCCTTTAAATGATCTGAATTTACTTTTGAGATGTCCCATAACTTTGGTTAAGAAATAAGTATTATCTCAAAGTGACTGTGGTCTTTGATCAAGTGTTTCAAAATTTTTGACAAACTTTCCAAATATCAAATTTTAGTCAAATTTCTTTTGACTTTCAACTAACTTTGGGATGCTTCCAAGGACCCTTGAGGCATCGCAGAGAAATATTTAAGTAGCATTATATTTGGTATGTTAAATTACACAGAGAGCATTATCACACGAGCGAAAAACCTACCTAAAAATACACTGTAGGAAACAGAAAGAGACTCACAGACTTAGAGAATGAACTTATGGTTGCTCGGGAGAAGAATGGACATGTTTGGGAGTTTGGGATGGACATGTCCACATAGTTATATTTAAAATGGACAATCAACAAGCACCTCCTGTACAGCAGAAGGAATTCTGCTCAGTGTTATGTGGCAGCCTGGATGAGAGGGGAGTCTGGGGGAGAATGGATACATGTACACATATAGCTGAGTCTCTTTGCTGTCCAACTGAAACTATCACAACACTGTTAATCAGCTATACTCCAACGCAAGATAAAAAGTTCAGAAAAAATACTGTATGGATAAATATTATTAATATGGACTTTCCAAAAGGTTTCTAAAATTTGGATATGTCCTGGTATAATGTTCCAGTTGTTATCTTAAAATGCTATCACATTTCAGGGTTCTTTATCGATTACACTGTAGTCAAACATTTAATTGTGACTTTTAAGTCTTTTTGTCATTTACAGATAGTTATTGTGCTGTGATGCTGTTACAGAAAGGGCTTCATCATCAAGGAGACCCATAGGAAGGCTACTGAGGTTCCACATCCAGATAACAGCTATGTGAGGATTCCAGCCCATACGGATTAAAACAAGGAGCCATCCTGCCACTAAGGCCCCTAGATCATTCAGATTTTTACTTCCTGACAGGCAGGGTTGACGCTCCTACTTAGCCTGGAAAAGAGCCTCTGAGTACAGAATGAGACAGGAAGGGGGCCAGGCAAAACCTTTAAAACAGGTT
Source organism: Moschus berezovskii (assembly GCF_049115385.1). Lineage (NCBI taxonomy): Eukaryota > Metazoa > Chordata > Mammalia > Artiodactyla > Moschidae > Moschus > Moschus berezovskii. The sequence continues at coordinate 41,458,675 of NC_142480.1, read as the reverse complement.
CCCAATCCGGACCCCACCCTAGGCCTCACAGCAGGGGGTGAGCCTCGGGAGAGGGAGCAAAACTTCATCTGTATGTGCAGCTGCCCCCCACCACATTCGAGTTAGTGCCTGAGCCTCCGCCTCCTCTCACACCAGTGGTGACAGCATTAGGTTCTCCTAGGAGCATGAACTCCACTGCGCTTTGGAAAAACTGTCTTACACAAAACTGGTCCCTGGTGCCAGAATGGTTGGGGCCTGCTGCTCTAAAAGAATGACACAGCCCAAGGACATGACATAAACTGATTAGAACCAGCTAGGTCCAAGATGGCAGACCAGCTGACTCTCAGTGTACGCTCACTGTAACACATCAGCTAAGTGACACACGCACCAGCGCCATGGTCCACGATAAACAACTAGAATTAGGATGAGGATTGACTGGTTGGATCTCCCTGGAGTCCAAGGGACTCTCAAGAGTCTTCTCCAGCACCACAATTCAAAAGCTCAGTTTTTTTAATGGTCCAATTCTCACACCCATACATGACTACTGGAAAAACCATAGCTTTGACTCTATGGACCATCTATCAGCAAAGTGATGCCTCTGCTTCTTAATACACTATCTAGGTTTGTCATATCTTTCCTTCCAAGGAGCAAGCATCTTTTAATTTCATGGCTGCAGTCACGGTCTGCAATGATTTGGGAGTCCAAGAAAATAAAAAGTCACTACTTCCACTTTTCCTCCTTCTATTTACCATGAAGTGATGGATGCAGATGCCATGATCTTAGTTTTTTGAATGTTGAGTTTCAAGCCAGCTTTTTCACTCTCCTCTTTCACCCTCATCAACAGGCTCTTTAGTTCCTCTCCCCTTTCTATCATTAGAGTGGTATCATTTGCAAATCTTAGGTTGTTGATATTTCTTCCAGCATCTTGACTCCAGCTTGTGATTGATCCAGCCTGGCATTTTGTATGATGTACTCTGCATACAATTCAAATAAGCATAGTAACAATATAAAGACTTGACATATTCCTTTCCTAATTTTGAACCAGTCAATTGTTTCATCTCTGGTTCCAACTGCTGCTTCTTCACCTGCATACAGGTTTCTCAGGAGACAGGCGAGATGGTCTGGTATTCTCATCTCTAAGAATTTTCCCGTTTTTTCCATTATCTTCTGCCATTTTTCAAGCAACTTCATAATTCTACCTTCCCCAAACTTATCTTTTTAAACAAAGAACTATTCCAGGTGATTTACTGTCTTCCAGGGAATTGACATTTTTTCCATTAGGAGAATTCTGTAAAGACCAAAATCAATGGGCATCAACGGTACAACATCTGGCGAACATGGCAAATGAATCAGAACTTCCCAGTCAAGCTGTAACAGTTTTTGCTTGCTCATCAAAGGAACACATGATCTTGTGTTATACTGATAGAAGATTATGCATTCTCTGTTGACTAATTTTGGATGCTTTTTGTCGAGTGCTACTTCCAGTTGGTTTAAGTGGGAGCAGTACTTGTTGGAATTAATCATTTGGTTTTCTAGGAGCTCATAAGAAAACTCCCTCCCGATTCCACCATATACACATCACCTTCTTTGGATGAAGACTGGCCTTGTTGTGGGTGGTGGTGGTTCATTTCGCTTGCCCCACAATCTCTTCCATTCCACATTATGGTACAGTATCCACTTTCTACTGCCTGTGACAATTTGTTTTTTAAAATGGAACAGTTTCGTTAAGTTTATGTAGAGAATCACATGCAGAAATATGGTCAAGAAGGGTTTTTCCTGATTAACTTATATGGAAAGCAAACATCAAAGTGATGAACATAAACAAGCTTGTGTGAGTAATTTTTAACACTTAATTTGAGTATTTTGAGTATGACAGCTATCTCCCCTGTGGTACAATGTTGATTGTTCTCAATTAATGTCTCAATTTGATCTCCATCAACTTCAATCGGTCTACCTGATCATGGAATATCACCCATGAGCAGTCTCCAGCATGAAACTTCACAAACCACTTTGGACACTTTCTCCATACACTGCACATTTGTTTTGTGTGTGTTTTGACCTTTTTTTTAAAATTACTTACTTAATTTTTGACCGAGCTGGGTCTTTGCTGCTGCACACAGGCTTTCTCTACTTGCAGCAATCAGGGGCTGTTCATTGCGGTGTACAGGCTTCTCAGCACAGAGGCTTCTCTTGTTGCAGAATACAGGAAATAGTGCACTTATGCTTCAACAGTTGCACCTCATGGGCTCCAGGTACAGGCTCAGTAGTTGTGGCACACAGGCTTAGCTGTTCTAAGGCATATGGGATGTTCCTGGACCAGGGATCAAACCCATGTCCCTTGCATTGGTAGGTAGACTGTTAACCACTGGACCACCAGGGAAGTCCTCTACCTCTCTTGAAATAATTAAGCATAATATGCTGAAAATTTTGCTTTTTTCTTCTATTTTCACTATTAAAATGGTTATACAAAAATTCACCAATTTTGATAAATTTTTTAAAAAATGCATGCTAACATGACAGCTCAAAGAATACAATCTAAAAAACTATTTCAAATGAAGTTAAAGACAAAAGCACTACTAGAGCACCTCACAGAAAAAAACGGAACCTTTTGGCCAACCCAATACATTCCATAACGAACTATTCTAGTCCAGCATGCCCAGAATTCCAACACTACCTGTGTGCATTTTCACTCCTGTTATTAAAGTGACACCCCGACAGAAGCACTAGAAAAATATCAAATGCAATGGGATGCTACTGAAAGGACTAAACATGGGGCTAAAAGCCCAACAAGGATGTAGGAGAATGGAGAAGCCAGGGAGGGAGCAGAACAGACTGGATCTCACCAAATGCTGGAGCTGAAAAATGGCCAGAAAATGTGCTCACGAAAGCCAAGCACTCCTGCTCCTTGGGACCAAGAGGGAGCAAATCCACTCCCCGGGCTAGGTAATCAGTCCCAAGAAAGAAATGAGACGAAAGATTTGGCGACAATGGCCATTCCGACTGGTCTGAGATGATTCCTCACTGTAGTTCTGACTTGCATTTCTCTAATAATGAGCAAGGTTGAGTACCTTTTCATGTGTTTATTGGTCATCTGTATGTCTTCTTTGGAAAAATGTCTGTTCAGGTCTTCCGCCCATTTTTTTTTAATTGAGAAAAATCTAGAAACAAAAATGGAGAAGGAAAAGGCAATCCACTCCAGTATTCTTGCCTAGAGAATCCTGTGGATGGAGGAAACTGGTGGGCTGCTATCCATAGGGTCACACAGAGTCGGACATGACTGAAGCGACTTAGCACGTGTGCATGCATTGGAGAAGGAAATGGCAACCCATTACAGTATTCTTGCCTGGAGAATCCCAGGGACAGAGGAGCCTGGTGGGCTGCCGTCTATGGGGTCGCACAGAGTTAGACATGACTGAAGTGACTGAGCAGCAGCAGCAGAAACAATAAATGCTGGAGAGGATGTGGAGAAAGGGGACCCGTTTGTGCTGTTGGTAGGAGTGTAAATTGATATAGACATTATGGAGGACACTATGGAGATTCCTTAAAAAACTAGGAATAAAATTATCATATGACTTAGCTATCCCACTACTGGGCATATACTCTGAGAAAATCATAATCAGAAAAGACACATGTACTCCAACGTTCACTGCAGAAGTATTTAAAATAGTTAGAAAATGGACGCAAGCTAGATGTCCATCAACAGATGAATGGATAAAGAAGATGTGGTACATACAATGGAATATTACTCAGTCATAAAAGGGAACAAATCTGAGTCAGCTGAACTGAGGTGAATGATCCTACACCTTGTTACACAGAATGAACTAAGAAAGAGAAAAACAAACATTGCATATTGATGCCTATATATGGAATCTAAAAAAGTGGCACTGATGAACCTACTGGGAAAACTGTAACAAACTAGACAGCATATTAAAAAGCAGAGACATCAGTCTGCCGACAAAGTGACTCATAGCCAAAGCTATGGCTTTTCCAGTAGTCGTATGCAGATGTGAGAGTTGGACCATACACAAGGCTGAGCGTTGAAGAAATGATGCTTTCAAACTGTGATGCTGGAGGAGACTCTTGAGAGTCCCTGGGACAGCAAGGACATCAAACCATTCGATCCTAAAGGAAATCAACCCTGAATATTCCTTGGAAGGACTGATGCTGAAGCTAAAGCTCCAATACTTTGACCACGTGATGTGAAGAGCCAACTCACTGGAAAAGACCGTGATGCTGGGAAAGATTGAGGGCAAAAGGAGAAGAGGGCAGCAGAGGATGAGATGGTTAGATAGTACCACCAACTCAGTTCAGTTCAGTCGCTCAGTCGTGTCCGACCCTTTGTGACCCCATGAATCACAGCATGCCAGGCCTCCCTGTCCATCACCAACTACCAGAGGTCACTCAAACTCATGTCCATCAAGTCGGTGATGCCACCCAGCCATCTCATTCTCTGTCGTCCCCTTCTCCTCCCGCCGCCAACTCAATGGACATGAATTTGAGCAATCTCCAGGAGATAGGGAAGGACAGGGAAGCCAGGCATGCTACAGTCCACGGGGTCACAAAGTGTCAGGTATGACTTGGCAAGTGAACAACACCACAGTGAGTAAGAATCCACCTGTCAATTCAAGGGACACAGGTTCAATCCCTGGTCTGGGAAAATTCCACATACTGTGGGGCAAGTAAGCCTGTGTGTCACAATGACTGAGCCCATGTGTTGCAATTACTGAAGCCCACATGCCTAAGGCTGGTCCTCTGCAACAAGAGAAGCCACTGCAATGAGAAGCCTGCATACTGCAACTTGAGATTAGCCTCCTCTCTTTCCAACTGGAGAAAGCCTGCACAGCAATAAAGATCCAGTGCAGCCAAAATAAATAAATAATTTTAAATGTTTAACATTTTAGAAGACCTGTCAAATGGTCTTGTCATCTGTAAGCTGAAAGATGTACCAGAAATGTATTAGGTTTATAAATAATATTGTTATGTTTGAGATAACCTGATTACTGCACTAATAGTTTATCATGTTAGTTTGAGACTTATTTTTCTATTGGGATTGTAAATTTGCCTCTCACACATTTTAAAGGCTTAAAAATAAAATATACTGAAACCACAAATGTAGTATAAAATACTGGAGGGAAAGACCATTTAACTAAAATTAATTGAAAGGTGAAAGTGTTAGTCCTTTAGTCATTCCCAACTCTCTGTGACCCCATGAACTGCAGCCCACCAGGCTCCCCTGTGCACGGGATTTTCCAGGCAAGGATACTGGAGTGGGTTGCTATTTTCTTCTCCAGGGAATCTTTCCGACCTAGGGATTGAACACGGGTCTCTTGGACTGCATGCAGATTCTTGACTGACTGGGCTACAAGGGAAGCCCTAAAAAATTAATTGACAACTAGTCTAATGTTATGCAAAATAATGAGTTCATTAATGAAATAAGATTTTTAAACTGAAAAGGAAAACTAGCTTTTAAAAGCATAACCTCCATAAACTGGATGTCATCTATAAACACAAGTGACTGCAAAAGTCCCCTGTGAGGAAAGCAGTCCCTGTGGACATGGGGACTCACTGTCTCCTTTCTCCCCAGGCCCTCCTGCAGCCGCAGCTACGGAGGCTTTCTGGGAAAGGAGCCAGGCCAGCCCCTAGTGCTCTGAGGTGACACAGAGTAACTCATCTCATCCTCCAGGGAGACCTGGCGCCACAAGGCATTATCGAGTTATAGTCATTCTACCAAAGATTTCATGGGGAAAAGGTCAGCAAAATTAACACTTAAAGGTCAGCAAAATTAACACTTTTTCCATATACCATGTAGCAAAAAATTTTCGTTTCTTCTGTTAAATATCTCCTTCTCCTCAAAAGTTCCTGCAAATTTCATTATCTCTTTTGGTCTCTCCATGACCTCTCTTCATATACATTTCTCTCTTTTTTTCCCTAAATATTTATTTATTTGGCTGCATTGGCTCTTTGTTGGAGTACATGGGCTCTCTAGTTGTGGCATGAAAGCTTAGTTGCCCCACAGAATGTGGGATCTTGGTTCCCCAACCAGAGATCAAGCCTGCACACCCTGCATTGGAGGGTGGTTCTTAACCACTGGACCACCAGCAAAGTCCCTAGACACACCTACATTCCCTATTTAGGAGAACAAAAGCTCCACAGTGGGTTACACAGTGGCCCTGATCCTCTGCCCACCCTGAGTCCCCCACTCCATGTAAAAACCAACAACATGACAGCATTCTACTGCCAAGGAAATGAAAGCTTTCTTATATCATTTAAAATAAAATAACTGTGACAAGCCAGCTGAGACAAAATGAGAATTAAGGAGAACAGGCCATCATAAGGGGTTTCCCTGGTGGCAAAGACAGTAGAAAGAATCTTCCTGCAATATGGAGAGGCAGGTTCGATCCCGGTGTGGGAAAGATTCCCTGGAGAAGGAATTAGTAACCCACTCCAGTAGTCTTGCCTGGGAAATCCCATGAAGAGAGGAGCTTGAAGGGCTACAGTCCATGGGGTTGCAAAAAAAGTCAGATACGACTAAGCAACTAACACTTTCACAGGCCATCATTAAAGAATAGAAGTACAGCCTCTCCACTATTTGCTTACTTCTTAATGCCATCAGTTAGATCTTTGTGCTACTAAAAGCAATCTATTAACATCACCAATGGCATTTTTCACAGAACTAGAACAAAACATTTTTTTTTATTTGTATGGAAACACAAGGACCCCAAATAGCTAAAACAATCTTGAGGAAGAAAAACAGAGCTGCAGGAATCGAGCTCCCTGACTTTGGTCTATATTGCAAAGCTACAATCACAAAAACAGTATGGTACTGGCACAAAAGCAGACACACAGATCAATGGAACAAGACAGAAAGCCTAGAAATAAACCCATGCATCTAGCATTCTTTTAAACTACAATTAAAAGAATTAAAGTGGTCAATTAAACTACAAAAAAGGAGGCAAGAATATACAGTGGAGAAAACACAGTCTCTCCAATAAGTGGTGCTGGGAAAACTGGACAGCTACATGTAACAGGATGGAATTAGAACAATCTCTAACACTATACACAAAAATAAACTCAAAATGGATTAAAGTCCTAAATGTAAGATAAGACACATCTTATGAGATAATATAAAATTCCTAGAGAAAAACATACGCAGAACACTCTTTGACATAAACCACAGCAATATTATTTTTGGATCTGTCTCCTAGATTAATGGAAAGAATAATAAAAGTAAACAAATGGGACCTAATTGAACTTACAAGCTTTTGTATAGCGAAGGAAACCATAAACAAAATGAAAAGAGAACCTACAAACTGGAAGAAAATATTTGCAAATTATGTGACCAACAAGGGCTTAATTTCCAAAATACGTCAACGTTCAATATCAAAAGAACAAACAGCCCAATGAAAAAAATGGGCAGAAGACCTAAGTAGACATTTCTCCAAAGAAGACATACAGATGGCTGACAGGCAAATAAAACATGCTTAACTCCGCTAATCATTCAGTTCAGTCGCTCAGTCGTGTCCGACTCTTTGTGACCCCATGAATTGCAGCATGCCAGGCCTCCCTGTCCATCACCAACTCCCGGAGCTCACTCAAACTCATGTCCACAGAGTCGGTGATGCCATCCAGCCATCTCATCCTCTGTTGTCCCCTTCTCCTCCCACCCCCAATCCCTCTCAGCATTGCTAATCATTAGTGAAACGCAAATCAAAACTGTGATGAGGTATCTACCTCACACTGTTCAAAATGGCTAGCATCAAAAAAATCTACAAATAATAAATGCTGGAGAGAGTGTGGAGAAAAGGGAACCTCCCACGCTACTGGTGGGAGTGTAAGTTGGTACAACCACTATGGAGAAGAGTACGAAGGCGCCTCAGAAAACTAAAAAGAGAGTTACCATGGGATCCAGCAAACCCACTCCTGGGCATCTATCCAGAAAAGACTAAACTCTAATCTTAAAAGACACATGTACCCCCATGTTTACAGCAGCATCACTTACAATAGTCTAGACATGGAAGCAACCTCAGAGTCCATCAACAGGTGAACGGATAAAGAAGATGTGGTACATATATACTATGGAGGATTAGTCATAAAAAAGAGAGAAAGAAGCCGTTTTCAACCAACTTGGTTGGTTGTCCATCACCAGTTCCTGGAATCTACCCAACCCATGTCCACTGTGTTGGTGATGCCATCTAACCATCTCATCCTCTGTCGTCCCCTTCTCCTGCCCTCAATCTTTCCCAGCATCAGGGTCTTTTCCAATGAGTCAGCTCTGCACATCAGGTGGCCAAAGTATTGGATTTTCAGCTTCAACATCAGTCCTTCAAACAAACACCCAGGACTGATCTCCTTTAGGATGGACTGGTTGGATCTCCTTGCAGTCCAAGGGATTCTCAAGAGTCTTCTCAAGCACCACAGTTCAAAAGCATCAATTCTTTGGCACTCAGCTTTGTTCATAGCCCAACTCCCATATCCATACATGACCAATGGAAAAACCATAGCCTTGACTAGACGGACCTTGGTGGACAAAGTAATGTCTCTGCTTTTCAATATGCTGTCTAGGTTGGTCACAACTTTCCTTCCAAGGAGTAAGCATCTTTTAATTTCATGGGTGCAATCACCATCTGCAGTGATTTTGGAGCCCCCCAAAAATAAAGTCAGCCACTGTTTCCCCATCTATTTGCCATGAAGTGATGGGACCGGATGACATGATCTTAGTTTTCTGAATGTTGAGCTTTAAGCCAACTTTTTCACTCTCCTCTTTCACTTTCATCAAGAGGCTTTTTAGTTCTTCACTTTCTGCCATAAGGGTGGTGTCGTCTACATATCTGAGATTATTGATATTTCTTCCAGCAATCTTGATTTCAGCTTGTGGTTCCTCCAGCCCAGCGTTTCTCATGATGTACTCTGTATAGAAGTTAAATAAGCAGGGTGACAATATACAGCCTTGACGTACTCCTTTTCCTATTTGGAACCAATCTGTTGTTCCATGTACAGTTCTAACTGTTGCTTCCCGCCCTGCCTACAGAGAATATACTGCTCCATTAATATGAAATGCTGGAAACCAATAAATCTACAGAGACAGAAAATAGATTAATGGTTCTGCAGGGTAGAGTCAGACATGAGCGATTAAGCACAGCACATCAAGTAACGTCTCACCTTCTCTGAAGGTTATTTTTGGGCCTCCCAGGTGGTGGTAAAGAATCCATCTGCCAATCCAGGAGACAAGAGATGTGGGTTGGATTCCTAGGTTGGGAAGATGCCCTGGAGGAGGAAATGGCAACCCACTCCAGTACTCTTCCTTGGGAAATCCCATGGACAGAGGAGCCTAGCGGGCTAGTCCATGGTGTCACAAGAGGAGCAGACAACTGAGCAGTATTTGGGGGGTCGGCAGAGGCAAACAGGGAGATCTAAAGGGTAGTGACTACTGATGAGCCAGGTGATGAAAAAGTTTTAAAATTAGACTGTAGTGGGAGCAGCATAACTCTGTCAAAATGTTAAAAACCACTGAAATGTATACTTTAAACAGCTGAACTGTATTTTATGTGAATATCTCAATAGAGCTGCCATATAAAAAACAATCATCATCATTGCTAACCTACTCTACATTAAATAATCCTAATTTTTAAAACTTTGAATGATTATTATTTGTTAGTTTCTATAATCCATTTTTCTTTTTTTTTTCATATCCTTTAAGAGATGACAGCTGAATTACAGAACTCATTTAATCTAGAACAGAGGTCAGCAAACTACAAGCTGAGAACCAGAGCTCAGAATGGTGTCTTATTATTTTAAAGGGTTATTATTAAAAAAAGGAATATACTACAGACACCATGCTTGGTTCACAAAGCCTAAAGTATCTGCTGTCTGTTCGTTACAGAGGTTTGCTGATGCATGACCTAGAACAACAGTGAATCTGCACAGTACGCTCATCATAAAACATACAGAAACATGTTCACTTTGATCCACATTAATGTTGTGATTATGTTTAATGGGCAGAGGAAGAATAAAGGGACTGTTGTTAAACTCCTAATACACTAATATAACCCATTTTACATGCCTGTATTCCAGGGTATGAATCACCATAGGCGACCTGGCAAAACTGGTGCCTACATGCACAACTGCCTCGTCCTGAAGGGGGAAGAGGTGCTGACCCAGGTAGGTGCTCCACTCAGAGGCTCTTAGAGGTTATTTTGCGAAATCCGTCAGGTTTTGGCCAAATCATTTCACAGCAAAAGAGTCAAGGATGTACCATCGGGACTGTGAACATGTGTGAAGGAAACCTGACTCAGAAGTGCAGTCAGGAAGCCGGGAAGGAGGGCGCTGGCCCAGCCCACAAGGTTCCTGCCTGTGGCCCTGGGGAAGCTCCTCACGCTGCACTCCGGTTTTCCTGCAGTGACCTCTGTTCCAAACAGCCCCTCCCAGCCTCCTTTCCTCCACAGAGAACACTCTCCTCCTCTGCTCCCTGCACTTGTCTCAGGGCCACCAGGGTGCTTGCCGCGAAAGGTGATTCCACTGCTGTTTCGAATAAACTCATTGCGGCTGAAATAAAATAGCTCTTTGCTCTGCTGCTGCTAAGTCACTTCAGTCATATCCGACGCTGTGTGACCCCACAGATGCCAGTCCACCAGGCTCCCCCATCCCTGGGATTCTCCAGGCAAGGACACTGGAGTGGGTTGCCATTTCCTTCTCCAGTGCATGAAAGTGAAAAGTGAAAGTGAAGTCACTCAGTCGTGTCCAACTCTTTGCGACCCCATGGACTGCAGCTTACCAGGCTCCTCCGTCCATGGGATTTTCCAGGCAAGAGTACTGGAGTGGGGTGCCATCACCTTCTCCGCTTTGTTCTGCTAGAGGCTGACAATACCTGAACCCTCCAAGTCCTCATCCTTCCATCCCCACCTGTCCTTCTATTCCCATCCTACTAGCAGAGGCAGACAGAACTTGGGCTCTGTTGACGAGCCACCCAGGCTGCACCTGTCACATCACTCCTGACCCTGGGATCAGATGAGCAGTGAACACAGGTAAGCGCACAGCCCAATGCCGGGAACAGAGAGCCCTCAGGTCACATTTGGGGCCAAGACATTCAACAAGCCCTGCTGAATATCTGCTCTGGGCCTGGTCCAGAGATACAAACAGGGAAGGTGTGGAACCCCCTCCAGAAGTTCAGGATCTAGAGAAAGAAAGAAGCCTTCCCCGGTAGCCCAAGGGTCCATAGGAGTGCAAGTAAGACAAGAAGACAGGATGGGCAGGTGGGGGTGTCTCAGACAGCTTCTGAGAGGAGGTGTCAGCAGAGCAGAGGAGAGGGATGAGAGCTGGCACACCCAGGAAATGTCTGGAGAGAGGAGGGACAGGGCACCGAGTGTCCGCCACTGAGAACCTGAGAACAGGCGGCTCCTCTACGCTCCACAGCGTGGTGGGGTCAATCACCCATCCTGGAGATCACAACTTGGACACGGGTCCCTCTGAACAATCCCTGACCAGCAGGTGGTTGCCATTTGGTTTGACCATTCTTGCTTTCATAATCACACCATGTCCTCTTGACTATTACAGTCAGATCTATTTTTTTTAAGTCAACATGCTGTACTTTCATTTTTATTCAGTTCAAGAAATTTTCTTTTCCTTTTTTGTTTTTTGGCCATGAGGCATGTACAATCTTACTTCCCCAACTGGGGAGCAAGGGTTCAAACCCTGCAGTGGAAACATGCAGTCTTACCACCTGACCACCAGGGAAGTCCCGGTCAGATCTTCGTATACTGTTCACATATTAAGTACCAGCCTACAATATATATTTAATTTGATTTTTCTTAATAACATGAAATAAAAAAACAATAAACATCTTAAATAATATGGAAAAATAAGCCCTGAGTTTCTGATGGAACCCCCGAGTTCGCATCATCAATTCCAAAAACAAGTCCACTTTCAAGAGTTAGAAGATAAATAGGAAAAAAAATCCAAATGGTAAATTAGAAATTTTAACTGTCACACTGGATTCTTTAATTAAATCATGGAGATATTTGAAATTTTATTTTGTAAGAAAATCAGAAAATGGGAAACAAACAGGCCATTAAAAAATGCAATTTAAAAAACGTTTTCACTGAAAGAAATGCAACATTTTATTTTTTTCCCTTGTCATTTGAAAGTTATAGGTGCAACTGAGTGAGAACATGTGAATTAATACTTCAATGTCATTAGTTAGTATTTTGTTCTAACAGTCCAAATGGTAGAAGAAATCATTAGTAAAGAAAGGATAAAACAAACTCAGTTAATTACATGGAAACAATCAAGTCAGGTTTAATTTATCTAATAAAAATTTATTATTTATTTAATAAAAATTTATCTAATAAATACATCTAATTTTATTTTTCTAATAAAAATTTATAATGCAGTTCTATCAATACTAAACTTTTTAAAAAATTAATTAATTTATCTATTTAGTTTTGGGAACTGGGTCTTCGTGGCTGCATGCAAGCATTTTCTTTGCAGTGCTCAGGCTTCTCGATGTGGTGGCTAGTTTCGTGGTAAGAGCATGGGCTCTAGAGCGTGGGATCAGTAGTTGCATTTCACAGGCTTAGCTGCCCCATGGCATGCGGAGTCTTCCCAGACCAGGGATCAAACATGTGTCCCCTACATTGGCAGGTGAATTATTAACCACTGAAATACCAGGGAAGTCCCGGGTCAGGCTTGATTTTAAAAAGAACCTTTCTAGAATATTAAAAATCAGTGTTACTTCAATTAAAAATGTTCTTAATAAAAAATAAATTAAAAATAAAGAAAAAGAAACTTTCTATACATTCACAGTACTCATGTAGGTCAGATGCCTAGTCCCATATACAAACACCTTTGAAAAATACTCAGAACAAGGGAACTCTTCTTCATTAGTGCTCCTTTTTGGCCATAAAGCAGTTAAGACAGAACTCCTCCACTCAATAAATTATACTAAAGTACCACTTTCCCTGCCCTAGATGAATTAGTTTGATCCAAAGGAAACTGATAAGAACCAGAGCACGTGAAAACCAACAGTTTAACAAGTTAACATCGGTGACATGCCCTTCATTCACATCCAAGGAAAAAGACAACACAATGCAACCCTATCTAAGAAAAGTACGTGTTGCATCTCACAGGCCCAGTTTTGACCTGAGTGATTCACAGGCAAGCCAATCCTCAGTGAACACGTCCAGGCTTCTCACAGACACATCTGTCCAGTCCCTTCTACCTTTCACAGTCGTCTCCTGGTGGCCTCTGACTCGGGGAAGGGTGAGTTTGAATGAAGCAAAACTTTTCAACTTATGTACTGTTCTCCCCACACTGTGTATGAGGCTCAAGATGAACTTTTTACAAAGGCATAGAACACGCATACCAAAAAAAATGCTTAGTTTCCTTCCATGGTGATCAAATGTACCTATTGTGTAATATTAATAGTTACCGAGAAGTATCTCCTTGACATCTGGTAAAAGAGCAGATAAAGATTAAGGCCTTAATCATTGAGAAATTATTAAGTGTTCACTCTTACACATTTAATCTTACCAAGTTTCAAAATACTAAAAATTCAGAAAATTTCCCTCTGCAGTCTTCAAGACATTTGTTCTTTCTTTTTCAGACACCAGAAAAGCGCTTTCATGAAAAGCATCAATCTAAGCAGATCATTTGAAGAAGAGCATGGCAACCCACTCCGATATTTGTGCCAGGAGAATCCCATGGACAAAGGAGACTAGAGGGGTCCATGGGGTTGTGAAGAGTCAGACACAACTGAGCGACAGTACCAGCACAAAGCAGATCATAGCAATGGGAAATTCCTCTACAGGAATTTAAAAACTCCAAATAAAAATATGTATTTGTAGTAGGCAACTTGAAGACAGAACACCACATTCAAACTGCAGAGCTGGCGAAGGACGAGCTGGGGGGCGACCCCCGATGTTATCAAGTTTTGACCACTCTGAGCCTAAAATAAGCAGGCGGATTTCAGCAGAGTTGTCTGAAGGCCTATCTGGATAAACTGGAGGAAGGGGGCGGGGCGGGGGGGAAAGAGGGGCAGGAGAGGAGCTGGGGAAGGCACAGGCCCAGGGCCACAAGCAGGTCTCAGGCTTTTGTTCAGATGTGAGCTGAGCCACTGAAGGGCTTTGAGCCGGAGAGCTACAGGGTCTGATTTACATTTGAAAAGGGCTGTTCTGGCTGCTGGTTGAGATCACACTGGGTGGAGCCAGAGAAAGAGCTGCAAGGCCCCTGCAAGGATCCCTGAGAAACAAAGGATGGCTCTGGCCTCACAGGCGGTAGAGGAGGAGGTGAGACGTGATGGAATACAGGATGTATTCAGAAGGAAGACACGAGATCTAAGAAGACAAAGGTCCCTCTCTGCCTCTTTTCATAAATAAAAATAAATTCCAGATTGTTTGATGAGTTAAGATGAACCACTGAATTGAAAACTAAGAGCTGATTTATTGGAAAAGACCCTGATGCTGGCAAAGATTGAAGGCAGAAGGGGACGACAGAGGATGAGATGGCTGGATGGCATCACCGACTCATTGGACATGAGTTTAAGCAAACTCCAGGAGACAGTAAAGGACAGAGAAGCCTGGCATGCTGCAATCCATGGGGTCGCAGAGACATGACTGAGCAAACTGAACAAGAAACTGAACTGAAAACCAGGTAAGGGCTACAAACAAGAAATACACGCAAACAACCACATCAAAAGATTTCAGCACCACTAGTAAAGCAAATTGCATTACATAAATACAAATTAAAACAAAACCAGGATGCTTTCCCTCTGTTTCGATTAGAAAAGAAATTTAAAGGTAACTGTGGTGGTATGGATGGTTTCCCAAAGTCCCATTCACCAGGAGCCTCAGGGAGGGAACTTGTTTGGAAATAGGGTCTTGGCATGTGTGATAATGGGTTAGGATGAGATCATACTGGACTAGGTGGGCCCTAGACCCAATGGCAGGGGTACTTCTAGGAAAAGGAGATACACGCAGAGACACAGGTCTGGGAGAGGCCGTATGAGATGGAGGCAAGACTGCAATGATGCAGCCATCAGCCAGTGGTACCCCGGATGACAAAGCCATAGATGCTGAGGAAGTCGGGAGGCTCCTTCCCAGAGCTCTGGGAGGGAGCGCGGCCTGCTGACCCCTGACTCTGACTTCTGGGCCCCAAATGGAGAGAATACGTTTCTGGGTTGCTGGGGTTTTTTGTTTTTTTTTTTTTTTTATTTGGCTGCACCGGGTCTTAGTTGTAGTATGTGGGATCTAGTTCCCTGACCAGGGGTCAAACATAGGACCACTGCACTGGGAGCTCAGAATCTTAGACACTCGACCATCAGGGAAGTCTCAATTTCTGTTGTTTTAAGCCACCAAATCTGTGCTTATTTGTTATGGCAGCCCTGGAAAATGAATACAATAACTGATGATATTACCAAGAACAAGGGAGGTGGTCAGTCTCGCTCCCTGCTGACAGAGCCTGTCAGTGGCACAAGCTTTGGGAGACAGGAAGTCACAGAACTTACACAATTCTAAAAAACATATCTCTGGGACTAGGAATTCCAATCTGAGAAATATACATTCAGAAAATAATTAGAAATGTGTGCAAAAACTGGAAATGAAGAATGTTCATCCTAGGATTACAACGGGAAAGACTATAATGTTGCTGTAAACTTTGCACTGGGATGAGAGTGAGGTTGATGTCAGCTCACCAGTTTCAAGAAACGTAGTGCCCTGAGGGGACGCTGAGAATGGGGGATGAACATGCCTGAGTATGGGGCACACGGAACTGCACTTCCTGCTCGGTGTCACTGTGAACCCAACACAGCTCTAAAAAATAAAGTCTATTCATTTTTTGAAAGTTCAAAAGAAAAAAATGATCTTGAAAAAATATTTAGAGCTAAAAATATTCAAAATATGTGATGCATTGTTAACTGGAAAACGAATATAAAAGCAACCTATAGTAAGATTCTAATTTTGTTTTTAAGAAAGAATACATATTCATATACTATTAGAGACAGCACAGAAAACACTCAAATATTAATAATGGTTATCTCTGAGTGGTGGGATTCACATAATCTTTATATTTTTCTTTGTGAGTTCTTGTATTTCCCAAATTTCTACAATAAACATGTATTACTTTCATAGTCAGGAATGCAGTTAATGTCATTTAAAAGTAATAATAAATGTAAGGGTCTGAGAAACCTAAGAACATTAATCTGAGAAAAAACAAACCTCCTTCAAATTCCTTTTCTTTTACTAAGCAACCTGCCCACTTCTTCAGAGATACTGAAATGCATGGAATATGAAAAACCTCTGACTCCCTTGCTCATACAAAGAAGCTTCTTAGAGTATTCATCCCCTGCATCTTCCACTCCTCTGTCACTCTGCTCTTTAAAAACAGAATGGGGAACAAACGCGCTCTTGAAAACTAAAAATATGACAGAAGGGGGAAAAAATCTATGGAAATTTGGAAGATAACGTTGTGAAATTATCTCATAAAGCAGGATTAAAAGGGGGAGTTAAAGGAGGTAAATGGGAGGATAAATAGAGGTAAAAAGAGATGGAAATTAAAAAACAGCCCCACTGTTCCAACTAGAGAGGAAGAAAATGCCACTTAACAACTTCCCAAAGTCTAGAAGATATTTCTGGTTTCAAGCTTCTACTTGGAAGTTGCAAGAGCCCATCACAACGAATAAGAAAAGACCCACTTCACAGCACATTGGAACACCAGGGATAAAGATGATTTCCTAAAAACGTCCACAGAGGGAGGGAGGATCAGGAGCACACAAAAGGCTGAGGATGAAAACGCCCTGTAGGGAAACTGGAAGGCATTAAGTGGCAGCTGCAGAAAGAGGAGAAGTGGTCTCTGCCCTGGAATCCTACCCCAGCCACTTGCCTGGCACATGGGCCACGCAAAGATGCCCTGGACATTCCACATACCGAATCCTTCGACACCACAGTGGCCACTGCTGACAGCCAACCCAACAGCCACCCTCTTCCTCTCACTGAGAAACCCTGACTTTATTCTTCTGTTATGTGGTCATCCATGTTGTGGGGGTGGGGGCATGGGGGGAGGGTGTTAATCCTTTCTAGAATCCAGTTACAGCCCCTTCAATTCTGGTCCTGGGGCCTGAGATGTGAACTGAGGCTGGCAGAAAGGTCTCTACAAGAGCATCTTCTGGCCTTTGAAGACAGCCTCACCAGAGAGGACGGTTCACCTTTTGCTCCTGGATATTGCTGCCTGCACAGGGCACCCAAAACACAGCAGCCACCTCATAGCTGGCCTGTGAGTCTAGACTCTACGTGGAAGCCCAAGGGGTCGAAAGTGAAAGAATCTATGTGTGAAGATGTCACTAAGCCAGCCCTGTACCATCCGAGCTCCTGACTTCCCTAATATGATAAAATCCATTGTGTTTAAGTCACTCTTAGCTGGCTCCTACCCATAGTTGAAAGCACCATAAACTGAGATGTCCCCATTCTCAGAACACCAATGGAAGTGGCCTCGCTGGAGCCATGGAACAGGAGTGCAAGGGAAGCCCTGGGATGACAATGAACTGGTGCCCAAGGAAAACAGCCGTGCGAAGGCTGACGGACACATGTGTGCCTGAAGCCAGAGGACAGGCCACAGGAGGGTCTCCAGGAAAAACCAGCAAATGGAGAATAACACAAAGAAGGGCTCCGCAAGTTGACCATTTAAGAAGACATAACAATAGCTGCTTAGAAAATAAGCCAATAGATGAGGCAAGTTTTAAGTCCAAGGAAAATGAAAATTTGCACAAGAAAGGAGAAAATGGTCATAAAACTCTTAGGCTCAGCAGAGAATAATATTTATACAGTCACACTACCTCAGCTCTGAATTCTGAGATGGGGGAAGGAAAGGGAGGGGGTCCAGGGAGCGAGCGTCCCCCCCTCCATCTTCAGCAACAGGAAGTCAATGGGGAATGCTTCAGGTGGTCACACCAAGAGACTTCGGAGAAGGTCTGTTACCTAGCAATGAGGAGGTGAGCAAGTGCTGCAGAGGAGTCTTTGAATGCTTCTGAAAGCTGGAGGAACTCAATCTCTGAGAACTATGTGTCACGTTAACCACATGACTGCATTGCTGTGGTATGCTGAAGAACCCATCTGGGCTCCGTCCCTGTCCCAGGTCTCTGGCAGAGCACCAACAGCCTAAGCTTTCCTGAGTGACAGGAGCATCTCTGTCACCTAACAAGGTAACTCCCCAGTTGGCTTCCCACCGAGGGCCGGACCCTGGGAGGACCAGGAGGACCTATTCTGTGAGGAGGGGGCTAGGAGGCTTTCTACTGCCTGACCTCCAGGGAGGGAGACAGGGGTGAAGGCTGACTTCAATCACGTGCCCGTGACTCAGTGAATCCCCAGTAAAATCCCTGGATCACAGAGTTCAGTGGAGCTTCCTGGCTGTGAGCACAGGGCGATGCTCCAGGCTCCCAGGGGGGTAGGGGGGTGGGGGGATGGGGGGGAGGGGAGAGGGGGAACAGAAATCCCACATTCCCCACAGAGCGCACCCTCTGTGTCCCCTCATTGGCTTCTCCTCCTGATCTGTGTCCTTTTATAGGAATAAGACTGCAGCCGTAAGTACAGAGCAATCTGGGTGTTGAGCATTATTCTGGTAAGTTCTCTAGCCTGAGAGGATCGTGGGAAGCCCCTCGTTAACAGCTATGTGGTCAGAAATGCAAGAAGTCCTGTTGGGGGCCCAGCCCTACAACTTGTGGGGTCTGAGCTAATACTAGGTGGTTAATGCTTGAATGCAACAGCGGGAGACCCAGTTGGGTTGGCACAGAATAGTTACTTTGCTAAATTAACTTTTACAAGAAAGAGTAAATCTCATCACCTTAACCATGGGAGGGTGCTGAGGCACAGGTTTGAGGGCCCACAAGGAGGAGCACAGCTGTGAGAGCACTGCCCACTATGGCCTGTGAGGGCTCCTGGCTGGGAGTATCCCTAGGGGGTGGGGGTGGGGGCGTCCTTCCTCCCACCTTCGGAGACCCTGGCATCATCTGCGCGGAGCCTCTCACAAAACCTCTCTGGGCACCCCCAGGCTGCTCTCCCTCTCCTCCAGGGTCCCGTTCCCCCCCCCCAGCCATCCTGCTCCTATTAAACCTCAAAGGCCTGGTTTTGACTACTCCGGGAAACGGATTCATTAATTCACAAATGAAAGCAAGTGACTGCTTTGCATAGAAGTGAAGTTTTTAAAGGAGAAGACTGGATGATTTAAAAGTGAAATTTCAATGTGATAAACCACAGAAAAGGGATTGTGATGATGGACAAGCTGCTCAGGAGCTAACAGCAAAGTCACCCTTCCTGGTCCAACAATCAGAGTGGCTTTGGGGCAAGTCTGGCTGTGGCTCCCAGGACACTGTGCCCGTGGGGTCTCTGCTCACACACCATGCACACACAAGGTTCTGAGAGTAGCCGAGCACCCTTTCCCACCAAACACGACATCTCTGCACTGGTGCCAAACTGAGGCCTGCAGATTAGAACCCAGGTCCCCAGGGCACAGGGCAGCCATGGCTGTCAGGGCCCTGGGAGGCCTCAGCGTCACGTGGAAGCCATCCTCGGGGTACGCTGCAGAAGGCAGAGGTGGGAAATGGTCGGCTCTTTGAGAATTCTTCATGTCTTCATAGCTGATCTGGTCAAAGCAGAGTTTTCAGAAGGATCCAGCTCACACTTCACAAAGGGCTGAGATACGGGCACTGAAATCGGAAAATACTCTGAGAGGCAACGTGATATTTGCTTGTTTGTACTGCTAGAAACCACTGGAGAAAACGCCTTATTTATCTGCAAAAACAATCTGAACCTTTACTCACCTCCCCACATCTAGATAGATATCTAACACCCACTTTCCTCCCAAAACAATGGCAGGCAGTGGGGGCAGAGCCTTCATACTGAGAAAGGTTACAATGTCATAGAAACCTGATACGATATAAATAACGGGACTTAATTTTCTGCCCACTCACTTTCTCCCTCATATACAAGCCCCTGTTGTCAACAGTGCGGTGGAAAGAGTGACCATAGATGTCCAGGCCACCCAGGTCCATTGCTACAATGCCTGAACCTCTGCCAAAGCGCCCGCCCATCGCTGGGGAGCCACACACACAGCCTGTTGTGAACACTTCACCACTCCCTTAACCTTTCCACTTTCAAAATATTTTCCGATATTTTGTTTACTTTTCTATTACAAACACTGTTTATCTGAAGCAAAGTATTTTAATTAAATCGAGCAACAGAGCTTATGCTTACCATCTGCATACAGATGATTCTACAGTATGTTGTTAAAGTTGAAAAGAGTTATATATTCTCTAACAGCTCTGCTAATAATGCTAGTGACACAAATGGACTTATGAGTTCGTTTTTAAGAAGCCCTGCTATGCAGAGTGACCACCATCAACCCCACCCACCCCAAGGGCTCTGAAGACACGAGGCTCAGCAGCCCCTCTCTTGCAAACAGAAGCACAGGGAGCCCCAGGAGACACAGACACCACATCCCCTGTGACATGGAAGGGCTGCATGGAAGGAGAAGGATGCACCCTGCGCTGGGGGAGGCGGATGAGGATGCACATCTGGGCCGGGGGAGGGACACCTGAGAGCAGGGGTGCCCAGCACTGGTCACCGGCTGCCCCCTGCCGCCCCAGGTGGCTCTGCTGTTCTCAGAGCACGTGAGGCAAGGAATCAGGCCATGAGCAACTCAAGGAGCGCTGAGGCAGACAGACTGAAGTAAGGGGACACACTCTCAGTCCTTGACCTACAGAGGAGTCTCCTGAAGTCCAGCAGGTACCTGCTGCCTCCAAGAGGCTGATCCCACATCCAGCACACCTTCCCCACCTGCCCACACAACTCAATTCCAAAACCCAAAACTGGGCAGGGCAGAGGGAACCTGGGAGGAGATTCAGCTGAAGGAGGAAAAGGCAGGAAAATGAGGGTGAGGGAGGTTCAATCTCATAATTAAAGCAAGCCTTATAATTAGTTGTGTCAACCATGACTTCACATGTTGACTCAGCTAAGACTCACGCCCTGGGAACATAAAACACACCAGGTTCTGTGGTAGGAACAACTGGGAAACCAAAAAATGAGATGGGGTTTTGTCACAGCCTGATGAGGAGAAACAAGCAAATAACTATTTCGTTTTAGATTAAATATGAGGTTGAACCATACAAAATTACATTAAAAAACAGAACCCTAAAGAGGGTAGCATGAAGGAATGTACTGGGGAAGGGGAGGTGATGGAACTGTCCCATATCTTGAGCATGGCGGTGGTGACACCACTCAAAGCACCTGTGAGGATTCTCAGAATGGGACACCAAGAAGAGGGAACTCAACTTTTCTAAATTAAATGACATAGTTTACAAGCAATGGATATCAGCAGTTTCATGTAGTTCAACCCCATGGACGCTCCAGTGCAGGAGCACAGGGCGCAGAGATGAGCACAGACTAACAGGGGACCCACAGTCATCTCATCAGAGCTCTGGACAAGCAGAGGCTGTAGACAGACAGAGAAGGAAGGGGCGCTGGTAAGCACTCTAGGTACTCGGCATGTCAGGCAGGAGAAAGTTCCTGAAAGTGGGGAAACAACAACGACAGCAAAAAAGATGGGGTAGAATTAGATGATGGAGGGCCTTCTAGACAATTTAGAAGAGATTAGAATTTATTCTACAAAGACAATCATGTTTTTAATTAGGGGAAGGATATTATTACATTTAGTTTAGAAAGAAAACCTCGGTGAAGATGTGGAGAATATGTATTGCAGGAGCTATTAGAGATCATAAAATGGCCCTGATGAGGTTTTCTGTACCAGGATCTGCAAATCTCTCTGGATGACTGTGTGTGGTTGTGAGTGTGTTGTGTGTGTGCTGTGTGTGTTTGTGGGGGGGGTGTGTGTGCATATGTGCCCATGAGCATAAGCACTTTCTCAGCAAGAGGGCCTATGCCTTCATCAGAAACCCAAGGGTTCGTAACCTCAGAAAAGAATTTCACAGGTAACCCTCCATGCACAGAGTGGGGCATGGGCCAGGTGTGTGCAGAGAACAGAGTAATTCATGAGACCCTTGGCGATGACTGCATTTCTGGACCCGCAGTCAGCCAGTGAGCGACAGTGAGAGGAGAACTGAACGATGACAGCAGAGGTTGTAGATCCGGAAAGTGCGAGGAGGAGAGGGACAGAGGGGGTACCCTTACACAAAAAACAAAAATAATAACAACTGCACTTCAAAGAATCAAGTACTTAACCTTTTCACTTAGCTGGTGGTTTTGGCCCATTTTTATGGGCACAAGTATTTCTGGCTGAAGACAAAAATAAGGTGAACTACGGAGGATCCTGTTTGCATATAAAAATAAAAGGCAGATGAGAAAACAATCTTCAAAGTCTTTTTCAGGGAGATTTCTCTCTCTACATTCTCACGGCATTAGCAAACCTCAGGGAGACAGCAATGAATTTAACACACATAAGTAAAGCAAGCTGAAGACAGCAATGCAGAGCGTTATTTTTTTATGTATAGAACATTTCATACTATTTGAGGTTTTCACAAATTAGGGACTAGATTCTCCAGGGTGGATTATCCTTTAGATGGACATGGCTTCACCCCTCCTGTTCTTATACACACACACACAACATGTAACAGACAACTCACACGTCTTTAGCAAAACTTTGTTAAGAGGAGCCTGAAGGCCCCTTTCAGCATCCCCTTCTCCACGTCCTGACCTCCAAAGTCAAAACAGTGACTGACACACAGCAGGTGTTCAGAGCTGGGTCCAGAACAATGTGACTGCTCACCTCTAGCTTTCCAATTTTTAAGTAAAACAAAAATTTCTGTGGATTTAGAAACCAATTGCAAAGATATTTGCTTTTATTACATAAACGAGACATGAAAGAACTCCAACTGTGAAATAAACCCCCATTAGCCAGTATGGGCTTGATTACAGGAGCCATAAAAGTGGTCTATGGACCATGGAGGCACACTGTCCAGGTGCATGTGTTAAAATGCAGGTTCCCAGGCCCCACTAGCCAACTAAGTCAGACTCCCCGCAGTGGGGTGGGGTGTGAACATTACAGTCCTTGCTCATAGTCTGAAAGCCACTGGCCTCAGAAACAAGTGGTGGGGAGAGAGAGATGGGGGTGAGGACCAGCAGGACAAACCAGAATGTCTAGGGAAGAGATAGAAAGACCACAGAGAAAATCCACCTGTGTGTCTTGCAGGAGGTGCTGGGACTGGAGCGCCACGAACTTTGATCTTGGCGACTGTCAAGGCAACTGGTCCCATAGATTTCCTTTCCGGCTTTTCTTAAAGAAACAACTTGTCTGTCACTTTCTCTGATTCCACCACCCTTGAACCGGCTCTGATGTCCAAAAACCTGTGAGTTGAGGGCTGTAAGGCTCCCCTACCCCCACCCCCATGGAGCCCAGGCCAGTAGGTCTCCCCTGTCCCCGACAGGCTGGGGGCTAGGACTGCAGGCACCTCCTGCCCTGCACCCGCTGAACCAGGGCCCCAGCTTCTCCTGGAGAGGCCCACAGGGGCCACATGTATGGCTGGAAATGGGCTTAAAGCTGAGCGTACAGAGAATTTCACATGGTCTGGGAAACACTAATTAAAACCGGGAGAGTAGAGCCCTCATCCTCTCTGCCAGTGGTTCTCAAACTTCAGCCTTGGGGCTCAGCAGGTCTGGGCGGGCCAGGAGCCTGCATTTTCGACCAGCTCCAATGCGGTGCTGCTGGAGCAGGGCTGGCCAGCTGAGAACCGCTGGGTCACACTGTCATCTCTGCCACCGCCTCCCCTTTACCACGGAGCAGCCTGTTTAACAGGCAGATTTCTGGCACATTCAGGGAAAATGCAGATCAAGAGCCAAAACCACTCTTCAGCCCTCGGGCTGGAGGAATGAGCAGGGGTCTCCAGGCTCCACAGGAAAGAGGGAGAAGGAGGACGGGTACAGGTGTGCAGAGGTCTGAAAGGGAGAGGGCAGATTCCAGAAGAGGGGGATGAGGGGTGCCTTCCCTCACCCTAGAGCCCTGGACAAGCCTGAACTGTAGAGACCTGCATAGATGGCTGCAGGTTTCTGTGTACCTGCCCTGAAAGCTCCATGGACTCTCCGGGTCTGCCCCCAGAGTGGCCTGTGATCTTGTGCCCTGAGACAAGTGTCCCCAGCACGGGCCAAAAACTGACAGAGTCCAGCAATCGGCCAGTGAGCCACCTGCCTGCCTTTGCTCTGGGCAAACCAGATCACCCCAACAGAGAAGGAGGCCCGTCAGGGACCCTCCGCTGTGGCCCTCAGAGGCACTGATGTAATGTGTGGCCAGCCTTGCTTTTCAGAGCCCAGCCAGCCTTCAGGGGTTCACAGGCCCCAAGTGTGGAGGAGGGTGCTCTACAGAGGGCTCTCAATCGCTCTGTCTGCTGTCTGACCCTTGGTCCAGGGAGCCAAGGCACAGCCTCAGGAAGCCTGGAGAGAGTCAGACAGCGAAGGCGAGCGAGTCTGTGTGCAGCAGGCAGGACGATGCCATGACCATATCGGGATGCACGGCCATGCGGGGGCTCACTGCTGGTGGGGCTAGCTCAGCCACGCAGGGCAGCCCCAGAGGAGGAGCTTGCTTGGTTGGGAGGCCAGGAAGGCTGCTGCTACAAGGAGCTGGCTGCCACAGGGACCTGAGTGGGGCACCTGATGCTCCCGTCCGCACTGGACAGTACTCTGACCTGGACTCCATGCCACAGCTCCACAGGGTCAAACACTGCCCTCGCTTCCTCAGTGAAGCATCACAGATACCAGGACCACGACGTATGGGGCCTTCAGGCCTCCTGGCTGCCCACAACACACGCAAGCCAAGGACGCTCACACATGCACACAAAGGCACGTACACACTCGCAACTTACGCTCTCACCAGCCGAGCCCTGTGAACGATACAACCTCAGCCGATTCACAGTTACAGTTGTACTTTTTATTGTAACTGGTGAATGGGTTCAGTGAATTCTTTGAAAGCACCTGATAAAGGCAAATTACTATAAAAAATAGCTGGAAAATTTAGCATGGAAGAGATTAACTGTAAAAAGGAGGAAGGGAAATTATTAAAACTCATGGAGGCTTCCCTAGTGGTCCAGTGGTAAAGAATCTGCTTGCCAATACAGGAGAGGCGGGTTCGATCCCTGGTCTGGGAAGATCTCACATACCACAGGCCAACTAAGCCCGTGTGCCACAACTACTTAAGCTGAAAGCCTAGAGCCCGTGCTCCACAATAAGAGAAGCCACTGCAACGAGAAGTCCATGGACCACAACTAAAGAGTAGCCACTGTTAACTGAAACTAAAGGGAATCCTGGGTAGCAGCGAAGACCCAGCTCAGTCATAAATAAATAAAATTATAAAAAAGATAACAGTAAAAAAATTACATTTACTTCATGTGATAGGCAGCCAAAATGGAATCTACAGACTGCCGTGAATTTTAAACTACACGCAAATGCAGTCACACAAACTCATTTTCTTCTGTTCTCCACAGTGTTGCCCAAGCTCACAAGTCAGCTCCTGCACACCTAGGTTCTGCTCTACAATGGCTGCTGTCAATTCAAAGAGGGGATCCCTGTCTAAGGACCACAATTAAAAGGGAAGATGTCCCTAAAATAAAGTGTTACTATATGGCTGTCACAAGTTAGTTTTGAAAGGAACTCACTGAATTTTAGTGTATCAGTCTACAGCATCCATTAAGCAACTGGTATCAAGCATTTTGAAAGCAGTTCATGGGGTCACAAACAGTGGTACATGCCTTAGCAACTGAACAACAACAATTTTGAAACCAACAACAAACCAGGAAGTGGTGATGTCACGGACACGTTCCTTTAAGCCCTCCCCTCTAATCCACTTTTCTAACAGCCATTACAACACACGCACAGTGTACACATACACCTCACAGTTTTGTGGCAACACACGCCAATCTTTCATGGATATATTTATGTTTTTTGTTGTTGTTAGGTTGTTGAGTCATGTCTGACTCTTTGCAACCCCATGGACTACACCATACCATGCTTCCCTGTCCTTTACCATCTCCCAGAGTTTGCTCAAACCATGTCCACTGAGTCGGTGATGCTATCTAACCATCTCATTCTCTATCGCTCCCTTTTCCTCCTGCCATCAATCTTTCCTAGCATCAGAGTCTTTTTCAATGAGTTGGCTCTTTGCCATCAGGTGGCCAAAGTATTGGAGCTTCAGCATCAGTCCTTCTAGTGAATATTCAGGTTTGACTTCCTTTAGGATTGACTGGCTTGATCTCCTTGCAGCCCAAAGGACTCTCAAGAGTCTTCTCTAGCACCACAATTCAAAAGCATCAATTCTTTGGCGCTCTGACTTCTTTAAGGTCCAACTCTCACATCCATACATGACTACTGGAAAACCATAGCTTTGACTAGATGGACCTTTATGAGTGGACTTCCCTGGTGGCTCAGACGGTAAAGCGTCTGCCTACAATGTGGGAGACCTGG
Organism: Moschus berezovskii; assembly: GCF_049115385.1. Taxonomy (NCBI): domain Eukaryota; kingdom Metazoa; phylum Chordata; class Mammalia; order Artiodactyla; family Moschidae; genus Moschus; species Moschus berezovskii. Next base: position 41,432,258 of record NC_142480.1, on the reverse strand, counting down.
GTTCAATCTCTGGGTTGGGAAGATCTCCTGAAGAAGGAAATGGCAACCCACTCCAGTATTCTTGCCTGGAAAATCCCATGGACAGAGGAGCCTGGTAGGCTACAGTCGGTGGGGTCGCAAAGAGTTGGACACGACTGAGCGACTTCACTTACACTTACTTACACCTTTATGAGCAAAGTGATTTATGGTTTAACTTTAGCCAATCTTTAAAAAATTTTTATTGAAGTATAGTTGATTTACGATGTTGTGCTAATTTCTTCTGTACAGCAAAGAAATTTAGCCCAATTAATGTTAATTTCTTCTGAAAGCTTTGGAAGTATTTTTCAACCCTGTTTAGACAAATGACAGTAAGACTTTTAGGACTCAGCTCTATGAAGATATCTTTGTCATTACCACTGTTTTCTGTCCTCTCCAGGGAATGTGCTATCGGGCACAGAGCTGTCACTCAGCCATGAGGAACGGATGTTGCCTCGTGGGGCCTGTCAATCAGCAGAGCCTGGGTTTAGAAGCTGACTCTGCACTGTGACCCCAGCTCCCAGGGGACGGCTGTCCTGATGTGGACAATGACATCAACTGAAGAGCTGGCTGAAATAGTACTTTGAGTTTTCATTTGCATGTGAGAAGATTAAAGAGATTAAAGTGGTATATCCATAATTATATGATTAGAGCTATTAACAAATAGCTATGCCGACTTCTGATTAAAAAAGGTAGATAGTACATGTATAATATGTTATTTCCTCTCTCCCCTGAATCATAGCCCCTCCATGAAAAAGATATAAAGCCATAGGATAAAGATCCAAGTGAACGGGAGCTGGCAACATGCTGTGGAAGAGGGAAAGGGGTGCAGGAGCGGTTTTGAACTAGAAGGAGCAAAGGCCACAGCCCAGCCTGCAGAGCACAAAGCACAGAGGAACTGAAATGTTCTGAGACCAAGAGAGGGCTCCGGGAGCACCTGCCCAGGGCAGGGCAGGGGGATAGGGAAGCCTTGTGGCTCAGGGAGCAGCCACACGGGGCAGGGCTGGGCAAGGGGGTGACAAGGCTGAAGATGCACCCCTGAAGGCCAAGATGTGAGAACTTCATCCCCAGGTCTGCCCTGCTGCTGTCCGGCCTGCTCAACCACTTCAAGCGCTTGTCAGTGAGTCACTCCTTCATATAAACTGATAACTAACGATTAGAGAACTTTCAGGAAAACTTTCCAATGTTAATGAGAGAAAACCAACAGAAATGAGGAAGGAGTCTTGAGGATTTAAAATAGTACAATAAACAGTTTTTAGAAGAGTTGTGCAAAAAGAGAGATCAGATGCTGCAGACGAAAAAGAAGATTCAATATTGTCTAACATAAAACTAATAGAGAAGAAAGGTGTTTATCAAGAAACAAAAGAAGACACTTCTCAAAGTTAAAAATGCCAAAGGGCCTTCTGGGCTTCCTAGGTGGCGCTAGCGGTAAAGAGCTTGCTAAGTCACTTCAGTCATGTCTGACTCTTTGAGAACCCATGGACTGTAGCCCACCAAACTCCTCTCTCCATAGGATTCTCCAGGCAAGAATACCAGAGAGGGTTGCCATGCTCTCCTCCAGGGGATCTTCCCGACCCAGGAAACGAACCCATGTCTCTTATGTCTCCTGCATTGGCAGGTGGGTTCTTTACCACTAGTGCCACCTGGCAAGCCCTAACCCATGTGCTAATGCAGGAGATGTGAGAGATGCAGGTTCGATCCCTGGGTTGGGAAGATCCCCATGAGAAGAGCATGGTAATCCACTCCAGTATTCCTGCCTGGAGAATTCCATAGACAGAGGAGCCTGGCAGGCTACAGTCCATGGGGTTGCAAAGAGTCGGACATGACTGAAGTGACTTACTATGCAAACGGCCTTCTGAGAGCTGGGAAAAGATGAAAACAGACCATTTAGGGCACATCATAGTGAAATTGCAATATGAACAAAGATGCTGGAAAGCTTTCATGGAAAACAGCAGATCACTTCAATGCTTAGGAAATGGAATGGCACCATTTGATCTGGGCCAGAGAAGAACAATGGCTTTCAAGTTAGGAGGAAAACAGTTTTCAAGCTGGAATTCTGTAACTAAGCAAACCATCAATCAGGAAAGAGGCATGAAAGGCCAGGAAAGAGGCATGAAAGGCCTGGTTTCCATCAGAGTGGCAGAGGAGCCGGCCATCAGGAGCTCGGTGGTCAGGGCTAGGCATGGAAGAGTCCCACAGCCTGGAGTGTGGGGGTCAGGGCCGGGCATAGAGGCCTCCCTGGTGCCCCGGCCAGGTTCCTGAGGTTCTCCTTGATCAGGGCTGTTGGTCTGTTCAGAGATGGCCAGAGCTCTGGTCCTCACGAAGTGTTCCTTCCACGGCTGGAAGGACAGCTAAAAAACAAACATAACCAGTGAGGTAAAGAGCTGAGGAAAATGAGCAGGGTGAGGGTCAGAGTATGGCCAGTGGACAGAGCCCTGGGGGTCAACAAGCAGCAAGGAAGGGGGATGCCAGGACCCCGCCCCCACCAAGGACGAGTTTTCCACGAGTCTTCAGCCATCTCAGCTCTTTTCGATCCTCTAGGAAGCTCGGCCTGGAGCCCACGAGCCAGGTCAGGTGGCCACAGTCACCCCACGTCCAGGCCCTGCCAGGCAGACCCTCTGTCCCTGCCCTGTGCAGTGGGGACCTTGCAAGGGAGATGGAGCCCACACAGAAAGGGCACAGCACTTGAGTCTGAAGCGGGAAGTTCAGGCCTACATGAGTCCAGGCGACAGGCCACTCTACTTCTGCAGCTCTTTCTGTGTGTCTCCACAGGCAGGTATCCTCCTTCACATTGAGACCAGAGACCAAGGCCCCCAGGCAAGGAGTCTGTCCTGGGTCACAGACCACACCTACAGGGCCCAAACTACAGCCTGGACCTGCTTCAGAGACCAGTCAACACCAGATGTAAAAGCGTTTTCCCCATCACTTTTCACTTTATTCATACAGGTAAAAATAAAGCTCAAGCTGTAGGTGGTTCGTGAGACCAACAGAGCTCCCCATTCATCGTTGAATAAACTATAACTCTGCTCCTCTAGGCACCTCTCCTGAAGCAACCCATCGTAAGAGACAGCAACCAGAACCAGATGAGGCTTACTCCACCTCAGATCAGAAATAACTGCTAAATTCAGGAGGAAAAACTGCTAAGGGCTGGAAAAAAGACAGCCTGGAAGAAAGGTGGGTCCATGTTTGATCACTTCCTTCACCTGAGTCCCCCCTGGAGTCCATGACCTTGGCCTTCCAAACCTCCCACGATCTCTCCCTGCCTGTGGGCTGCAGCCAAACCCTGTCCAGCGTCCTGTGAGCATCAGAGGGTGGGAGGGGGTGCCCAGGCCCACGTGGGGAGTCAACAGCCAGCCCTGCTACCCTGCTGAGCAAGAAAGGCGGGCGGCCTGACTCCACCCAGGTCTGGTGCAGTTCCCCAGGGCTGCCAGAACTGAGTCATCATTTGCAACGTGAAGTCAGGCGACTTCTGAGCCAGGTTAAAACATCATGTATTTCTAAAGTGCTTTCCCATTTAATCTTCAAAATTCCTCCATGAGAGAAGCACAATGGTGTCTGCAATTTATCTGAAATGAGTCGAAAGTGTAAAATGGATGGATAGATGGAGGAAGGGAAATGTGATAACACGAGTGAAGTAATATGATCAAGGTGGGATCCAGGTATTGGATTAGGAGTATTTACCGTAATGTCCTTTTGTGCTCAGTATATTCCTGAGGTTCTTCATGATAAAACCTCGTGGGGTGGGGGAGGGCTCTACCATTATCCTGAATAATTTCAACATTTGTGTGAACAGTTCATTCAACAACTCCATGTCCAGTTGCATGACCCTCAACACGTAGGGGACTTCCTTAGCTCACGAACCTCATCCTCTTGCACGAGGCACTGCCTGTAAAGGAGACGCTGCCTCTTCCTCTCATTCCAGTTCAAGTGCTCATCAGTGCTTCCTCCTCAGGAAGATGCTGAGAGCCCGAACCTCGCCTTTCTCCATGTTTCTCCCTCTTCCATGCCCAGCAGAGACCCCATGGGTGGTCAACCAGCCACACCCAGTCTTAGAGCTCTCTCAGCATCTTCCCTGGAATAAGCAGGGCCAGACGCTGACAGGAGAAGGCAATGGCAACCCACTCCAGTACTCTTGCCTGGAAAATCCCAGGGATGGGGGAGCCTGGTGGGCTGCCGTCTATGGGGTCGCACAGAGTCGGACACGACTGAAGTGACTTAGCAGCAGCAGCAGCAGTCATTGTCAGGTACCAGGGATGCAGAGGCAGGAAACTCCAAGCAGCCCCCATCTTTGGGGAGCTTATCCCAGATGTCCAGCAACTGTGTTACCCAGGGGAGAGGGTAGCCTGGCTCCCCCTCACCCCCCAGGCCCCTCTGGTGGTGAATCTCCTCTCTCCTCCATGGCCAGATCTTAACAGAGAGCTCAGTTTACTCTCATTGTGATGGAGCATGCCTTTCAACAGCTTAAATGCTTTTTTAAAAGAAAATTTTAAAATACACTCAAAAGTAGAAAGAAATGTATAATAAACCCATCCCTCATACTCAACAACATCAATATTTTGACATATCTGCTTTCCTATTCCTTTTTTCTTTTTCTTTTCTTTGCTGAGTACTTTAGAGGAACTCTCAGTTCTTTAATACACCTCTCTAAAAATGTGGAATTGGAAAACCAATACTCCAATGTCACTCACACATAACAAAATTAAATATAACTTCTTGCTAGTATGTAATACTTAGTCTACAATAAAAATATCCTGATTGTCTGAAAAATGACTTTTACTCAAACAAGTTTTAATCAGGATCCACGCAGGGGGCCCTTACCTGCTCCCTGTAACTGCGTGTCTCCTGGGGCCTCAGAATCCAGAAGTCAACCCCCGGCCCCCACCTTTGTTTATTTAACACCATTAATTCATCGTGTTTGTTCCAGCTGACCCACATTCTGGACTTGTCTGCTTGTTTCCTCATGGTGCTATTTGTTTAATTTCTTCCTTTCTCTCTCACAACAGAATTTAGCTTCAGCAGCACAATTATTCTCAGGCTGTGGTCTTCAGCAGGCAGGATTCACAGCAGCGCTCTATGCTTGCTACTGCATCTAGTTGGGAGCCCTGGGTTGTTGCGGGCACCTGTCTTAGGACCGGGTAGTGGAGTGAGCTGGTGACCACCTGAATGCTGCACTGTGAAGTCCCCTCAACTTGTTACCCAGTGCTCTCACCACCTCCATCTGTCTCATCAAGGGTGGTGTCAATACAAGGACGATCTTCTAAGTCTAGCATCCTTCCACAGCTCCTAGTTGGAATTCTCCACAAAGAACAACTTGTCTTTATCAGTTACAGCTGTGAGTTCACCTGTATTACAGTTCATAACACAAAAGGCAGGACAAGGGAATAATTCTTTCCTTTTAATTGCTAACTTTCAGAGGAGGACTCCGGCCCTAATTCTGAAATTATCCAACAGGGCCCAAAGAATTGTTTGTTTGACTTTCTCTTTTAAAGTTTTCTTATGAACTCATAGGATTTTACAAGTTCTTTGTGTTTTAATTAACTGCATTTTCCCTCCTGCGTTTGACTTTCCCCAACTCTCCCATCTTTGTCCAATGAGAGCTCTTTCACATTGGGTAGAGGGTATACTGACATGCCCCATTAGCCTTGAGTAACTTCTTTGCTTTCTGGCACAATAAAATGTTCCAGGCTCATTATGAAAATTTCCTGCCCAAACAGGAACTGGCCATTTCTCAAGAAGTCAGGGCTAGATGCTATAGTCTGTGTGCTGGATGTGTTCACTGCTACAGTCATCATCACCCCTAGAACTTACCATCTAAAGAGAGCTGGGATAACAATTTTAACTTCTTAAAAAAAAAAATCAGTTCATACTGATATTCCCAATTAAAATTTCACATCACAGGGTTTTTACTTAAGATCTACCAACAGAGAAGATTTTTAACTCTCCAGGTTGCAGGCCTCTAACATTCCTGTAAAAGGAAGGCCTCTGCAAGAGTACACAATGTTGGAAAGACAGTCTCTTCAACAAACGGTGCTGGGAAAACTGGACAGCCACATATATATAAAAAAAGAAATTAGATCATTCTTTAATTCCACACACAAAAATAAGCTCCAAATGGATTAAAGATTTAAATATGAGATCAGGTATTATAAAACTGCTAGAGGAAAACATAGACAGAATACTCTCTGAAATAAACTGCAGCAATATCTTTTTCAATCTGTCTCCCAGAATGGAAATAAAAACAAAAATAAACAAATGGACTCAAACTTGTAAGCTTTTCCACAGCAAGGGAAACAGTAAAGAAAGCAAAAAGACAACCCACAGATTGGGAGAAAATATTTGCAAATGTTATTGATCATTGCAAATGATTGATAAGGGATTAGTCTCCAAAATTTACAAACAGCTCAGAATGCTTAACAGCACCAAAACAAACAACTCACTCAAAAAATGGGAAGAAGACTTGAATAGACATTTCTCCAAAGAAGACATAGAGATGGCCAAGATCCACATGAAAAGATGTTCAACACTGCTAATTAGAGAAATGTAAATCAAAACCACAATGAGATATCACCTCATACCAGCCAGAATGGTCATCGTTAAATAATCCACAAACAACAAATGCTGGAGAGAGTGTGGAGAGAAGGGAATCCTCCTACACTGCTGGTGGGAATGTAAATTGATTCGGCCACTATGGAGAGCAATATGGAGTTTCCTTAAAAAACTGAAAATAGAGTTACCATATGACCCTGTAATCCCACTCCAGGGCATACATCCAGAGAAACACATGATCTAAAAAGATACATGCACCCCAATGTTCACTCCAGCACTGTTTACAATAACCAAGATATGGAAGCAACCTAAATGTCCAACAACAGCGGGATGGATAAAGAAGACGTGGTACATATGTAAGTGTACGCGTGTGTGTGTGCGCCCGCATGCTCATTAGCTCAGTCACTCAGTCATGTCAGATTCTTTGAGGCACCATGGACTGTAGCCCACTGGACTCCTCTGTTCATGCGACTTCCCAGGCAAAAATTCTGAAGTGGGTTGCCATTTCCTTCTCCAGGGGGCCTTCCCAACCCAGGGGTCAAATCTGCATCTCTTGCATCTCCTGCACTGGCTGCCAGATTCTTTACCACTGTGTCACCTGCGAAGCCCCCGTGGCACACATACACAATGGAATTATTCAGTTCAGTTCAGTCACTCAGTCGTGTCCGACTCTCCGCGACCCCATGAATCACAGCACACCAGGCCTCCCTGTCCATCACCAACTCCTGGAGTTCACTCAAACTCATGTCCATCGAGTCGGTGATGCCATCCAGCCATCTCATTCTCCGTCGTCCCCTTCTCCTCCCGCCCCCAACCTTTCCCAGCATCAGAGTCTTTTCCAGTGAGTCAACTCGTCGCATGAGGTGGCCAAAGTATTGCAGTTTCAGCTTTAGCATCAGTCCTTCCAATGAACACCCAGGATTGATCTCCTTTAGAATGGACTGGTTGGATCTCCTTGCAGTACAAGGGACTCTCAAGAGTCTTCTCCAACACCACAGTTCAAAAGCATCAGTTCTTCGGCGATCAGCTTTCTTCACAGTCCAACTCTCACATCCATACATGACCACGGGAAAAACCATAGCCTTGACTAGGCGGACCTTGGTTGGCAAAGTAATGTCTCTGCTTTTTAATATACTATCAAGGTTGGTCATAACTTTCCTTCCAAGGAGTAAGCGCCTTTTAATTTCATGGCTGCAATCAGCATCTGCAGTGATTTTGGAGCCTGACAAAACAAAGTCTGACACTGTTTCCACCGTTTTTCCATCTATTTCCCATGAAGTGATGGAATTATTACTCAGCCATTAAAAAGAATGACATAATGTCATTTGCAGCAACATGAATGAACCTAGAGATTGTCATACTGGGTGAAGTAAGTCAGACAGAGAAGGAGAAATATCATATGACATCCCTTAAATGTGAAATCTAAAAAGAAATGATACAAATGAACTTACAAAATAGAGACTCACAGACTTAGAGAATGAACTTGTGGTTGCTGGGGGAAGGGATAGTTAGGGAATTTGGGATGGACGTGTACACAGTGTTGTATTTAAAATGGATAACCAACAAGGACCTACTGTATAGCACACGGAACTCCATTTAATATATTGTGGCAGCCTGGGTGGGAGGGGAGCTTGGGGGAGAATGGATACGTGTATATATATGGCTGAGCCCCTTTGCTGTGCACCCTAAACTATCACACTTTGTTAACTGGCAATACCCCAATATAAAATAAAAGTTTTTTAAAAAGGAAGGCCTCTAGCTTTCCCCCACTACATAACGTGCTGACTTTGGGGTGTGTGTGTATGTCTTCATGTGAAAATGTTTCATGCCAACTTATACACACTGAGCCCTGTTTTATTGAGCATTTTTTAAGGGGTGAGTGTTCAACGTTGTTAATGCCCCTTTGGTATCTATGGAGATGACACATAATTTTTTCCTTAATCTACTGACCTAATCTGACAAACTATATGAATGGATTCATAAATCAGATTTGAATTCCTGGAGTAAACTTTACTTGATCATGATCTTTTTTATGTACCATCAGATTATTGTACTTGTTAGCATTCTTAAAATCTCTATCATATTTTAGTATTAGCTATATTCGCTTCATTAAAAGAGTTTGGACTTTCCCTTCTTTTTCTGTGCTCTGGAACAGGTTAAGAAGTACTGAGATTATCAGGGTTTGAAGTTTTGACAAAATTCCCCTGCGAGACCATCAGGGCGTAGTAGTTAAGTTCTGCAATTTTTCCAACCTCCAGATAATCACGATGGTGTGATCACTCACCTAGAGCCAGACATCCTGGAATTCAAAGCCAAGTGGGCCTTAGGAAGCATCACTACGAACAAAGCTAGTGGAAGTGATGGAATTCCAGCTGAGCTATTTCAAATCCTGAAAGATGATGCTCTAAAAGTGCTGCACTCAATATGCCAGCAAATTTGGAAAACTCAGCAGTGGCCACAGGACTGGAAAAGGTCAGTCTTCATTCTAATCCCAAAGAAAGGCAATGCCAAAGAATGCTCAAACTACCACACAATTGCACTCATCTCACAAGCTAGTAAAGTAATGCTTAAAATTCTCCAAGCCAGGCTTCAGCAATACGTGAACCGTGAACTTTCAGATGTTCAAGCAGGTTTTAGAAAAGACAGAGGAATCAGAGATCAAATTGCCAACATCCACCAGATTATTGAAAAAGCAAGAGAGTTCCAGAAAAACATCTATTTCTGCTTTATTGACTATGCCAAAGCCTTTGACTGTGTGGATCACAATAAACTGTGGAAAATTCTGAGAGATGGGAATACCAGACCACCTGACCCACCACTTGAGAAACCTGTACACAGGTCAGGAAGCAGCAGTTAAAACTGGACATGGAACAACAGACTGGTTCCAAAGAGGAAAAGGAGTATGTCAAGGCTGCATATTGTCACCCTGCTTATTTAACTTATATGCAGAGTACATCATGAGAAACGCTGGGCTGGAGGAAGCACAAGCTGGAATCAAGATTGCCGGAAGAAATATCAATAATCTCAGATATGCAGATGACACCCCCCTTACGGCAGAAAGTGAGGATGAACTAAAAAGTCTCTTGATGAAAGTGAAAGAGGAGAGTGAAAAAGTTGGCTTAAAGCTCAACATTCAGAAAACTAAGATCATGGCATCTGGTCCTAGCACTTCATGGGAAATAGATGGGGAACCATGGCTGACTTTATTTTGGGGGCTCCAAAATCACTGCAGATGCTGATTGCAGCCATGAAATTAAAAGACGCTTACTCCTTGGAAGGAAAGTTATGACCAACCTAGACAGCATATTAAAAAGCAGAGACATTACTTTGTCAACAAAGGTCCATCTAGTCAAGGCTCTGGTTTTTCCCGTGGTCATGTATGGATGTGAGAGTTGGACTGTGAAGAAAACCGATAGCCGAAGAACTGATGCTTTTGAACTGTGGTGTTGGAGAAGACTCTTGAGAGTCCCTTGGACTGCAAGGAGATCCAACCAGTCCATTCTAAAGGAGATCAATCCTGGGTGTTCACTGGAAGGACTGATGTTGAAGCTGAAACTCCAATACTTTGGCCACCTGATGTGAAGAGTTGATTCATCTGAAAAGACCCTGATGCTGGGAAAGATTGTTGGCAGGAGGAGAAGGGGATGACAGAGGATAAGATGGTTGGATGGCATCACCGACTCAATGGACATGGGTTTGGGTGGACTCCGGGAGTTGGTGATGGACATGGAGGCCTGGCATGCTATGGTTCATGGGGTCGCAAAGAGTCAGATACAACTGAGTGACTGAGCTGAACTGAACTGACCATGTATTCCTGGGCCCTTGAGCTTCTCTGTTTCTACTGGTAAAGTTTATCTTCATAACACACTGCCCATTTTATCTAGGCTTTCAAATATATTTGGATGGATCTGTACAAAGTAATCTCTTGTTTCAGTTTAAATTTCTTCGGTTTGATGGTTATTTCTCCCTTGTTCTATCTTATTTGATATATATGGTTTTCTTACACCACTTTTTTTTAAAATTAGGGGGGGCTAGTGGTTTTTATCTTTTCTTGATCTTTATCCTGAGAACCAGATTCTTGATTTAGTAATTATTCTGTTTTTCCTTTTACTAACCAGTTAATTTCTAATTTTATATTTTTAATGCCTTCTTCCCATCTTTTTTACTTTGTCGTTTATTGCCCCAGAGTTTTTTCTTGTATTCATTTTATGTTTTGATTTTTATTTATGTAGACATTCCTGCTATGAATCTTCCTAAGCACTGCTTCATTCCCACTGACCCTGATACAGCATGGTTTTAATATTGCTACTTTCTCAGCACTCTGTTCATGTTTCCCTTGTGATCCAAGAATTACTGAATAGAGCTTTAAGTGTTCCAGACTAAAGAACCTTCATTTTTAATGAATAGAACAACTGTTATTTAAAACTGCACCTTGGAGCAAACGGGCATTTTTACTCCACCCTAAAAATTTCCACATAAAGCAGGTTTTGTTTTCATTTGTAGTTGCATTACTTTTTGTGTGTTGTATCCCCCTTCTTCTGGCCCTATTAGTTTTACTCCAAAGATGTGCTTCCAGTGTACACTCCCTACACAAAACCAAGTCAGACCCTGGCTCCACCACTAACCAGCTGCGAGACACTAAAGGAAGCAACGAACCTCTCAGGGCTTCACTATCACCCCCTGTTTAAGTACGGTGCCCTCGCTTCCAAGGCTTGTTCTGGGTCTAAGTTCTACTCTATAGCTGCACTCAGAGTAGTAAGTACTTCCATTTTCTATCTGGCGTAAACCAGCGGTTCAGTAAAACACTCCTCCTCACCTGTCCATAAACTTTAAAGCAGTGGGAGTTGGAGATAACGTGTGATCACTTTCTGGATTTTCCTCCTGACAATCAGGTCTAGTATCTTCTCTAAATGTTAATGGAAGTAATGAGTTCATGTTGAGACTGCTCATCATTAGTTCACTTCACGGAACTATTTTAATGCCAAAAACTCTAAAGGAAGAACACCATCACTTTTTTAAAAAACTTGAATTTGTCAGGAATTTACCACAAATTCTAAGTAAATCTTCACCTTAAAGGTAAGTGATATTACCTAGTTGAAAACTGGGGAAGCAGTTTGCAAAGCTGACTGTTTTTCTTGGGCCTCAAGATGCTGGAAGTTCCCTGAATTGAATCTAGCTCTCTGTGGTGGCAGTCTGCACCATTCCATACTCATCTGCTCTAGGTCAACCATGTGTTCTTTCTGGTTCTATCAAGTCACTGGGTTTTTGGGGTTTTGGGGGGCTTTAAAGAAACTGTGGTAAAATACATATAACACAAAAATTACCATAATAACCATTTTAAGGGTATAATTCAGTAGTATTAAGTACATTCACACTGTTGTGAAACTATACTTTTGTTTTTATTACTTTCTAATTTTATTTGGAATATGTTGATTTATTTCTCTTTTTCAAAATTATTTGCTTGAAGTTTTTTACAATCAGCTGATATAAGGCCAGCTGTTATCAGTGGTACAGTCTCTGTCCAGGGGTACACAGTTCAGCGAGTGTCCACAGGTCTCTTTGCTGGTCACTTCCTTGGGCATCTACGCCCCACACACATCTGCACCTCATCTGTGTCATCAGAGAGCACGTCAGAAGTCCCTACTTAGCAGTACGTGCTACTCCTCCTCACAGCTACAGTTTCTGCTTTAGGAACATTGTTCCTGTGTTAATAAAAGCACAGATGTTAAAAACTGTCATTTTTTAAAACCTGAAATCATAGCCTTTAGCATTAGATAGTATCTGTGTCTTAAGTAATCTTCTCCTCAACCCACTCCCCGCCCCCCAGTATTTATTTCTTTATTTGGCTGCACTGGGTTTTAGTTGCGACATGTGGGATCCAGTTCCCCAAACAGGGATTGAGCCCAGGCCCCCATATTTGGTGCAGAGTCTTAGCCACTGGGCCACCAGATTACAAGTCACTCGTAATCTTTCCTGGCCTAAATTCTACTTCGTCTGACATGAAGACTTTCTTTTTTGTTTGTCTATTTTGGTTGGGCCGGGTCTTTGTTGCTGTGCTTGGGTTTTCTCTAGTTGCAGGGAGTGGGGGCTACTCTCTAGTTGTGCTGCACAGGCTTCTCACCATGGTGGCTTCTCTTGTGGCAGAGTGTGGGCTCTAGGGTGTGTGGGCTTCAGCCGTTGCAGCTCCTGGGCTCCAGAGCACAGGCTCAGTAGTTTCAGCACATGAGCTTAGTTGTCCTGTAGAATGTGGGATCTTCCCAGATCAGGGATTGAACTCGTGATCCCGGCATTGCCATTCGGATTCCTATCCACTGGACTATCAGAGAAGTCCCTCATGTAATCTTTTTTGGTCTAAATTCTACTTTGTCTCATATCAAGACTTTCTTTTTATATGCATTTTCCTGGCACATCTTTCCCAATCCTTTATTTCTCATACATCTCAGTCGCTCTAAGTGTATCTCTGCACACAGCACAGAGTTAGGTTTTACTTTACCAACTGGAGACTCTAACTTTTAATAATCATTTAGATCTGCTTACATTTATCAATATGAATAATTTCTATAATATATATATAATAATATATATTATGAGGTCCAATTTCTTTGCTCTGTTATTCCTTTCCCAGCATTTCTTTTTGTACTTAAGAGTGTTTTGTATTTTCTACTAGCTTCTCTATCCTAAACTTTTAAGTAACATTCTCAGTCATCTCTTTATTCAGCTATTACCTACTGGTTTCATAATCCAGAATTGTCATTCAGAACTAGTGATAAGCTATTTCCACCATGATTACTCAGGACACAGTAATGCATGGAATGAAAAGTAAGATTTTCTAGGGCACATTAAAGAATGAAGCTTTCCCTCATTCCAAAGGGAAAGGAGGGAGATTAGGAAAAATGAAGAGAGCAGTAGAGAAATTAAAAAGAAAAAAAAGAAGCCGTATAGAAATAAAGGAAAATTAATGCAAAAAGTCAGCATAAATTAAGCCTATTAATATGATATTCAGTAACTTTGCTTTATAAGTGAACAGATTAACCCTGAGGCTACACATATATGGTATATTTGTGAAGGGCCATTCTTTCAAGTTTCTAAGCAAATCTTCAGTTAGCAGTTTAGAGTCTTCTAAAATTAAAGTAAAAAGAATTAACTGGTGTGAAAATACAAGGGTTAGCTGTGTGGGAAAATGTCTAATTGAGGGTTGTAAGTGTGCTGCATCTTGAGAAGAATAAATATTTTGAAGAGTAACACTGAAGGTGGCATTTTAAAAGACATTAAATGCTTATTAAAAGCCATAGGAAAAGTAGTGGAAAGGAAACGGTACCAGAACAGTCAAAGAAAAGGATAATAGAATAATAAACAGGTTAACAGTAGAATAATGATAATTAACAGTAATAAAAAGATACTATTATAGTCTCAATGAAACATAAAGCAGTGGAAGGAAATATTGAAAATACTCAACTATATAAAAATTCTAAACTTTTACTCATAAGCTTCCAACCTTGTATGTTTTAAATGAAAAAACACAAATGGCCAAAATGTAAAGTGGCCATATCCTTTCAACCACCAAATCTACTTCTAGAAATTTATCCATAGAAGATAATCACAGGACTATCCAAAGATTTATCTGAAACAGTGTTCAGAAGAGCGAAAACTAGGAAATACTCAACTATCCACAAACAATGGCTAGAGCAAATAAACTACGGTACATCCTCAAAAAAGATTCCTGCTACAGCCATGAGGACATAAGGGTGTTGGAGAAAGTCACGTAACAAGGAAACTTGTGTCACCGCACATTCATGACGTTGCTTCCAAACGGGCCCTGCACACTGTCTCTAACCGCACTCAAGGGCCCTTCTGCTGAGCAGCCAAGGCGCTCCTACCCGCAACAGGAAGCAGTGAGTACTGACACACATTGCAGCATCGAAGACCCCTGAAAGCATCATGTGAACTGAGAAAAGTCAAGCACAAAGGACCACAGGGTGAATGAAATGCACAGGGGTGGGAAGGCTGGAGTGGGGGACGGGGGAGTGGGGGCAAAAGGGAGTAGGTTTGGGGGGTAATGAAAGTATTCTAAAATTGATTATGATGATGGGTGTACAACTCTGTAAACAGATTGCAAGGTGCGGAATGGTACATTTTAAATGGTGACTTATGTGGCATGTGTATTATAGCTCAATAAATGTATTAAAAAACAGCTCTCCCGTACGCTGAGAGAGTACGGGCATCTTTGTGTTGCCCCTTTACCACCTTGGTGCTCTTACCCTTTTTTTTTTTGAAATGGGTAAAGTGGATTAAGAGGTACACATTTCCAGCCAGAAAATAGATCACAGGAATGTAGTATAAACACAAGGAATAAGTCACTAATACTCTAATAAGTCTGCGTGGTGATGGATGACAACCAGACTTATCTTGGTGATCATTTCCTAACATATACATATACTGAGTCACTATGCAGTACACCTGAAATGAATGTAATATTGTACATTAATTGTAACTCAACAATGACAACAACAAAACTGAGAAACTACTACCACACAAAGTAAAATACAGCAGGATTTTCCCAAGTGGATTGGCCAGCAGACCTTGGGAGGCACACAGAAGAACCTATTTTTTTTTTAACTTTTTATTTTGTGTTGGGGTATAGCCAATTAACAATGTTGTGCTAGTTTCAGGTGAACAGCAAAAGGATCAGCCATACATATACATATATCCATTTTCCCTCAAACTCCCCTCCCATCCAGACTGGCACACAACATTAAGCAAAGTTCCATATGAAGGATAGGAGGTTATCCATTTGCTGGTTATCCATTTTAAGTACAGCAGTGGGCACATGTCTATCCAAAACTCCCTAACTATCCCATTGCCCAGCAACCATAAGTCAGTTTTCTAAGCCTGTGTGTCTGTTTCTATTTTGTCACTAAGTTCATATAAGGGGGCATCATGTATTTCTCTTTCTGTGTCTGACTTACTTCACTCAGCATGACGATCTTTCAGTTCAGTTCAGTTCAGTCACTCAGTCGTGTCTGACTCTGCGACCCCATGAATCACAGCACGCCAGGCCTCCCTGTCCATCCCGGAGTTCACTCAAACTCATGTCCATCTAGTCGGTGATGCCATCCAGCCATCTCATTCTCTGTCGTCCCCGTCTCCTCCTGCCCCCAATCCCTTCCAGCATCAGAGTCTTTTCCAGTGAGTCAACTCTTCGCATGAGGTAGCCAAAGTATTGAGTTTCAGCTTTAGCATCAGTCCTTCCAATGAACACCCAGGATTGATCTCCTCTAGGATGGACTGGTTGGATCTCCTTGCAGTCCAAGGGACTCTCAAGAGTCTTCTCCAACACCACAGTTCAAAAGCATCAATTCTTCAGCGATCAGCTTTCTTTACAGTCCAACTCTCACATCCATACATGACCACTGGAAAAACCATAGCCTTGACTAGACGGACCTTGGTTGGCAAAGTAATGTCTCTGCTTTTTAATATGGTCATAACTTTCCTTCCAAGGAGTAAGCGTCTTTTAATTTCATGGCTGCAATCAGCATCTGCAGTGATTTTGGAGCCCCCCAAAATAAAGTCAGTCACTGTTTCCCCATCTATTTCCCATGAAGTGATGGGACCAGATGCCATGATCTTAGTTTTCTGAATGTTGAGCTTCAAGCCAACTTTTTCACTCTCCTCTTTAGGCCCATCCATGTTGCTGCTAATGGCACAAATTTTGTTCCTTTTTAATGGTTGAGTAATATTCCATTGTATATATGTACCACATCTTCTTTATCCATTCCTCTGTGGATGGACATTTAGGTTACTACCATGTCTTGAGTGCTCTTATCCGTAAAGCTGGATATGCCTTACTTGTTTATTCCAGCATGTCTCTGTCATCATCTGTATGCACCCAACCAGTTCTACACGCATCAGTCACTCCACTGTTTCAGAAAGCCATCTGATGACACATGCCAACAGCTAACATAACAATTTTCATCCACTGGTTCAAAGATTCTTCTTCAGAAACCTATCATAAGGAAATGTAAACTTAAGAGACTTATATTCAGAGCAGTAATTTTTTAATTTTGGGGAAAAAAATGCAAGCAATCTAAGTGTTTAACAATTGAGGAATCAATCAGCTGCAACATGTTCTCGTAAGAAATAGCAAAAAGTCATTAAAATATCTCCAAAGAATATAGAATACTAAAAAAGAGTGGAGCACAAATAGTACAGGCAGCGTGGTTGCTGTTACGTACATGACACATGCTTGCAACATGAACGTGGGGGATGTCCACTGTGTCTCGAGACCCCAGGCCCCCATCCTGCATCACCGTGCTAGTGCACTGTGACCCCAGTGCCTGTGACCCCACTGTCACACAGGGACAGGGGCTGATCTGGGGTGGGGTAGGCAATCGGATTAGATTTCCCGGAATGCAGCTCTCCTGGAAATGTGCAGTTGAGACCATGAGATCTGACCTGGCTCCTCCCTGAACTGCCCGGGTCTGACCCAGGCCCAGTCTGCCGGACGCTGGGCCTGTGGTTATCTGAGGAATGCTGCTGGGTCCCTGCCTCAGTCCTGACACGTTGCACTTGCATTCCATGTTCCCGGTGCTCACTGGAATGCAGGCTCGGGAATGCCTAGCGCACACTGGCTGGTAGGGACAGCACAGCTCATCCCCTGGAGTGCCGCTGGCCGCAGTCCACCTGTGCCAGCAGCTTCCGGCAGCACCCACGTGCTCCAGCCACAGAAAGGAATCCAAGAGCCAATTCGGCTTCATCAGCAAGGGGAGTCGCAAGCAGTGAAGCTCTCTTAACCTCTCAAGTACTGCGTGGGCTGAGAGGACTGCACACTCTCGCTGGGGTCATGGTGGGACGTCCCAGGCTGTACTATCTCCCTTCAGTTTCCTCCTGTTCTGGGAGGAGACAGCAGAAACATCGAGAGCAGCACAGCATGAACTATGCAGGAGACCTCTCAGCCCGCCCCCCTCAGCCCCTCGAGCTGAGCCTCCTTCTCCAAGAGCACCGGGATCTCTGAGAACAGAGCAGCCATCCGGCCCCTGAGATCAGGCTCTGTCCTCCCCTGTCCTGGTCACTACAGCCCCACGGTTGGTGACTCACTGGAGGCTCTCATCAAACGGTATCCTCGTTCCTCCTCTGTGCTACCTCCTTTTCTAAATATAAAAAAATTTACAAACAGAGATACCGACTTGCTGCTGTGGACATAATAATTACAACCTGTAAATGATGGCATTCACCAAGAGCTCAGGAAGTCATTCCTGTAAACACACACACCCCTTCCTGCCTGTGTGCACTGTACTTGGAAATACCTGTCACACTGAGTCAGCAGACTTGTGGAATTCATGAGCAGGTCAGCAGTTTCTGATACATTCTCCCTTATCTCTCTGATGGCAGATCTTCCCTTTTACAACTTGATTAAAGTATGTATCACACATCATAAAATTCACCCGGTGAAAGGGTAAAGTTCGGTGGTTTTTATTATTTGCAGGCAGATCCTGACCAGCATAGAGCAGAAGATAAAAGATATGTGTTCTCCGCCACACCTTGGTCTTCTCCTCTCCTACTCTATTTTCCTGGGCACCCTGTCTAACCAGGGCTGTCTTCAGCCCCCTGGGGGCTGGCAAGCCTGGGAGGGAGCCTGACCCAGGGCTGTGGGCTAGACTCAGCATGTCATGACCCCAAAATCCCCCAAAAGGAAACAAACTCTCAACTCAGAATGCCTGATCTTGCTGAAAACCAAAGGAAAAAGGATAAAAAGGAGGTGAAAGAAACACATTTTTGTGTACTTTTAAAGTACAGAGAGCAAATTGAGAGTTTATAAATAAAAACTGAGTTTTTTAAAAAAGAGCTTTTTGCATAATCTTTATCTCCACAAATAATTAAAATCTCACAAATAACCAGAGAGACCCATCAAATGGTAAAGAATTATTTGGTGTAACGAACAAATTCACACATGTGATGGACAAAAAAAGGCCCAAGAAAGTGAAAATCCAGAAGAAGCAGAGTAAATACAAAGCACAGAAAGACATGATAGAAATCCATCTAAATATATCATAAATCACAGTAAGAATACATACAGGCAATGTGTCTAAGTGGATAAAAACTTAGATTGTGTAAAAAAGAAAAATAAACTCTACAAAATCCACAGACACACATAAAGAGAGGTTAAGAATAAAAGGAGGAAAAAACATGTCTATGGGAGGAGTTGAGACTGGGAGAGGTCGCCTAGTAATTGAGACTAAACCTCCACCTGAACACAACTGGAAAAACACAAACGATATTTTCTTGAAGAAATCACAGAACCAGTAAGAGAACAAAGACCTTCTAAGTCAGATCCTCGGAGAATGGAGGTCTGGGGGCATGAGTCAAGCACATGGGGGTCACTCTCCCTGAGGGTGCCCTCTGACTCTAGGATGTAGCTAAGCAGCTCTCTGTCTCCATCGTGGGCCCAAGGGATAGAAACTGGAATCCAGGCCCACCAAGTGAGAGTGCCTGGGAAATGCTCCTTAGTTTGGGACAGGTTCTGGAAAGCATGCTCCCTTCAAGTAAGAGACCACCAGGTCTTCACAGGCACTTCACTCACAGGCTCACTTCTGAACCACCCAAGTCCTTGCAACTGGACTAAGGTGGGGCAAAGATTCCAAGTGCCTGCCAGAAACAAACACAACCCATTTTGGAAGAAGACTGGACTTTAATTTCTTGTTAATTCTTTTCATCTTTTGGGCACTTAGTCAATAAATATAAACAGACATACAAAAAGATAAGACTCTATGGAAAAAGCTCACAAGCAACAGAATACTGAAAATCACTCTGAATATTAGACAGTGAGACACAAAGTATAAAATAACTTGTGGTCGACAAGATAAAACACAAGATTGTTGACACAGAGAGCCAGAAACTGCAAAGAATCAAGAAACATGAAAAACGGCTCAAACTCTTTAGTTATTACAGAAATGCACACTAAAACCACAATGTGCTACTATTATGCCCCAGCTTGTTGATCAGTTGCTGTACTGTGTCTGACTCTTTGTGATCCCATGGACTGCAGCACGCCAGGCTTCCCTGTCCTTCACTATCTCCCAGAGTTTGCTCAAACACATGTCCATTGAGTCGATGATGCCACCCAACCATCTCATCCTCTGTCATCCCCTTCTTCTTCTCCTGCCTTCAATCTTTCCCAGCATCAGGGTCTTTTTCAATGAGTCGGCTCTTCGCATCAGGTGGCCAAAGTAACAGGGCTTCAGGTTCAGCATCAATCTTTCCAATGAATATTCAGGACTGATTTCCTTTAGAATTGACTGGTTTGATCTCCTTGCAGTTCAAGGGACTCTCAAGAGTCTTCTCCAACACCACAGCTCAAAAACATCACTTATTTGATGCTTAGCCTTGTCTGTGGTCCAACTCTCACATTTGTACATGACTGTTGTCTGCAAAGTGATGTCTCTGCTTTTTATATGCTGTCTAGGTTTGTCATGGCTGCAAACAGTATCTGCAGTGATTTTGGAGCCCGACGCTTACTCCTTGGAAGGAAAGTTATGACCAACCTTGATAATATATTAAAAAGCAGAGACATTACTTTGCCAACAAAGGTCCGTCTAGTCAAGGCTATGGTTTTTCCCGTGGTCATGTATGGATGTGAGAGTTGGACTGTGAAGAAAGCTGATCGCCGAAGAATTGATGCTTTTGAACTGTGGTGCTGGAGAAGACTCTTGAGAGTCCCTTGTACTGCAAGGAGATCCAACCAGTCCATTCTAAAGGAGATCGATCCTGGGTGTCCATTGGAAGGACTGATGCTAAAGCTGAAACTGCAATACTGTGGCCACATCATGCGACGAGTTGACTCACTGGAAAAGACTCTGATGCTGGGAAAGGTTGGGGGCGGGAGGAGAAGGGGACGACCGAGAATGAGATGGCTGGATGGCATCACCGACTCTGTGGGCATGACTTTGAGTGAACTCTGGGAGTTGGTGATGGACAGGGAGGCCTGGCGTGCTGTGATTCATGGGGTCGCGGAGAGTCAGACACGACTGAGAGACTGAACTGAACTGAGGTTTGTCATAGCTTTTCTTCCAAGGAGCAAGGGTCTTTTAATTTCATGGCTGCAGTCACTATTTGCAGTGATTTTGGAGCCCAAGAAAATAAAATCTGTCACTGTTTCCACATTTTCCCCAACTATCTGCCATGAAATAATGGGACCTGATGCCATGATCTTTGTTTCTCTGAATGTTGCGTTTCAAGCCAGCTTTTTCACTCTCCTCTTATACTTTCATCAAGAGGCTCTTTAGCTCCTCTTCACTTTCTGCTATTAAAGTGGTACCATCCACATATCTGAGGTTGCTGACGTGTCTCTCGGCAACCTTGTTTTCAGCTTGTGCTTCATCCAGTCTGGCATTTCTCATGATGTACTCTGCATATACGTTAAATAAGCAGGGTGACAGTATACAGCCTTGATGTACTTCTTTCCCAATTTTGAATCAGTCCATTGTTCCATGTCTGGTTCTAACTGTTGCTTCTGTCCTGCATACAGGTTTCTCAGGAGATGGTAAGGTAGTCTGATATTCCTTTCTTTTTAAGAATTTTCCAGTTTGTGGGGATCTACACAGTCAAAGGTTTTAGCATAGTCAATGAAGCAGAAGTAAAACTTCTTGGAATTCTCTTGCTTTTTCTATGATCCAACAGATATTGGCAATTTGATCTCTGGTTCCTCTGCCTTTTCTAAATCCAGCTTGTACATGGTAAATTCTCAGTTCATGTACTGCTAAAGCCTAGCTTGAAGGATTTTGAGCATAATCTTGCTAGCATGTGAAATGAGTGCAATTGTACAGTAATTTGAACATTCTTTGGCATTGCCTTTCTTTGGGATTGGAATGAAAACTGACCTTTTCCAGTCCTATGGCCAATGCTGAGTTTTCCAAATTTGCTGGCATATTGAGTGCAGTACTGTTTAACAGCATCATCTTTTAGGATCTGAAATAGCTCAACTGGAATTCCATCCCTCCACTAGCTTTGTTTGTAGTCATGTTTCCTAAGGGCCACTTGACTTTACACTCCAGGACTTCACACTTACCATACTACCATCATGGTTATCCAGGTCATTAAGACCTTTATGGTACACTTCTGTGTATTCTTGCCATGTCTTTTAAATCTCTTTTGCTACTGTTAGGTCCTTATTGTTTCTGTCCGTTATTGTGCCCATCCTTGCATGAAATGTTTCCTTGGTATCTCCAATTTTCTTGAAGAGATCGCTAGTCTTTCCTGTTGTATTATTTTCCTCTATTTCTTAGGACTGTTCACTAATGACGGCTTTCTTATTTCTCTTTGCTATTCTTTGGAACTCTGCATTTAGTTGGGTATATCTTTCCCTTTCTCCTTTGCCTTTCACTTCTTTCCTTTTCTCAGCTATTTTTAAGACCTCCTCAGACAATCACTTTGTCTTTTTGCACTTCTTTTTCTTGGGAATGGTTTTGGTACCACCTCCTGTACAGTGTTATGAACCTCCATCCAGAGTTCTTCAGACACTCTTGTCTACCAAATCTAATCCCTTGAATCTATTCATCACCTCCACTGTAAAATCATAAGGGATTTGATTTAGGTCATACGTAAATGGCCCAGCAATTTTCCCTACTTCCTTCAATTTGAGACTGAATTTTGCAGTAAGGAGCTGATGATCTGAGCCACACTCAGCTCCAGGTCTGTTTTTGCTGACTGTACAGAGCTTATCCATCTTCAGTTGCAAAGGATATAATCTGATTTCAGTATTGACCATCTGGTGGTGTCCATAGGTAGAGTCGTCTTTTGTGTTGTCGAAAGAGTGATTGCTATGATCAGCGCATTCTTTTGGCAAAACTCTGTTAGCTTTTACCCTGCTTCATTTTGTACTCCAAGGCCAAACTTGCCTGTTACTCCAGGTATCTCCTGACTTTCTACTTGTGCATTCCAATCCCCTATGATGAAAAGGACATCTTTTTTTGGTGTTAGTTCTAGAAGGTCTTATAGGTCCTTCATAGAACCATTCAACTTCATCTTCATCAGCATTTGTGCTTAGGGCATAGACTTGGGTTACTGTGATACTGAATGTTTTGCCTTGGAAATGAACCAAGATCACTCTGTCATTTTTGAGATTGCATCCAAGTACTACATTTCAGACTCTTGTTGACTATGAGGGATACTCCATTTCTTCCAAGGGATTCTTGTCCACAATAGTAGATATAATGGTAATCTGAATTAAATTTGCCTATTTCCATCCACTTTAGTTCACTGATTCCTCAAATGTCGACGTTCACTCTTGCCATCTCCTGCTTGACCACGTCCAATTTACCTTGATTCACGGACCTAACATTCCAGGTTCCCATGCAATATTGTTCTTCACAGCATCAGACTTTACTTTCATTATCAGACACAGCCACTACTGGGCACTGTTTCCGTCCCTTCATTCCTTCTAGAGCTATTTCACCATTCTTCTCCAGTAGCATATTGGACACCTACCAACCTGAAGGCTCATCTTCCGGTATCATATCTTTTTGCCTTTTCATAGTGTTCATGGGGTTCTCAAGGCAAGAATACTGACATGGTTTGCCATTCCCTTCTCCAGCAGGTCACTCTTTGTCAGGCCCTGACCAGGGACATGCCCTTCAGTTAGCACACCCCAGCTACAGTGGCTAAAATTTAAAAAGCTGACAACACCAAGTGCTGCTAAAATAGAGTAAAGGGAACTCTCATGCAGTACTCATAAGATTATAAATCATTTAAATCACTTTAGAAAACTGTGTAATCTAAAAAAACTGAACATATGCACAAGCTTGTTGTTCAGTAGAGCAGTCGTGTCTGACTTTGCAAACCCACAGACTGCAGCATGTCAGGCCGTGCTGTCCCTCGCCACCTCCAAAGTTTGTCCAAGTTCATGTCTACTGCATCAGGGATGCCAACCAGCCATCTCATCCTCTGATGCCCTTTTTCCCTTCTGCCCTCAATCTTTCCCAGCATCAGGGACTTTTCCAATGAGTCAGCTGTTCACATCAGGTGATCAAAATACTGGAGTTTCAGCATCAGCATCAGTCCTTCCAATGAGTATTCAGGGTTGATTTTTCTTAAGATTGACCGGTTTTATCTCCTTGCTGTCCAAGGGACTCTCAGGAGACTTCTCCAGCACCACAGTTCAAAGACATCAATTCTTTGGTGCTCTGCCTTCTTTGCAGTCCAGCTCTCACAACTGAACATGACCACTGGGAAAACTACAGCCTTGACTATATGGACCTTTGTTGGCAAGTAATGCCTCTGCTTTTCAACACACTGTCTAGGTTTGTCATAGACTTCCTGCTGAGAAAGCTTTCCTTTCCTTTGATTTCATGGCTGCAGTCATTGCCCACAGTGATTTCAGAGTCCAAAAAGAGGAACTCTGTCACTTCTTCTACCTTTTCCCCTTCTATTTGCCATGCAGTAATGGGGCCAGATGCCATGATCTTAGTTTTTTTAATATTTAGTTTTAAGCCTGCTCTTTAATCTCCTCCTTCACCCTCATCAAGAGGCTCTTTAGTTCCTCTTTGCTTTCTACCATTAGAGTGGTAACAACCGCATATCTGAGGTTGTTAATGTTTCTCCCTCCTATCTTGATTCCAGCTTATAACTCATCCAGCCTAACATTTCTCATGATGTGCTCACCATATAGGTTAAATAAACAGGGTGACAGCAGACTGTCGTATTCCTTTCTCACTCCTGAACCAATGAGTTGTTCCATACAGGGTTCTAACTGTTGCTTCTTGACCTGCATCCAGGTTTCTCAGGAGACAGCTAAGACGGCCTGGTATTCCCATCTCTTTAAGAGCTTTCCACAGTTTGCTATGATCCATACAGGCTAAGGCTTCAGCACAGTCAGTGAAACAGAGGTAGATGTTTCTCTGGAATTCCCTTGCTTTTTCTATGATCCAGAGAACTGCCAGCAATTTGATGCACAAGCTAATATGTAGCAATTCCACATCTAGGTCATACAAGCAGCAGAAACAAATGTGCACGTACACCAAAGGACTTACACAAGTAAACTTCCAACAGCAAAATCTGATCACTAGAAGGAAAAATGGAGAACTCCACTATCATAGTAGTAGGAGTTAACACATTTATTCAGTAAATTAATTGATCAAATAGAGAAAAATCTAAATAACTAGTAAGTCTAATCTAAAGTGACTGGGCTTCCCTGATGGCTCAGATGGTAAAGAATCTGCCTGCAATGCAGGACACCCAAGTTTAATCCCTGGGTGGGGATGATCCCCTGGAGGAGGAAATGGCAACTCACTCCAGTAACCTTGCCTGGAGAAGTCCATGGACAGAGGAGACTGGCAGGCTACAAACAGTCGGACATGACTAAGCAACTCACACAAAGTTACTGGAGAACTCATTGTTTTCAACCCATTGGCATTTTAAAGAAACTGACTTTATCAGGCAATATGCACATTTCAACAATTATCAAAGAAACATCATCACACAGACTGCATTATCTTACAACAATGAAATCAGAAATCAAGGCAGAAAGGTAACCAATTTGTGTCCTTCTTGGAAATTTATGAACACAGGTAGAAACAATCATAGGT
This sequence comes from Moschus berezovskii, assembly GCF_049115385.1. Taxonomy (NCBI): domain Eukaryota; kingdom Metazoa; phylum Chordata; class Mammalia; order Artiodactyla; family Moschidae; genus Moschus; species Moschus berezovskii. The sequence continues at coordinate 41,407,122 of NC_142480.1, read as the reverse complement.
CAGAGAAGAAACCATAAAGGATATTAGAAAATACTTAAAACTAACGACAATGAAAGCTCTAAATATTGCAATAGGACTCATCTATACCAATACTTAGAGAGAAATCTCGTGTTATAAGTGTATATTAGAAAAGCAGAAAGATTGAAAAACACTAAGCTAAATGTGCAACTCAAAGATGAGGGGAAGAATGAGCAGAAGGTTAAGAGTGTGTGAGGAGAATGATGAAACTAAAATCAAACCATGACAAGAAGCAACACAATCAAAAGCTGGCTCCTTAACTAAAGAAAAATATAGAAGGTACAAAGAAGAAATATTGGGAATGAAAAAGAGAGTCACAGTGCAGAGATAGCTGACACTAAGAAAAAGAATATAGTGAACAACTTTTTCCAAATAAAAGTGAAATTTTGATGGAGAATGAAAAGTTTTTAAGAAAACTGTAATGAGACCCCCCCATCATGATCCAATGGTTAAGACTGCATGCCCCCAAAGCTCGGGACCCAGGTTCGATCCCAGCCCAGGGAACTAGATCTCACATGCCACAACTAAAGATCCCATGTGCCACAACAAAGATCTGGCACAAATAAATAAATACTTTCTTAAAAAAGAGAAAATTATAACATCAAAATTAACTCAAGAAGAAATGTAAAACTTGAATAAACCTAGAAGCACTGAAGAAACTGAATCAGTAGTTCAATATCTACCCTTCAAAACATACTATTAATAGAAACAAACAAAAATCAGCCTTCAATGATACTTTTAGCAAGTTATATCAAGATATATCGAGATACGGATAAATTTCTGCTTATACAAACTGTCCCAGAGAATGAGAAGAGAAGGAATCAATGCCAGCTCATACCATGAAGACAGGAAAGCCCAGAAACCCAAGTGAGTAAGAAGAGCACCAACATCTCAGTTTCTAAGCAGATGCAAAAATCTTTCTAAAAATGTTAAGAAACCCAATTTTGCCAAGTCTTAAATAACATCAACATTGTCAAGTACAATTTATTCACGTGACACAGAAACAGTTTTACACTTTTAATGGAAAATACAACAGTAGAACTTTGTAACTCACCACATTGACATGAAGATGCCAATTAAAATTAAAGGAGAAACACTGGATTAGCTTAATAGGTATAGGAAAGGCACTATTCAAAACTGAACACTAATTTATGATACAAATTATTAGTAAACTGAGACTAGGAGTTCTCTAACCTAATAAAGGTGACCTACAAAAATATGCAGCAAATACCACCCCTAAGGGCAAAGCATCAGAAGCTAAGAGGACCACTATCACGGCCCTCATCCAGCCGTTCACGGGGGTGGCCAGCACAGATGGAAGATGCCTGGCATGAGGGCCCAGACAAATCCATCACAACTCGCAGGGACCAGCAGTCTATAGAGAATCTCCAGGAAATCTAGACACTGTGAGAATTAAAACAGCAGGCTGCTGTTTTTGCTAACACCAAAATACAAAAGTCAATTACACATCTACACATCAGCAGTTAGAAAGCAAAAATAAAATTTAAGCCATTTACAATGACAAAAAAACTAACAAATCTTACAAGTCATATAAGATTCAACTTTACTGAAAACAATTTTAGAATAGAGAGACATGCTCTGTTCAAGTATAAGGAGTCCAAACTATAAAGAGATTAATTCTCCCCCATTCTAATTCTACATGTTCAATGTCATCCCAACCGAACTCTCACGGGTGTTTTGGGTGGAATCTGATGACTGATTATAAAACGTGGAAGGAAGATAGAAGGGCCAAGTGTAGTCCAGGCAGCCTTCAACAACCAGGGTGAGATGGGAAGGCACTTGTCCCACCAGCTTTCATGATTTGTTTGTGAGTTGCAGTAATTAACACCATATGGTCTCAACATCGGAGAAGGCAATGGCAAGCCATTCCAGTACTATTGCCTAGAAAATCCCATGGATGGAGGAGCCTGGTAGGCTGCAGTCTGTCGGGTCGCTAAGGGTCGGACACGACTAAGCGACTTCACTTTCACTTTTCACTTTCACACATTGGAGAAAGAAATGGCAACCCACTCCAGTGTTTTTGCCTGGAGAATCCCAGGGACGGGGGAGCCTGGTGGGCTGCCATCTATGGGGTCGCACAGAGTCGGACACAACTGAAGTGACTTAGCAGCAGCAGCAGCAGCAGGTCTCAACATAGAACTAGGTAAACAGATCAGTGGAAAAGAAAACACATAAGAACCTTCTATTTGAAAGATAAGGTATTACAGATCAGTATGAAAAGGATGCAACTTTTCATGAATAGCATCCATGCTGAAAATAACAAAGCAATCTCTTACCTCTCACAACACCCAAAAATAAATTTCAGCATTAAAGACTCAAATGTGAAAAGCAAACACTAGAACATTTTTTAAAATGTAAGGGAGAACATTCTCTTTATGACTTGGAAAAAGAAAGGGCTTTTAAAATAAGACATTAAGAGAATAAAAACCATAAAGGAAAACACCAATAAACATTAAAATTAGGGCCACAAAGTAGCAAGTGAAAGGTAAATCATGGAAGAGAAGACCTCTGCAGTGCATACTGCCATTAGAGAACTAACAACTACAATGTACAAGAAGTTCGTACAAATCAATAACCAATCTTTTCTCCAAACAAATCAGCTCATTCTACAACTGTGAACTCTCCATTTTTGTTTCCATTTTGCAAAAGGAATATTTAGCTTCTCTGAGAGTTATTCTTCTTCTATTATTGTAATTTTCAACACAGAATTCTAAAACTGATTTGAATAGTATTAGAGCTATTAAAGAATATATTAAAACTAATGTATTTTAGGGACTTCCCTGGTAGTCCAGTGGCTAGGACTCTGCCCTCCCAATGAAGGGGGTCTAAGTTGGATTCCCGGTCAGGGAACTAGATCTCACATGCCACAACTAAGAGATCCCACATGCTACAATGAACGAAGATCGAAGATCCAGATCCCAGGTGCCACAACTAACATCCAGTGCAGCCAAATAAATAAATACAATTTTAATCCTAATGTATTTTAACTATTTTTATGATGAAAAATAATTCATAATTATGCACTTTATAAAGACATTAAAATATACATTTGAAATATTAAATACTTAAAATGTTAAAGTTAAATGGAAAAGAAACAAATTAGAAAAATAAAAATCATTAATAATCCTTGATGCACACACACATCCCTGTGAATATTTTGGAATTTTTCTCTAGCTTTTCTTTCTATTAATACCTACAGACATGCCCATGTACCTTGTAATACACACATTAACATAACACATGCATGATCATTTCAGTTGGGACTGAAATAAGGGCAGGCTGTTCACATGCTGACACTGTCCATCAGCAGCAGATCCCAGCCGACAAGTGAGGCTCAGAGCAACAACAGTTAATGTCACTCCCGGAGGAGGAACCATCACAGGAGCGACGGCTCAGCACCAGGTAAGGACTACACAAAGATGGTGGGTTGAAGAAGTCTTGGAAAAACAGAGGCAGAATTGGAGGGGTTAGGACGAGAACCAGTACACTGTGAAAGAACTTCAGGAAGATGATGCTGTTCAACTGATGGATCCTGCAAAGAAGAATGCCTGAAGAAAAGGCATCTGAGAAAAGGCATTTCACCTGGTGAAATATCAGATTATGAGGAACGGGAAGAACAGGAGCCAAAGCTGTGTGTGGACTTCACAGTCAGCAAACTTGGCAGGAAGAGAGGGTGACACACCAGCGGAAGTTCAGCCTGGTCCACTGAGAGACGGGGATGCGGGAAGAGACAGGAAAGGAGGACATGGCGGCCTGTTGACAGCATCCCCACAGAGACGGGCCCAAGCTGAGGATGGACAGGCGGATGGCCTGCAGCCAGTAACTGTGGTCAGTTTACAACCAGGCTCTAGCATGGGACAGAAGTTTAAAGCAAGACGCATTCCGCCAAGTTGTGTCTGACAGCACACAGGAATACAAAAAGGAGGAAAATCTCTCATTCTGTCTTTGCTTCAAGTCATTCATGGCAGGAGAACCAAGATTTGAGAGAAATGTCACAAAAATTGATGCTGAGGGAAATTTTTATAACTAGGTATCTGATGACACAAAGGACAGATAAGCACTCGTTTCCTTAAAAGAAAGTCCTGACTTCTTCCATATTATCCTTGACTGAGTCTATCTGCACTACTGCGAATGCTACACGTAATGAAGTCTCTGTGCTACGTGGGCAACTGCAGAAGTGCTAATTTAAGACGCAAAATTAAAAGCAAAACAATTCAGGGTAAAGCAACCCAACCCGTGTTTTCTTAAACATCTGTGATTAAAGCAGGAACGTGGTGATTCACAGTTCTCTGCAGATTACCCTGGGGTGGCGCCCAGTAGTGACAGGGGAGCAGGCCAGCTGTGATCTCCCAGCCCCCTCCGCATCCCCTCCGCTCCTCGCAGCACCCTGGCTGATGCTAAATGGAGACACCTCTACGCCAAGCCCCAAAACTGGAGAGACAAGGACGCTGACTGGCCGCTTTAATTACTCCTTAAAACAGATCTAAAATTCATGAGTAATAAATTTTTTTTCAAACTTTAAACTTTTTATCTTATATCGGGTATAGCCAATTAACAAACAATGCTGTGATAGTTTCAGGTAAACAGTGAAGGGATTCAGCCATACACATATATGTATCCATTCTCTTCCAAACTCCCCTCCCACCCAGGCTGCCACATAACATTGAGCAGACTTCCCTGTGCTATACAGGAGGTCCTTGTTGGTTATCCATTTTAAATATAACATTGTGTACACGTCCATCCCAAACTCCCTAACTATCCCTTCCCCTTGCAACCATAAGTTCATTCTCTAAGTCTGTGAATCTCTGTTTTGAAAGTTCATTTATATAATTTCTTTTTGATTCCATATATAAGGGATGTCATAAGATATTTTTCCTTCTCTGTCTGACTTACCTCAATGAGTAATAAAATTTTCAAAAGAACATTTATCTTCTAAGTGTACACATGACTAAAGCTTATGGCTGAAATGTCTGGAACTTCTAACATGGTTTTCAGCTTCAGATACAAACATTAGAGGCAAAAGCTAATCAGCTTTATTACAGGGAGGGTGTGAAGAGCTGATGTGATTTGAGGAAGTAAATAAAGCTTGCAAAGGCTGTCATTTGACTGAATTTACAAAATGTTCAATAATTCTAATTTCTGAAATAGCTGTGACCTTCCTATAAATCAGTCAGCTAAGGGTGGAGGCCTCAGAGGTGGTTCAAATCCACGCACAAGAGGCAAACTTTCAGAAGTGCTTGGAGAGTGATCATCAGAAATGAAGTCAAACAAAGCACCACATCCTCCCTGCTTCCAGGCATGCTTCTTCTATTTATTACATTCAGTCAGTTCAGTTCAGTTCAGTCGCTCAGTCGTGTCCAACTCTCCGCGACCCCATGAATCACAGCACGCCAGGCCTCCCTGTCCATCACCAACTCCCAGAGTTCACTCAAACTCATATCCACAGAGTCGGTGATGCCATCCAGCCATCTCATTCTCTGTCGTCCCCTTCTCCTCCCGCCCCCAACCTTTCCCAGCATCAGAGTCTTTTCCAGTGAGTCAACTCGTCGCATGAGGTGGCCAAAGTATTGGAGTTTCAGCTTTAGCATCAGTCCTTCCAATGAACACCCAGGATCGATCTCCTTTAGAATGGACTGGTTGGATCTCCTTGCAGTACAAGGGACTCTCAAGAGTCTTCTCCAACACCACAGTTCAAAAGCATCAATTCTTTGGCGATCAGCTTTCTTCACAGTCCAACTCTCACATCCATACATGACCACGGGAAAAACCATAGCCTTGACTAGGCAGACCTTTGTTGGCCAAGTAATGTCTCTGCTTTTTAATATACTATCAAGGTTGGTCATAACTTTCCTTCCAAGGAGTAAACGTCTTTTAATTTCATGACTGCAATCAGCATCTGCAGTGATTTTGGAGCCCAAAAAAATAAACTCTGACACAGTTTCCACTGTTTTCCCATCTATTTTCCATGTACCCCACAAAACACCTGTATGTCTCCCAACACTCAGCATTTAACTCTGTTAGCTGAAATCACGCCATAAATCATTTCTTCCCTCTCTCTTCAGAGGGTCCTTATTCTCAAATTTCTCCTCAAATTCCACTCTTCATATTTACCTTCTCAACTTCCTCTGCTCCAGTCATCAAAAGTACTCAACTCTGTTAGCCCCTGTCACTTTTGGCATTACTGTCAGGAATTTTCTTAAAATTCTGGCATCTCGCCTGAGATGCAGGTGGCTTTACAAGAGCCATCCAGAGCACTGTTAACACGACCAGAAGAGAACAGTTAGGAATGGCCATTTCACAGCCCATGGTCACTCCAAACAACTTAACTAGCTCCCTTTATGGAGGAAAGACCCTGACCCCAACTCCATTCCAACTGTCCCTCCTAGAGCCACACATGGTCTCAGTGCCACTGCTCCCCTGACAACTTCTGAAACTTCCACGCCCAGCACTCCAGCCAAGCTCCTGAATTCTGCACTAGGCCTGCCCATACTCTCTCTTCTGACTTCATGTCCTTGCATTATCACTCTGGCCCCAGGGGCCATCATCTCCATCATCCTCTCATCTAGAACTTCAATTCTCCCAACTCGATCCCTTCTGGACCTGACAGCCTGCTGCGCCAGGCTGCAGAGCCCGTCTGGAGAGCATCACACAGGCCCGCCGTCCCCTGCAGTCATGGTCTCTGACCTCAGGGTCCCTCAACCATGCCCGCAATCCCTGCTCACAGTCCCAGTCACTGCCCTCTCCTCTCGTCCCTCAGCAGCAACCCTGCATCATCACCTCTCCTCAGAAGCTCACCCACTCCTTCCTCCTGACTGGTGCTTTCCACGCCCTTCCAGCCCACCTTACTCTGTGCACATTATTCAGTTTCTCCTCTCTGGGGCGGGGGTCCTTACACTGTGCTGTGAATCCCACCCACCCAAACCCCCGCAGTAGCAGAGCCCTATATCTCTGTCCCTGCTCCCCCCTCCTGCCCCAGTAACTCCAAAGGATCCCCCAGGCATAGAAAGATGCTCAACACTCTCCCATTTCTACAAAGTGGCATATATTGAAAATGACAAGAGTAGGTTTAACACTCACCAAGTACTAACACAGCAGTATGCTCAACCTTCCCCATGTCGTTTTACCTGTGCTGTCAGTAGATGGCTCCCCTGCTCTTTTCTGTAGACGCTGACTATTCTCACCCCTGAGCCGCTGATCAAGCCTCGAGCCATCCCGTGGGATCAAAGGGACCACCCACTGGCTCCCCAAATTGAGGCTTTCTTTCTCACACCAGCAGCTCTGATCACCCCACCCCTAACCTGGTTTCAACTGGGACTCGGGCACCTGCTAGGACAGCAGGTGACCCTGGATGCCCACTGACTACACTTGCTTCCAATCAATCTCCTGACAAAGAACCAGCTTTTTTCTGCTGAGGGTCCTGACTCCATCTTAACCCCAGGAATTACTAGGGGTCCCTTCACCTAAACTTCACATCACTATACTTGGGAGCTGAATAAAAGCCTGGCCTTTAGGCAGCTCTACCTAGATGGACAGTTAAGACTCTGCACACGGGACAGAGCCTGTCCTGCTGCAGTTCAATTGGTCTCCTCACCCCTGGCTCCCTTGTTCCTCTTATTTTCTACCATCTCCAAGCCATCTCTCATCAAATCTATGGCAAACACCCATGCCACAACAGACAGCCATTTCATTCACTACATATTTTAAGTTCTGGTAACTGTTATAACCCGGACTTCCCTGGTGGCTCGGTGGAAAAGAACCCACCTGCCAATGAAGGAGACTTGGGTTCGTTCCATGGGTCGGGAAGATCCCCTAGAGAGGGGAATGGTAACCCACTCCAGTATTCTTGCCAGGGAAATTTCATGGACAGGGGAACCTGGTGGGCTATAGTCCATGGGGTCACAAAGAGTCAGACACGACTGAGCGACTAAATAACAACAGAAAATGGTATAACCAGATCCTGAAATCTACACAACTCATCAGTGGTGATCAAATGACACTATTACAGACCCCATTATAGTTCATCATCATATATATAACAATGAATGCTCTATGGTTTATGCTCAGAGAAGAGCATCATTTTAAGAGCACAGAATATGTGAAACTGTTCAGCCAAAAACAAAGAAGAAAAGGTTACTGTCAGGTGGTCATAAACTGGAAAGCCAGAACCTGAACAAAGATTTAGGGAGTCTTAGGCTTACAAGGGTGTTAACTGGTGGCTCAGTGAGTTAAGAATCACCTGCAATGCAAGAGATTCAAGAGACTCGGGTTTAATCCCTGGGTTGGGAAGATCCCCTGGAGAAGGAAATGGCAACCCACTCCAGTATTCTTGCTTGGGAAATTCCATGGACAGAGGAGCCTGGTGGGCTATAGTCCGGCGCGGTCACAAAAGAGTTGGACACGATTGAGTACATACACACACATACACAGGCTTACAAATATACTGGTTTCCACTGGATAAATTCTCTACTGTCTCATTTTTTACCATCCAAACAAAGGAACTGATATGATTTTTTTAAAAAAATGATCCAAAATAAATCTGAATAAACACAGAGAAAGATAGATATAACTTTATATATTGTATCTTATGAAATAAAATGAAGAAAAATCCAGCATGCTAAAACCCACAGGCACTATTGTACTTCATGACCGTACCACAAAGCAGAATTTAATAACTTCATAAAGCAGGTATCTAGGACTTTCCTGGTGGTCCAGCAGTTAAGAATCTGCCTGCCAATGCAGGCAACACAGGTCCAATCCCACTTTGGTAGGATCCCATTGACCACAGGGCAACTAAGACCTTGCACCACAACCACTGAAGCCCACATGCCCTAGAGCCCGTGCTCCATCCCAAGAAAAGCCACTGCAATGAAGAGCTTGGAACTGCAACTAGAGAGGCAGTCCTCACTCCCCAAAAGTAGAGAAAAGTCCATGCAGCAACAAAGACCTAGTGCAGCCAAAAAATTTTTTTAAAAATTAAAAAAGCCGTTATCAGATACCATCTGCATGTGATGTGCAAAGGAAACAATAAGTATACAACCTAAAACAGACAATGCTAACAGCCTGACGCAGTCCAAGGTACAAAACGACAGACAGAGAGACACACTGAACACGCCATCATCTGGAGAGTAAGTCAGGAAACAGGACAGCCTGACTCTGTCCTCTCCTACAGGACGGTCTTGGGAATGCTACTTCTTCAGCAAAGCTGTCCTTGTGCCCTGCTCAAAATGACCTAAACATGAAAACGTGCAAGGAAGAGCACGTCTCTTCACTAGAAAGAAATCTAATTCAGTTTAGTTCAGTTCAGTCGCTCAGTCGTGTCCGACTCTCCACGACCCCATGAATCACAGCACGCCAGGCCTCCCTGTCCATCATCAACTCCCAGAGTTCACTCAAACTCATGTCCACAGAGTTGGTGATGCCATCCAGCCATTTCATTCTCTGTCGTCCCCTTCTCTTCCCGCCCCCAACCTTTCCCAGCATCAGAGTCTTTTCCAGTGAGTCAGCTCGTCTCATGAGGTGGCCAAAGTATTGCAGTTTCAGCTTTAGCATATCAGATGCTAAATCTAAGGGTTATGCAAAAACAAAATTTAGATGAAATAAAATATGGCTGCCTCAAAGCATTAGCAGGTCTTGCCAATCTCACTGTACCTCACTAACAATTTCAAGGAGGAAAACATAAACATTTGAACCATTTAAAATTGCACAGTCCACTAAACATTCTGCTGTGAACACAGAACACATGGTATACTTGTTTTACAGGACATGTACAAAGAACCACATTTATGTGGAAGCCAAAGGTTAAGATTTTTAAAATTATGAATAGTAGCAATAAGATGGAGAAGGAAATGGCAACCCACTCCAGTGTTCTTGCCTGGAGAATCCCAGGGATGGGGGAGCGTGGTGGTCTTCCGTCTATGGGGTCACACAGAGTCGGACATGACTGAAGTGACTTAGCAGCAGCAGCAACAGCAATAAGAATATGCTGACTTATATAATTTCCAAAATGCTGAAAATGAATTCTCATGCCAAAATAGTAGGAAAATGCCAGTGATTATGAGTTATTGAAATAAGATGCAGCAACTCAAAGTATACAGTAAGAGCAAAAGAGAAAAACTGAAATATTTTAAAATCTAGTTCATGATTTTCATTCTCTAATTATAATACATCTTTCCAAATTTAACACACAATAGAGAATGGAAAAACAAAATTAATAAATGCTTAAAAAGATGGTTCCTATAATAAATGCTTACAAAAATGGAAATGACTATCAAAATATGATTTTTAAAACAACTGAAAGCTAAAATCATGTTTGGAGTACAGGTATATAGCTAGTTTCAAAGAATTTCAACTAAGTTGCTTTTTTAAAAGCAATCAAGAAAACAGTTGACTTCTTCCAGACAGCAAAGTCCCTAAAGCACTTTCATTTTTCATCCCAAAGAAGAAATCAGAGCCACTCCAGTGTTCTTGCCTGGAGAATCCCAGGGACAGGGGAGCCTGGTGGGCTGCCGTCTATGGGGTCACACAGAGTCGGACACGACTGAAGTGACTTAGCAGCAGCAGCAGCTGTCATCCTGCTGCAGCTATCCTCAATTTTCAGAGTCCCCGGCACATAAGTTACCTTTAGACAAGCACAGGGTAGCCCCGTACTCTTCTCTGCCCTCAGCAGCATTTTATAAATACCAACAGTTTCCAGAAAGACAACCAAACACCTTCCAGGTGGAAAGGCCTTCCACTTTCATTTCCATCTTAAAGCCCACAAGTCACAAATTTAAGCAGAAGTGCGACAGGTAGGAAGTAGGAAGCTTTCAGGCAGCAAGGTCCCAGTGGCCGGTCCTCCTGGGTGGCAGGTCACTTGCTGGGAAGCCCTGCCCCCAAGTGGCCGCCAGCTATCCTGCCCACGCAACAGGGAGTAGGCCACGCGTTCTGTACAGAGATCTGGGAACAGTCTCCTATCAGACTCTCTCTCTGCCCAGGCTCAGGCCCAGTGTCCTGGACCAGGTGACTACATGCAGGTAGCTGCCCCAAAGGGAAGCAGCTGCCAGGCCCACAGCTGCCTTGCAGAGGGGTCCTCAGCGGCTTCAGCCAATGCTGAGTTTGAAGATCTGAGCCCCAGTTAATGGATACCTGCCCTGCTCACACCTGTATTTCGCTGCCAGTGCAATACTGAAAAGGTTGTGTGTGATATCGACAACCTTTTAACAGTTAAGGTGGATGTAAAGGTCATGGACGGCTTCCTCTGATTCTGGGGCCTACAGGACATCCCAGTGTCCTGGCCCTGCTGTGTTCCTCCTCTCCCTGGACCAGGTCTGTGGGCTGGGACCCGCCCTTCCAGCTGCCTGGGCCTCTCCTGTCATGCTTCAGTCTCCTCCCAAGGCAGAGCCCTTGGCCACCAACCTCTGCCCACCAGGCCCACACCCCATCTGTCCTGTGCCTCTGTCCACCTTGGGGGCAGGCTCTCCACACCTCTGAAGGTGAGAGCCAGGTCCAAGCCGATGGAGGACTCTCAGAGCGGGGGTGGTTTCCAGAAAAAACAGGCCACATAGAGATCAGGGAGGACTGAGTCCTCTGTCTGCACCAGACAGGCTCTGAAGAGCAAGCCCTCCTATGATCTATGAAGTTACCACTGAAGAGAAATGGCGTTACCCTCCCACACCTGCCACCAGAAAGGACACAGTGAAGAAGCAGCAAGGACACCAAAGGCCTCCTCTCCGCCTGCTGTCCTCTTAGGGCCGCCCCGCTCAGGCCAAGAGTTGGCACCTCCTATACCAGGCCCACAGTCAATAACCCTCACTACTGACTACCGAATAACCACAAATGTGCATCCCAAAGATAGCAAACAGCAGAGACAGTAAACTACACATTGCGAATCTTTCATTTCTCCTCCTAACACTCAGCAGCTTTGGATGCATGCAACAAATATGGGTAATTTATTTTCCTTTTTATTCTGTTACAAATATTTTCTAATTTTCCTTGTTATGGTTTCTTAGACACATTCATCATTTAAAAGTGGACAATTTCCAAATATATGGGTTTTTTTAAGTATCTTTGATATTTCTTATATTGAAATGAGAAATTTTGAAATTTCAATTTAAAATGTTGCAATCTACCTAGATGTCCATCTGCAGATGAATGGATAAGAAAGCTTTGGTACATATACACAATGGAGTATTTTTCAGCCATCAAGAAAAATGCATTTGAATCAGTTTTAATGAGGTGGATGAAATTGGAACCAATTATACAGAGTGAAGTAAGCCAGAAAGAAAAACATCAATATAGTATACTGACGCATATATATGGAATTTAGAAAGATGGAAACCTGAAACCTGTGTACGAGACTGCAAAAGAGACATAGACATATAGAACAGTCTTTGGGACTCTGTGGGAGAGGGTGAAGGTGGGATGATTGGGGAGAATGGCATTGTAGCATGTATATTAGCATATGTGACCAGTCCAGGTTCGACGCATGATGCAGGATGCCTGGGGCTGGTGCACGGGAATGACATGGGGGGAGGATATGGGGAGGAGGGAGGTGGGAGGGGGGTTCGGGAGGGAGAGCACATGTACACCCGGGGTGGATTCATGTCAATGTATCGCAAAACCAACCAATATATTAATGAAAGGTAATTTGCCTCCAATAAAATAAATTAAAATTAAAAAAAAATAAATAAATAAAATGTTGCAATCTACGGGGTCACAGTAAGCAGCACACCGCTCAGCAACTGAAGAACAACAACAGCAACTCTGCAGTCACTCCCTGTGCTTTTTCAGTCTTTAAACTTCACACGCTAGTAAAGTCATGCTCAAGATTCTCCAAGCCAGGCTTCAGCAGTATGTAAACCGTGAACTCCCAGATGTTCAAGCAGGTTTTAGGAAAGGCAGAGGCACCAGAGATCAAATTGCCAACATCCGCTGGATCATGGAGAAAGCAAGAGAGTTTCAGAAAAACATCTATTTCTGCTTTATTGACTATGCCAAAGCCTTTGACTGTGTGGATCACAATAAACTGTGGAACATTCTGAAAGAGATGGGAATCCCAGACCACCTGACCTGCCTCTTGAGAAACCTGTATGCAGGTCAGGAAGCAACTGTTAGAACTGGACATGGAACAACAGACTGGTTCCAAATAGGAAAAGGTGTACGTCAAGGTTGTATATTGTCACCTTGCTTATTTAACTTATATGCAGAGTACATCATGAGGAACGCTGGGCTGGAAGAAGCACAAGCTGGAATCAAGATTGCCGGGAGAAATATCAATAACCTCAGATATGCAGATGACACTATCCTTATGGCAGAAAGTGAAGAGGAACTCAAAAGCCTCTTGATGAAAGTGAAAGAGGAGAGTGAAAAGGTTGGCTTGAAGCTCAACATTCAGAAAACAAAGATCATGGCATCTGGTCCCATCACTTCATGGGAAATAGATGGAAAAACAGTGGAAACAGTGTCAGACTTTGTTTTTTTGGGCTCCAAAATCACTGCAGATGCTGATTGCAGCCATGAAATTAAAAGACGCTTGCTCCTTGGAAGGAAAGTTATGACCAACCTTGATAGTATATTAAAAAGCAGAGACATTACTTTGCCAACCAAGGTTCGTCTAGTCAAGGCAATGGTTTTTCCCGTGGTCATGTATGGATGTGAGAGTTGGACTGTGAAGAAGGCTGACCGCCGAAGAATCGATGCTTTTGAACTGTGGTGTTGGAGAAGACTCTTGAGAGTCCCTTATACTGCAAGGAGATCCAACCAGTCCATTCTAGAGGAGATCAATCCTGGATGTTCATTGGAGGGACTGATGCTAAAGCTGAAACTGCAATACTTTGGCCACCTCATGCGACGAGCTGACTCACTGGAAAAGACTCTGATGATGGGAAAGGTTGGCGGCGGGAGGAGAAGGGGACGACGGAGAATGAGATGGCTGGATGGCATCACCGACTCTGTGGACATGAGTTTGAGTGAACTCCGGGAGTTGGTGATGGACAGGGAGGCCTGGCGTGCTGTGATTCATGGGGTCGCGGAGAGTCGGACACGACTGAGCGACTGAACTGAACTGAAACTTTACTGAAGTCTTTTGCACTTCACTGGCGGTCAGATGGTAAAGGGTCTGACCACAATGCGGGAGAACTGGGTTTGATCCCTGGGTCGGGAAGATCCTCTGGAGAAGGAAATGGCAACCCACTCCAGTATACTTGCCTGAAAAACCCCATGGACAGAGGAAACTTGTGGGCTCCAGTCCATGGGGTTGCAAAGAGTCGGACATGACTGAGTGACTAACATTCACAACTTTACTGAGGCTTTCAATGGCTATCAAAGATCTCTCTTGGTAGATGTCACATTGCACGTGAAAATATGTGGGGTATTTTCAAATAGCTTTTGATATGATTTCTAACCTAATTCCACAGTGATAAGAGAACAGATTCTGTATGATTTCAATACCTTTAGACCATGAAATTTTGGCACCAAGATTTGTGTCCAGTTTCTCCTGGTTTATAGTCTATGGGAACTTGACCAGAATGTATATCCTACTGTTGCGTCGGAGCGCGCAGACGTGACGCCGGGCTCCGCAACTGACCACACGCAGAAGCGTGGCCGAGAAGAGCTACCCCACGCCAGAGGCCAGGGGCGGCAGCCTAGAGGAGCTACTCCACGTTCAAGACCAGGAGGGGCGGCCGTGAGGAGATACCCCTCGTCCAAGGTAAGGTGCAGAGGCTGCGCTTTGCTGGAGCAGCCATGAAGAGATACCCCACGACCAAGGTAAGAGAAACCCAAATAAGACGGTAGGTATGCTTTTGAACTGTGGTGCTGGAGAAGACTCTTGAGAGTCCCTTGGACTGCAAGGAGATCCAACCAGTCCATTCTGGAGGAGATCAATCCTGGGTGTTCATTGGAAGGACTTATGCTAAAGCTGAAACTCCAATACTTTGGCCACCTCATGCAATGAGTTGACTCACTGGAAAAGACTCTGATGCTGGGAGCGATTGGGGGTAGGAGGAGACGGGGAAGACAGAGAATCAGGTGGCTGGATGGCATCACCGACTGTATGGACATGAGTTTGAGTGAACTCCGGGAGTTGGTGATGGACAGGAAGGCCTGGCGTGCTGTGGTTCATGGGGTCGCTAAGAGTCGGACACGACTGAGAGACTGAACTGAACTGAACTGATTGTGAGAGGACGTCACAGGGCAGACACACTGAAATCGTAATCACAGAAAACTAGTTGATCTGATCACACGGACCACAGCCTTGTCTAACTCAGTGAAACTAAGCCATGCTGTGTGGGGCCACCCAAGACGGGTGGGTCATGGTGGAGAGGCCTGACAGAATGTGGTACACTGGAGAAGGGAATGGCAAACCACTTCAGTATACTTGCCTTGAGAACCCCATGAACAATATGAAAAGGCAAAATAATAGGATACTGAATGAGGAACTCCCCAGGTCAGTAGGTGCCCAGTATGCTACTGGAGATCAGTGGAGAAATAACTCCAGAAAGAATGAAGGGATGGAGCCAAAGCAAAAACAATACTGAGCTGTGGATGTGACTGGTGATAGAAGCAAGGTCTGATGCTGTAAAGAGCATAGGAACCTGGAATGTTAGGTCCACGAATCAAGACAAATTGGAAGTAGTCAAACAGGAGATGGCAAGAGTGAACGTAGACATTCTAGGAATCACTGAACTAAAATGGACTGGAATGGGTGAATTTAACTCAGATGACCATTACATCTACTACTGTGGGCAGGAATCCCTTAGAAGAAATGGAGTAGCCATCATAGTCAACAAAAGAGTCCGAAATGCTGTACTTGGATGCAATCTCAACAACAACAGAATGATCTCTGTTCATTTCCAAGGCAAACCATTCAATATCACAGTAATCCAAGCCTACGCCCCAACCAGTAATGCTGAAGAAGCCAAAGTGAAATGGTTCTATGAAGACCTACAAGACCTTCCAGAACTAACACCCAAAAAAGATGTCCTTTTCATTATAGGGGACTGGAATGCAAAAGTAGGAAGTCAAGAAACACCTGGAGTAACAGGCAATTTGGCCTTGGAGCACGGAATGAAGCAGGGCAAAGGCTGATAGAGTTTTGCCAAGAGAACGCACTGGTCATAGCAAACACCCTCTTTCAACAACACAAGAGAAGACTCTACACATGGACATCACCAGATGGTCAACACCAAAATCAGATTGATTATATTCTTTGCAGCCAAAGATGGAGAAGTTCTATACAGTTAGCAAAACAAGACCAGGAGCTGACTGTGGCTCAGATCATGAACTCCTTATTGCTAATTTCAGACTTAAATTGAAGAAAGTAGGGGAAACCACTAGACCATTCAGATATGACCTAAATCAAATCCCTTATGATTATACAGTGGAAGTGAGAAATAGATTTAAGGGACTAGATCTGATAGATAGAGTGCCTGATGAACTCTGGACGGAGGTTCGTGACATTGTACAGGGGACAGGGACCAAGACCATCCCCATGGAAAAGAAATGCAAAAGAGCAAAATGGCTGACTGAGGAGCCCTTACAAATAGCTGTGAAAAGAAGGGAAGCAAAGGAAAAAAGGAAAGATAAAAACATCTGAATGCAGAGTTCCAAAGAATAGCAAGGAGAGATAAGAAAGCCTTCCTCAGCGATCAGTGCAAAGAAATAGAGGAAAACAACAGAACAGGAAAGACAAGAGATCTCTTCAAGAAAATTAGAGATACCAAAAGAACATTTCATGCAAAGATGGGCTCGATAAAGGACAGAAATGGTATGGACCTAACAGAAGCAGAAGATATTAAGAAGAGGTGGCAAGAATACACAGAAGAACTGTACAAAAAAGATCTTCACGACCAAGATAATCATGATGGTGTGGTCACTGACCTAGAGCCAGACATCTTGGAATGTGAAGTCAAGTGGGCCTTAGAAAGCATCACTATGAACAAAGCTAGTGGACGTGATGGCATTCCAGTTGAGCTTTTTCAAATCCTGAAAGATGATACTGTGAAAGTGCTGCACTCAATATGCCAGCAAATTTGGAAAACTCAGCAGTGGCCACAGGACTAGAAAAGGTCAGTCTTCATTCCAATCCCAAAGAAAGGCAATGCCAAAGAATGCTCAAACTACCGCACAATTGCACTCATCTCACATGCTAGTAAAGTCATGCTCAAAATTCTCCAAGCCAGGCTTCAGCAATACGTGAACTTCCAGATGTTCAAGCTGGTTTTAGAAAAGGCAGAGGCACCAGAGATCAAATTGCCAACATCCGATGGATCATCGAAAAAGCAAGGGAGTTCCAGAAAAACATCTATTTCTGCTTCATTGACTATGCCAAAGCCTTTGACTGTGTGGATCACAACAAACTGTGGAAAATTCTGAAAGAGATGGGAATACCAGACACCTGACCTGCCTCTTGAGAAACCTGTATGCAGGTCGGGAAGCAACAGTCAGAACTGGACATGGAACAACAGACTGGTTCCAAATAGGAAAAGGAGTACATCAAGGCTGAATATTGTCACCCTGCTTATTTAACTTATATGCAGAGTACATCATGAGGAACGCTGGGCTGGAAGAAGCACAAGCTGGAATCAAGACTGCTGGGAGTAGCAGATGACATCACCCTTATGGCAGAAAGTGAAGAGGAACTAAAACGCCTCGATGAAAGTGAAAGAGGAGAGTGAAAAAGTTGGCTTGAAGCTCAACATTCAGAAAGCTAAGATCATGGCATCTTCCCATCACTTCATGGGAAATAGATGGGGAAACAGTAGAAACAGTGTCAGACTTTATTTTTTTGGGCTCCAAAATCACTGCGGATGCTGATTGCAGCCATGAAATTAAAAGACGTTTACTCCTTGGAAGGAAAGTTATGACCAACCTAGGTAGCATATTAAAAAGCAGAGACGTTACTTTGCCAACCAAGGTCCATCTAGTCAAGGCTATGGTTTTTCCCGTGGTCATGTATGGATGTGAGATTTGGACTATGAAGAAAGCTGATTGCCGAAGAATTGATGCTATTGAACTGTGGTGTTGGAGAAGACTCTTGAGAGTCCCCTGGACTGCAAGGAGACCCAACCAGTCCATTCTGAAGGAGATCAGTCCTGGGTGTTCACTGGAAGGACTGATGCTAAAGCTGAAACTGCAGTACTTTGGCCACCTCATGCAATGAGTTGACTCACTGGAAAAGACTCTGATGCTGGGAAGGATTGGGGGAGGGAGGAGAAGGGGATGACAGAGAATGAGATGGCTGGATGGCATCATCAACTTGATGGAGGTGGGTTTGAGTGAATTCCAGGAGTTGGTAGTGGACAGGGAGGCCTGGCGTGCTGTGATTCACGGTGTCGCAAAGAGTCAGATATGACTGAGCAACTGAACTGAACTGTTGCATGAAAATCATATAAACCCTAACTACATTGAATTGGTTCATAGTGTTTTCAGGTCTACTATAACCTTCTACTTTTCTTACTCATTTCATTAATTTTTGAGAGTTTGATATTGAAACTTCAACTAAAAAACCTTATCTACTTAAAAAAATAATTGTTATAGTAGAACTATATGTAACTTTGGAGAAAGAAATGGCAAACCCACTCCAGTACACTTGCCTAGAAAATCCCATGGATGGAGGAGCCTGGTGCAGGCTACTGTCCATGGGGTCGCAAAGAGCTGGACATGACTGAGCGACTTCACTGTCTTTCTTTTCTTTCTATATGTAACCTTGTTCTGTATTTTCCAAGTCTCCTGTAAATGGATTATAATACTTTCATAATTTAAAAAATAAAAAAGAGAAAAAAGTCACATAATAACCAGGTAACCAATTTCTACATATCCTTGAAATTAGCAGTGGCAACCCACTCCAGTACTCTTGCCTGGAAAATCCCATGGACAGAGGAGCCTGGTAGGCTGCAGTCCATGGGGTCGCAAAGAGTCGGACATGACTGAGTGACTTCACTTTCAATTTTCGCTTTCACTCGTTGGAGAAGGAAATGGCAACCCACTCCAGGGTTCTTGCCTGGAGAATCCCAGGGATGCAGGAGCCTGGTGGGCTTCTGTCTATGGGGTCACACAGAGTCGGACACGACTGAAGTGACTTAGCAGCAGCAGCAGCAGCACACAGACACAGGTATACAATGTTGTTATTTTTTTTTCAGAGATTATTTATTCTGTTCAGTGACAAATATAGAAATCAAATGACTCAGTTCCTTGAGTTAAAAGTAATAAAACAAGATCATTTCTAAAAACCTAAAACAGATCCATTTCAAGTCAATCAGTTCAGTCACTCAGTCATGTCCTACTCTTTGCAACTCCATGGACTACAGCACGCCAGGTTTCCCTGTCCATCACCAATTCCTAGAGCTTGCTCAAACTTATGTCCATCAAGTCAGCTCAATGCCATCCAGCCATCTCATCCTCTGTCGTCCCCTTCTCCTCCTGCCTTCAATCTTTCCCACCATTGGGGTCTTTTCTTCACTTCAGGTGGCCAAAGGACTGGAAATTCAGCTTCAGCATCAGTCCTTCCAATGAATATTCAGGACTGATTTCCTTTAAGATGGACTGGTTGCATCTCCTTGCAGACCAAGAGACTCTTGAGAGTCTTGGACTCTCTTGGACTCTTCTCCAACACCACAGTTCAAAAGCATCAATTTTTCGGTGCTCAGCTTTCTTTATGGTCCAACTCTCACATCCATACATGACTACTGGAAAAACCATAGCTTTGACTAGATGAACCTTTATCAGCAAAGTAATGTCTCTGCTTTTTAATATGCTATCTAGGTTTGTCATAGCTTTTTTTCCATTTTAGGTAAAAAAGAATTATTTCCATAAATTTACTCATTCAGCACACATGAAAATAATCATTTTATTTCTATAATTTTTCAACCTCTTTTGCCCTGCCTGCCTGTCATCCCACTGTCCTTGGCTAACATCACCAGCAACCCCCAAATGCTCCCCTCCCTACCCTACCCGCCACCATAAGTATAGAACCTTGAGGCTGAGTTCCACTGCCCTGGGCCCTCTCATAGCCCTGGAGGAGGTGCTGTCAAGAAGATGGTACAGCTGTCAGCGTCCATGACATGGCTCTTTGTTCTGTGATTGTATAAAATGATTACACTATTTCTCTTCTCAAGATAAAAAGTAAAAAAGACAAACTCTGGTTCCCACTCCTTAAGTGACCCTCTCTGAGCACAGGCAGGTCCTTTCCCCTCCTCCACGTACCTGCAGGTCATTCACTCCTTTCTGGAAACTGTCCTCCTCAGCTAACACCCATCCACAAACGTCCTCTCCTCGCTCCCCTCCTGTGCCCCGCCCTTGACCTGGCCATGCTCTCTGGTTCACACTTTAGCCCTCTTAGTTCCCAGAAGCTTCCTCATAACAGAATCCTTTTTCCCCAATGCAATGGAGCCTGTTCTCCTGCCCTCCCGAAGTAGAATAGGTGAACATGGAGCTCCAGGCTGGCAGGGAGGGTGGGGCTCTGCAGAGCTCCAGGCTCAGAACAACCTGCGGTCCCTCACAAGGCCCTGGCAACTCCTAGCTCATCCCCATTCCCTGCTCAGCTCCCTCAACCTGGGGACACCCCCCACCTTCCCCCTTACAAAGTCAGATGCCTCCTTCAGGTCCAGTTCCAGGTCAGTTCTTGGTGATTCTCTTCTGCACCAGACAGGAATGAGCATGGCCTCTACTACTGTCCGTGGTGCGGTGATGTTGTTGACATTTCTGCCTTCTCTATGAAATCGAGACTATTTAAAGGCAGACGAGATGGTGGTGGTGGTAATGGTGTGTGTGTGTGGTGTGTGTGGTGTGTGTATGTGTGAGAGAGCGAGAGGGGGAGAGGGAGAGAAAGAGAAAGGTGTGGGAGAGAGGGGTTCCAGATGAACCGAACACAAGGCTCAGGAGTGCTCTGCTTTGGGCTACTGTCTTGCTCTGCATGAATGGAAGTGAGGCCATGGGGCGGGCAGTGACTAGAGAGCTGGAGGGTAAAGCGGCCACTGGCCTCCAGTCCTGCCCACAAAAGGAACCGGAGCCCTTGAGGGAGATGGTCAGGCAAAATCCAGGAGTGACTTTCCTGAGACTGAAATACAAACTAATGCAGAAAACTAAACTAAAGGCTTCTCCATGCTTCCCGGGTGGCGCTAGTGTAAAGAACCCGCCAATCAATGCACAAGAAAGAAGAGACAAGATTTCAATCCCTGGGTTGGGAAGATCCCCTGGAGGAGGGCATGGCAATCCATAGTATCCTTGCCTGGAGAATCCCATGGACAGAGGAGCCTGGAGGGCTATAGTCCACGGGGATGCAGAGAGTTGGACATGAATGAAGTGACTTAGCATGCACATGGTCAACTCACTAGTTGGGAATTTCTCACTGGCCAACTTCTCTGATTCTGTCTTCTACCCAGTTTGCTCAAATATATACACTGTGTTCTGCTTCCCTCCATCCAAAGGCTTCTCATTCAGTTCTTGGAAATTGTATTTTTTATATTTTTTCTTAAGACCTAAATTTCTAAAAGGATCCTGTTTTCTCCTCAGTTCTGACAAATAAAATCCTGCCTAAAACTAGAGCCAACAAACTTTATAACTAGCAGTTGTTAGTGAAAAGAAACTCTGAAGAGATAAGAGATATCAGCAAAGGTCCAAGATGGAGACAAAATTCTGAGCTCCAAAAGTAATCCAAAAGCCTGCTGGATAAAGATAGGCTGACAATATTACAAGAACAAGAGTACTTGGAGCCGCTATGTTTATTAACCATTTAGAAAGTCCTTGTAAGACTGTCTGTAAGAGTCCCTTAAAAACATCTGGACATTCACAGTTTAATGGAGAAGTGACCATGACAGACAGTGCAGCTCCTACTAACTGGTTGTCAACTGGCAACTGCATTCAGACTGGTCTATGGAAGTCATGAAGTCACATTGGCAACCTGATTCTTTTTTTTTGTTTTGTTTTCAATATTCAATTGGCTGTACTGGGTCTTAGTTATAGCATGGGGGATCTTTAGCTGGGGCATGTGGGATCTAGTTCCCTAATCAGAGATTGAACCAGGTCCCCTGCATTGGGGGCACAGAGTCTCAGCCACTGGACCACCAGGGACGTTCCAACAGCCGGACCCTTCTGTTCCCCAAGCTCAATCCTCTGACTCTGGGAAACTGCCTTGGGAGGTAATTCTGGTGGATCTCTGTACCCTCCAGCCATGTTCCTTCCCACGGAGGGCCGGGACTGGCCACAGCCCATAGTCATCCAGCGATGCGGCCACTCAGGGAGCCCGGACTAATGAGGACGGACTGTTTCTGCTCGAGCACAGAACCTGAGGTTGGTCATGAGGAAACATGGAACAGATATCGGGTGAGGATTCTTTCAAACTGCCAATAAGGAGATATGACACCCAGAAATGATCATATTTGGATGGGAGATGTGGACTGGACCGAACTGCCCTGACAGTGCTGACTTCCTGCCTTGGATATATGGGGTGCATCGTGATTAGGCAGGGAAAGGCCTAGTGTGAGGGAACTAAACCCAAAAGAGTTTAGAGGTTGTGGGACATCGTATCTACAGCTTGCTCTCAAGTGTTCAGCAAAAGACTAGCGACAAGGCATATACTGACACACACACACACACACATACACATCTCTATGCAGAGAGCAGGGCAGTGGAGCAAACACTATGAAATGTTATCAGTTGGGAAATTTGGGAGATTTGTTATGGCCGTTCTCTGTACTGTTCTTATAATTTTTCTTCAAGTTTAAAAATATTTCAAAATGACATTTTAAAATTCTTACTGTTTATTCTAGTATTTTTTTTATCTCTCCTTTCCTTACATCTGACAAAGCCCAACAGTCAAGACCCCTAGACATGCCTGCAGGCAAACAGAGTGAGGTCTGTGAACTTGCTGCAGCCACAAGGAACCCCAAACACCTCTATGGCAGGGGAGGGGGAGAGCAGCAGGGTGGGAGGTGGGGGGTGGCCAGGGTTAAGGGCTCCCAGAGCATCTGGGGAGGGACAAGGCAAGAGTGGGTCACTGCATGGTTCTGGCAAAGACCAGTCAGAATTTATAAACCAGAGGGAAGCTGGACCAGTTGGTGGTTTATCTTCAGAGCTCAGGAGAGTCTGAGGAGTGACTGTCAGACCACTTTGTCTCTGGACCTACCTGTATGGATGTTTGGGTCTGTATGGTCAGGTGTTAAGAGCCTAAACACGGTCTATGGTGGCCACCATGGTGTGGTCGAGCATAGTTTATGTTTTGCAAGTTGTGGTTTCCATTTTCATTCACAGTGCCTCCTTCTGGCCCAGCCATCAGCCAGGCCATTGATCCACCTAATGAAATCTCTTCCTTCCTTCAATAAATATTTGCCCTGAGCTCCACTAAGTCCTTAACATTATGGCAGGCATTATGAAGCTCTCTAGTTTAACAACACATGATCCACCTTTGAAACTAGTGAGGCAATGAGTAGAGATAAACGATGATACAAGAGATCCTTGCAAGGTTGTACTGTGAAAACAGAGACTTGATGGAATGAGGGAGAACCTGGGGAACACTTTGTTCTGGATAGAGACGTTAGTCCCAAGTATCACATCAGGCACAAAATCCTCTTGTATTTTAACCATGTGGTTATGTAATTTTTTCTAAAAACGTATTACATACTTTACTGTCTTAAACTGAAACATAATTTGATGACATGCTAAGCAAATTTTAGTGGTGCAAATCTAAATCACACAACATAAAATATTAATGGTCCCACTTCATACACAAATCTGAAATTACGTAAATGCTCTAAATTAAGAATGAATTTCAAGAACTGCATAACTTCAAGAATTGCATACTAGCAGGCTGACTGAAATGAAACCAGACCACTCTATCTGGAAAACAGAAACAAGCCACCTTAATTTGTGAGTGCTCTGGGACAATGGGTTAATGGCTGTATTGATGTTGTTGCTCAGTCATGTCTGACTCTTTGCAACCCCATGAACTGCAGCACACCAGGCTTCCCTGTCCTTCACCAACTCCCAGAGATTGCTCAAACTCATGTTTATTGAGTCAGTGATGCCGTCCAGCCATTTCGTTCTCTGTCATCCTCTTCTCCTCCTGCCTTCAATCTTTCCCAGCGTCAGGGTCTTTTCCAAAGAGTCAGTTCTTCGCATCAGGTGGCCAAAGGACTGGAGCTTCAGCATCAGTACTTCTAATAAGTATTCAGGATTGAGTTCCTTCAGGATTGACTGGTTTGATCTCCTTGCAATCCAAGGGACTCTCAAGAGTCTTTTCCAACACCACAGTTCAAAAGCATCAATTCTTTGGCAGTCAGCTTCCTTTATGGTCCAATTCTCACATCCATACATGATTACTGGAAAAACCATAGCTTTGACTAGACGGACCTGTGTTGGCAAAGTAATGTCTCTTCTTTTTAATATGCTGTCTAGGTTTGTCATAGGTTTTCTCCCAAGGAGCAAGCGTCTTTTAATTTCATGGCTCCAGTCACCATCTGCAGTGATTTTGAAGCCCAAGAAAATAAAGTCTGTCACTGTTTCCATTGTTTCCCCATCTATTTGCCATGAAGTGATGAGACCGGATGCCATGATCTTAGTTTTTTGAATGTTGAGTTTTAAGCCGGCTTTTTCACTCTCCTCTTTCACCTTCATCAAGAGTCTCTTTAGTTCCTCCTCACTTTTTCTCATAAGGGTGGTGTCACCGCATATCTGAGGTTATTGATATTTCTCCTGGCAATCTTGATTCCAGCTTGAGCTTCACTCATTCTCACATTTTGCATGATGTACTCTGCATATAAGTTAAACAAGCAGGGTGATAATATACAGCTTTGACGTACTGCTTTCTCAATTTAGAACCGGTTCCTTGTTTCACGTCTGATTCTAACTATTGCTTCTTGACCTGCACATAGGTTTCTCAGGAGGCAAGTAGGCAGTCTGGTATTCCCATCTCTTTAAGAATTCTCCACAGTTTGTTGTGATCCATACAGTCAAAAGGTTTAGCGTAGTCAATGAAGCAGATATATTTCTGGAACTCTCTTGCTTTTTCTATGATCCAACCGATGTTGGCAATTTGATCTCTGGTTCCTCTGCCTTTTCTAAATCCAGCTTGAACATCTGGAAGTTCTTGGTTCACGTACTGTTGAAGCTTAGCTTGGTGAATTTTGAGCATTACTTTGCTAGCATGTGAAATAAATGCAATTGTGTGGTAGTTTGAACACTCTTTGGCATTGCCCTTCTTTGGGATTAGAATGAAAACTGACCTTTTCCAGTCCTGTGGCCAATGCTGAGTTTTCCAAATTCGCTGGCATTTTGAGTGCAGCACTTTCACAGCATCATCTTTTAGGATTTGAAAAAGCTCAGCTGGAATTCCATCATCTTCACTAGCTTTGTCCGTAGTGATGCTTCCTAAGGCCCAATTGACTTTGTACTCCAGGATGTCTGGCTCTAGGTGAATGATCACACCATAGTGGTTATCTGGGTCATGAAGATCTTTTTTGTATAGTTTTTCTGTGTATTCTTGCCACCTCTTCTTAGTATCTTCTGCTTTTGTTAGGTCCATACCGTTTCTATCCTTTTTGTGCCCATTTTTGCATGAAATGTTCCCTTTGTATCTAATTTTCTTGAAGAGATCTCTAGTCTTTCCCATTCTATTGTTTTCCTCTATTTCTTTGCAGTGATTCACTTAGGAAGGCTTTCTTATCTCCCTTGCTATTCTTTGGAATTCTGTATTCAGATGGGTGTATCTTTCCTTTCCTCCTTTGTGTTTCGTGTCTCTTCTTTTTTCAGCTACTTGTAAGGCCTCCTCAGACAGCCAGTTTGCCTTTTGCAATTTTGGGGGAGATGGTTTTGATCACTACCTCCTGTACAATATCATGAACCATATAGGTCTTGATTATGCTTCTTCTGGGACATCACACTGATGCCAGGGCACACATACCTTTCACGGAACACCAGATCCATCGTAACTTAACCCCTTCAGATTTGGCTTTAATTAAGCATTAACTGTCTGGTTTGTACAGTGGTGAGCTCCAGACCTGCAAGGGTATGTAAGTGGACACTGCCAGTTACTGAAACAATACCCACTTCCTCCTTCTTCCTTACCAGCAGAACCTTACTTTATCCCCTGTAGCCCTGTGCTACCAATACTTCCCATTTCTTATCCTTCCTCAGAACTGGGGAGGACAACGTGACACAGTTCCTCCCAAATAGATATAGGAGGACATCCCTAAGCAAACATGATCTCCTCTGAAATAACTGGACAAAGCTTCCTGGGGACAAAGTCTGCCCCTTTAGGCTGGCTCGTGCTTCTCAGTGGAAACACAAGATATGAGGGCAGTCCTGCAGCAGCCATGCAGAGGCCACAGGAGACAGGCCTAAGGACCCAGGCCTACAGACTGAGGGGGCCTGTACAGGTGGAGAGAGCTGGTTCTCATCACAGCAGAGGGCTGGTGGGCCCATGACTGCCTACCCCAGAAGCCTACTGAGAAAAATCCTTGGCAGCTGATTTTATTACTATTATAAATAACATTAATAAATGACTGTAATTCAATCACCCAACTCTTACATACTTATAGTTATTGTTTGTTTATATATATATATATATTTTTGGCACTTCTTTGGTCAAAGAGCCCAAGCTAAGCAAATCAATACACATCATTCGCCAAATCCTGGTCCAGGAAAAGGCCTGATCAGAGAAATGGGAAGCGGTAAAGGGAGCTCCAGGGGAGGGTTTCCATGCTTGTAGGAGAGATTCCCCTCCTTCCGGACTTCATCCATGTGGATATGAGGCCTGTGCCACACTCATCATGTGACAATCCTACTGATGAAGTCCACTGGATTCAGTGAGTCCTGAAGATCACCCCACTAGATTCTGCACCTCTAGGAATGTGACCCTAGATAAACATCCTGAAAATTCAGGCCAATATGAGTCAGTGTTTAACATGCAATCAGGAACTTTTTCACTGCCTCAAAATGTGAAGGGCGTGGAAATTTTGAGAACAGAAGCTGCCATAAGCATCTCTTCCACCATCACCACCACCACCATCTGTACCACCACCGTCTGTACCACCACCATCACCTCCCTCACAGTTACTGCCACCACCATTATTACCACCATCACCTCCATCACCTCTATCATCACACCTCCATTCCACCGCCACAACAACTATCGCACCACCACCACCACAATCATCACCATCACCACCTCCATCACCATAACACCACCTCCACCGCCATCACCAGTCCCATCACCACCATTTCTACCATCGCTATCACCACCACAATCACCACTACCAGCTCCATCACCATTACCACCATCACTTCCATCACCACCACCACTACCACCTCACTTACCTCCACTAACCATCACCACATCCATCAGCACTTCTACCACCACCTCCACCACCTCTACCACCACCAGCACCTCCACTATCACTACCATCACCGCCACACCATGACCATCACCACCGTTACCATCGCCTCTGCCACCACCACCACCATCACTTCCCCTCCACTATCACTAACACTACTCCACCATCTTAATCACCATGACCCTCACCACCACCTCCACCTCCAACACTGACCTCCTCTACCTCCATCAGTACCGCCACATCTATTCTGGTTATTCAAAAAAAGTTCCCCTTATTGCTTCATGCTCAGGCATATTCCCCGCAACAGGAGTCAATATATGAAGCTGCTTCCTTTTCCTGTATGTCGAATGAGTGACATTATTTCCCATGTCCTTTTGCTCCTCAGCCTCACCACTTTAACATTTAGTGGTCTCTCAGCTTTCCTCTACTCAGCTACCATAGCTACTGAAGCAAAGAGTTCACCAACACAATCAACCAGCAAACACTGAATGAGCACAGACCTGTCATGCTCAGCGTCTGGGGAATACAAAAGACACGCTCCCTGCCTCTGCAAAGCTGAAGCACATCATCAGTGGGGAGCAGACCATGCACTGAGCACCAAGGATGCAGTGAGGAGATGTGTGGATGGCCTGGGGCCAGCACCCCAAGCTACACAGAGATACCCAAAGAGAACAGAAAGATGCCACGTCATTAGAGCTCAGGGTGAGAGGAGCGCAGAGGACCCGCGAGGCTCGCTGCTGTTTCTTCCACACGCTCCTCGGATGAGGCAGGTGTGGGGTCAGCAGGGAGCAGGGAGCAGCGGACTCCTCCCACCAAACCAGGAAGCAGGGTTAGCTGGTGTTCAGTGGCCCCTGCATCTTCTCCCTCCACAGACTCTGCACCTTAATTGCCAGCTTGTCATTCATGTGTCAGGCACCAGTAAAGCAAACCTGACATATGGTCAAGGTCAAAGGGACATTTAGTTTTAAATCAGGCCTCAGCATCCTGCACATCTCACAGGAGGAGGTCATGGGGAAGGGAAGAAGGAGAAAATTTCGTCATTGAAATTCTCACAGGGGTACATAGATCCTCCAACAGCCTACACAGACACCCCTTTACTAGGAGAAAATGTTTCTTTTCAAACGTGAAAACTGCTGATCATTACAAAACCAGAGAACTATTATTCATGCAGCAATGAAATGTGACTTACTGGCCCCAAAATAATATCTTCACATATTTTCCTGCTTCAGGACAAATACTCCTGGAAGGGTTTGAAACATGTATCATTTTGCCTAAGGGTTCTCAGTGATGACTGAATCCTTCTTTCACTCAAGGCTAAGTGAACAGAGACATATGTTTTTAATTAGTTCACTGTTTCCATTTATTATGCAGAGTTTTTGTAGTATTTCTCTGTTGGAAGAAAGAGAAACTAGCAGTCAAGGTTTACACCCACAAAGCAGGAAATAAATTCCTTAAGTTCACGTTCAGAACAGCTTCCCAAATGGAAGGAGTCCCACCCAGCTGGCTCCTATTTTAGGGGGGGTGGAATAATTAAGAAAAGCCATCAAATTCCAAGCAGTCTGTTGAATATTTAAAGTATCACTTAAGATTCTTTGACAATATACTTCAGGATCTGAGAGGGAGGAAGGGACAGAAGTGAAAATGCAACCCGATGGCTCTAAAGTTGATGGCAAGGACACTACAGTGATATGGAAGAGCTAAGAACAGAAACACCATTAGCTAGATCTCAAGACTTTTCTTCTTCATATGGATTATCAATACATCACTCCATCACCCCAAGGGAGAAAAGGAACTTGTCACATCATTTATATAGCATTTTACACATGAAAGTGTCGAAGAATGGCTCAGGTTTTCTAGGTGTAACACATCTTCATAACAGACTCGTCCATTCCAGGCCTCGCCTGAAAAAACTGTACCAACATCCCTGGGAGTTGTCTGAGGACCTCGGCAGACTGGATGGATTCCAGTCCCCTCAGCAAAATGCGATGTCAATCAGTGATGCTGCAGGGTTTACCAAATGAACTGGAAAGACCACCTCATTAAATCCCCATAGAGAAAGCTGAAACAATCACTTCTCCCCAGGGGTGAAACGGCATTGCTCTGACGCCAGAACCAAAGCCAATGGTCTCAGTTGGAACTTGAGGTCTCCTGGCCAGAAATCAGGAGCTTGACACCATGGCAAGTGGACCTGCTGCTCCACTTGCCAAGTTCTTCCAAAATCAATAAAGATTGCATTTTTTCTCAGGCAAAGTTAAAAGCAAAGTGTAAAAATCCTACATGCTCCTCTGCTGGTCACACAAATTTGATATATATCCACATGAACGAAGTTTTAGTTCATGACCAATGAACTAAGTTTTAATCTTTCAGTTGTAAGGCTCTCTGTTTACTGTGGCAGACAAAGGAAGCCATAGAGTTAATAAGAATTTTTACAATTTAAAAATCAGCATATAGTATGACAAATTTTCCAGTCTGCTTGAACTAGAAGAACATCTCTAAAGAGTCCTGCAATGGCTGAGCTATTTCCTGACAAGAGTGAGGGTGTGTGATCCTGTCCCATTGGAAGTCATTACGGACCCTTTCCCAAGGAGCATCTGCCTGTTAAGACTTTGTGGCAAAGGTTTTAAAATCTGATTCTCCACAATTATATGGTAGAGCCAACTGCATTAGAGAATCAAATCTAAATACCTTTTGCCTCCCATGAAATCCTTTTCTAAACTGTTTTTTAAAAGTGTAACACTCCTTTAAAAAAAAAGATAAAATTTGCAAGTGGGGGGAAAAAGTCCTTTTTCAGCCCCAGGCCAATGTCCTTATGTCTTCTGGATACTACAGTATTATCTGACTGCAGCTTGTGGTAGAAAGTGGGATTAGCCAAGCTGGGAGAGTGTTCTTTCTATTATTTTATTGTTCAGAAAATCATCAGTTCATTGCTTTGCTAAAAATGTTACACATTCATTGTAAAAATTTCTGACAATCTAAAAATGTTAAACAACAAAATATGAAATTGCTGCCCCACCAACTGTAACTGCAAAAACCTGGGACAGAAAATAAAATCAAATTGCAAAAAATGCAAACTGATTGTGGTAATTACATTTCATTAATACATTCCCATCACTGATAAGTTGATGAACTGTCAGAACGTGGCCTTTCAATGCACTCTGCAGAAAGTAGAATATCAAAGTCAGAGCCAGCACAGTGTGTGCAGCCGAGTACATCCCATACCAGCACCCACGGCTCCTCCCCAGAATCCACTTTCCTGAACTCAGCTGTAACTCTCCTTGAACCTCAATGTCAGAATCTTTCCCCAGAGAGATGCTAAAACGTTTCACTTTTGAGATAAAGTCAAACAGGAAAGATCATCACAAAGAAATAAACTAAGTCTGCACCTGGCCAGTGCTATTTTGCTCATACTTGGACTATAAACTAACTTCAGCCAAATCAGCTCTTTCATACACAGAATGAGACAGGAAATCTACCATTAATAATTTGTAAACATGATCATGACAATAAAAAGATAACTCTATTCACCAACTTTTCCTCATAGATGAAATAATCTATTATCTGAGAAACTGAAGGTAACCTTATAAGAAGTTAAGCTTTTCTCCTATCACATTCCAGAAAAATTTTAACATCTTTCCCACCCACAAAAAATTGTTTAAGCAAGTAAGCATACTTTATGACATGCCAAATTAATCAGTTAGCTGATTATGCTTCAGTAATGATAATAATGATAACATTTAACATCATATAAAATAATGTGATGGAATTTCAACTCTCGTTTGTATATTATTCTCAAATTTGAATTAACAAATAATTAAAATTTGTTTCTCAGTTCGCTTTATTTTAGACAGACTTCTATTTTCCTCTGTCACTCTGGTAGGTCTATTCAGCAAGAATTTACCTTTTTTTTTTTACCTTTTTCAGTTATTGTTTGAACATCTGATAGGTCACATTTCACCTTCTTAAGTCTGATATGGTCAAGCATACTTTTAAGTAAAATAGTTGGGTAAAATTATTTTAATGAAGATGTTGGAAAAGGAAGGAAAAAACCCCCAAAACATCCACTATTACTAAAACTTTTGTTTTCATCGATTATAGGTAAAAGATGCTGCAGTTGTGTCTGCAAAAAAGACAGGCTTTACTTCTATACTTTCTAACTGCCTTTTGAAACAATAATGGTCAGTGGTATTTTCATAATTCTGAATTTCTCAGAGCTCAAAAAGGGGAGAAATTAACTTATCTAGTCTAAGCATCCCAAACATCCATTAATTTGCCAATGAATCCTACAGCACATACATATGAAAAAAATCTTCTCACATTTGGTTTTCTTACAGAGAAAACCCTAGTGTTTCCTTTATGGTATTAAGCAGCTCTTCTAGACCAGGACAACACAATTAACAGGAAAGAACAATGGGGCCTGAAGGCGGCGGTGTTCTCTAAAGACATCACGAATTTATCATATGCCTTGTGAAAACCTGTTACCTGGCCTGGTGAAAAAAGACCACTAATATTAACCACCAAGTACAAAAAGAAAACACCACGTTTAACTGAACCAGGATCTGTCCTAATATAATAATATGAGGGCACCTCTATTTTCCAGAACTCCCAGGAAGCTGGGTGTTTGGGGTTCATCAAATACTTAGGTCTGTACCTACATTAACATGTGGATTTGTGATCTTCCAAGAAATTTACTTCATCCACTGACCTTAACTCAGTTTTTATTGTAGAGTTCAGGAAACACATCTCTATCTTGGTCTGTGAACCAGAATCACCATTATGAACCACTTATCATAAATGTATTTATGGGTACTGGTTAAGAAAGTTACACCAGTTGGTAACCTGTTGGTTAAATCAGTTTTTACTGAAAAATGCTTAACACAAAAATAAGCCTGTTGCCTTTTAATGAAAATTTTTTTAAATCAATTTTTTCATATGCTTTGAAAAGGAAGAAAAGTCTTAAACCATCCACTCACAGTCAGTTCACAGAAATCGATGCTATCGAGGCTCTTGCTTCTGTGCAGTCTCCCTTTAATTCGTCTTAAAGAAGGCTTTCCTTGGCTGACACTAGAAGTAGCACCACTGGGGTTTTCAGAGGACGGCGTTACCCTGCAAGAAGAGGAAAACACTTAAGACGACAGGCTCGCAGATGAGCACATATCTCAGTACGAGGCAGACGTTTACTCGAGAACAGCTGTGGAAAAGTCATCCTTTTCCAGCTAGAGAGCTAAGAACCACAGTGGAGCTGCCTTCTATCAGGCACCTTTCTAGATATTTCTCAGCAGCTTGTAAGTTTAGAGATCTCTAGTGACAGTTCAAATATTACAACATAGGATCCACTGAGAGTCAGCTCTGTGACCATCAGAGAAGCAATCAAGACTGGACTGAAGTTTCCTAGGTGACTGAGAAGCACTGTTCGCTGGGGTAGTTATTCATCAAGTGCTCAGCTGGGCGCCTGGCACACCAGTGCACCAGCCATCATGTGCACCAACACAGACACTGTTCAGGAGGCTTTTGTTAAGCGTGAAAATAGCCTTTAAAAATCTAACCATGACAGCAGACACTTAATTCAGTTTTACTATGGAACTAAGAAAATACAGATAAGAAGAAACGGAACATGAACTAAACCATCTACAGAACACACACTGGGCTACGCGTTCACACATACAAACACACACTCCAGACTGCCATGTGTTCTCCCATGTCCGTGCCACTGCTGGTGGCAGTCCTAAACAAGATGCCGTGGGAATCTGGGAGGAAACTGCTCAGTGGATTATGGTCTTAGCGATGATAAAGATTACAAAGTAATGAGACTGATTTGTAAGTGTGGTCTGGGAAAAACAGCATTTTTATCTTATGCTCAGAGGTTCTACTTGTAATACATCTTATGTTCATGAATTTATCAACCTTCACACCATATTTAACTTTTGATATTTAAAATGTTGTTTTCTGGGACTTCTCTGGCAGCTCAGCCTTTATGACTCCATGCTTCCACTGGAGAGTCCATGAGGTCAATCCCTGGTTGGGGAACTAAGATCCCATAGGCCTCTCGGCCCAAAAATCAAAACACAAAATATAAACAATATTGTAACAAATTCAATAAAGACTAAAAACGGTCCAAATAAAAAAATCTTTAAAAAAAAATAAAATGTTTTCTGAAAAGGATAAAGCTATGTCTGCTACTGCTTGAAAAGGACACAAGGATGACTACTAGCAAAATAAACTGAACTTAATAAAAACAAGATAGGAGTAAATACCATAAAAGAGACTTGTTTAGGTACACCTACAGTGGGCTGGAGGAAGGATAAGCTGAAATCAAGATTGCTGGGAGAAATATCAATAACCTCAGATACGCAGATGACACCACCCTTATGGCAGAAAGTGAAGAGGAACTAAAGAACCTCTTGATGAAAGTGAAGAGGAGAGTGAAAAAGATGGCTTAAAGCTCAACATTCAGAAAACTAAGATCATGGCATCCGGTCCCATCACTTCATAGCATATAGATGGGGAAACAGTGGAAACAGTGTCAGACTTTATTTTTTTGGACTCCAAAATTACTGCGGATGCTGATTGCAGCCATGAAATTAAAAGACACTTACTCCTTGGAAGGAAATTTATGACCAACCTTGATAGTATATTAAAAAGCAGAGACATTACTTTGTCAACAAAGGTCCATCTAGTCAAGGCTATGGTTTTTCCAGTGGTCATGTATGGATGTGAGAGTTGGACGGTGAAGAAAGCTGAGCAATGAGGAATTGATACTTTTGAACTGTGGTACTGGAGAAGACTCTTGAGAGTCCCTTGGACTGCAAGGAGATCCAACCAGTCCATCCTAAAGGAGATCAGTCCTGGGTGTTCATTGGAGGGTCTGATGTTGAAGCCGAAACTCCAATACTTTGGCCACCTGATGTGAAGAGCTGACTTATTTGAAAAGACCCTGATGCTGGGAAAGATTGAGGGCAGGAGGAGAAGGGGATGACAGAAGATGAGATGGTTGGATGGCATCACCGACACAATGGACATGGGTTTGGGTGGACTCCGGGAGTTGGTGATGGACAGGGAGGCCTGGCGTGCTGCGGTTCATGGGGTCGCAGAGTCAGACACCACTGAGCAACTGAATGGAACTGAATGGTTTAAAATAAAAGTACTCTGTCCACACAGTTAGAATATTTGAACACTACAGAAAGACACAAAAATGACAAATAAAAGCCTGGTCCTTCCCTAGAGGTCCAGCAGTTAGGACTCCAAGCTTCTACTGCGGGGGTGCGAGTTCAATCCCTGGTTGGGGAACTAAGATCCAGTATCCAGCATGGAGAGGCACAGATGAAAAAAAGAAAAAAAAAAAAAAACACAGGCCTCCCTTATCACCCTCATGCCAAATCTCCACCCTTTTACTTAAGGACAATCATTACCAACAGTTTTCTGGAAAACCTCTCAAATGATCACATTTATCTATGTACATTTTAACCTCCTTTTGAAAATTTTAAGGAACCAAATTGTTTATATTGCCCTGTATCTTATATTTTTCATTTAACTATCTATCTTGACACTCTTCCCATAATAACCCATACAGATCTATTTCATTCCTTTTTAATGGTTAACGACAGCATTATCATTGCTGTTTAGCCACTAAGTTGTGTCCAACTCCTTGTAACCCCATGGACTGTAGCCCACCAGGCTCCTCTGTCCATGGGGATTCTCCAGGGAAGAATACCGAAGTGGGTTGCCATTTCTTCATCCTGGGGATCTTCCCAATCCAGGGACCAAACCTGAGTCTCCTGCATTGCGGGCAGATTCTTTACCACTGAGCTATGAGGGAAGCCCCACTTCATAGTAAAGGTGTACCATATTTATTTAAACATTCCCCTGTGATGGGCATTCAGTTTAGGTTTCAAATGTTTGCTCCAAAAGAGAAGAAAAAAGAAGCTCCAATTAAGCGATTGAAAGTGAAGTTGCTCAGACGTGTCCGACTCTTTGTGACCCCACGGACTACAGCCTACCAGGCTCCTCCATCCATGGGATTCTCCAGGCATGAGTACTGGAGTAGGTTGCCATTTCCTTCTCCAGGGGATCTTCCCATCCCAGGAATTGAAGCCGGGTCTTCTGCATTGTAGGCGGACGCTTTACCATCTGAGCCACCAGGGAAGTGGCTGCTGCTGCTGCTGCTAAGTCACTTCAGTCGTGTCCGACTCTGTGGGACCCCATAGACGGAAGCCCACCAGGCTCCCCCGTCCCTGGGATTCTCCAGGCAAGAACACTGGAGTGGGTTGCCATTTCCTTCTCCAATGTGTGAAAGTGAAAAGTGAAAGTGAAGTCGCTCAGTCGTGTCCGACCCTTAGTGACCCCACGGACTGCAGCCTACCAGGCTCCTCCATCCATGGGATTTTCTAGGCAATAGTACTGGAGTGGCTTGCCATTGCCTTCTCCGAGGGAAGTACTATCAAACCAAAAAGCAATAGTTTTAGGAGCTCCTAACTTCTTTCTCCTCATCCCTTTTGTGACTCTTCAGCTTACTCCTCCAGATTTCTAATTTGCTTTTCAGTTCTGTCAATTTGTCCATTCTTTCACTTCAATGAGTAAATTTTACATTTCCAGTGTCCAATATGTTTTTATTAACAGAATTCACTCCTGTATCTTTCTGAAAAACATGTGGATCCAATGTTTTCCTTTCCTTCAGAGACTAGTTTCTCTGCCTGTTGAAGATGCTAAGTGAGTCTGTAAAGACTGGCTTTTCCCAGCTGCTGTGTTATCTGTAGAGATAGATGTGAGTCTACATCTGTCTCCACTGGAGAACTTCTGTATCCCCACAGGAGTGCTTACCAGGCCTGCCCTCAGCAGCTTTGGCAGACAGGACACACTGCCAGAAGGCGTGTGAGGCAGTGTCTCTTCTGGGTCAGGGCACGCAGTGGCCATCTCAGGTCCAGCCCTGTCTCTCTGGCCCGTGCCCACAGTACCGCCACAGTGAGGAAGCAACATGGCTGTCCCCTCGGCATCACATCTCAATGAGGACAAGCGGTCGTATCCGATGAACTCCCCCAACGCCCTCAGCTCCTTCCAGTCCTTGAAGCTGCCTTAAGCCGTCCACCCTTAACTTCACAGGAATCTTCTGCACATTTTCTGGACAGTGGTTTCAGCGAGGCGTTTTCATGCTATAGAACTACCCCTATCTACTAACTGCTTCTCAGTTGTTGCTGTTCAGTTGTGAAGTCATGTACAACTCTTTGCAACCCTCAGGACTGCAGCACACCATGCTCCTCTGTCCTTCACTATCTCCCAGAGTTTGCTCAAATTCATATCCATTGAGTTGGTGATGTTACCCAACCATCTCATCCTCTGTCGCCCCCTTCTGCCCTCAATCTTTCCCAGCCTCAGGGTCTTTTCCAGTAAGTCAGCTCTTCCCATCAAGTGGCTAAACTATTGGAGCTTCAGCTACTTCTCTACTTCTCAGAGATCCCTCAAAAATGTTAGTCCATTGATGGTATTCTTCATTGTTAACCTAGACTGTTATTATTAACGCTACAGCTTTTTTCATTTATATTTTTGTTATTTCATTGGGTTCCAATGAGGACACCTTTCAAGTCACCTCCCAGAGTAAAATCCTACTGATGTCCTTTTCACGATTCTCAATACAAAGAGCAGTACCTTGTACAGTTTTGTTCTCCTTTCTGTAGGGAAGAGCTTCCATGAACACAGTGAAGAACTGTGCTCTAGAAGAGGGCATATGGTAAAAAGAAACCGAATGGCACAATACAAGTCTTAGGGTGTGGAGAAAAGGGAACCCTCTTGCACCGTTGGTGAAAAAGTAAATTGGTATAGCTGCTATGGAGAACAGCATAGAGGTTTCTTAGAAAACTAAAAACAGAGCTACCATATGATTCAGCAATACCTCTCCTAGACATATACCCTGAGAAAAATCATACTTCAAAAAGGCACATGTACCCCAATGTCCACTGCAGCACTGTATACAACAGCCAGGACATGGAAGCAACCTAAATGTCCACCAATAGAGGAATGGATAAAGAAGATGTGGTACCTATATACAATGGAATATTGCTCACCCATAAAAAGGAACGGAAT
Organism: Moschus berezovskii; assembly: GCF_049115385.1. Taxonomy (NCBI): domain Eukaryota; kingdom Metazoa; phylum Chordata; class Mammalia; order Artiodactyla; family Moschidae; genus Moschus; species Moschus berezovskii. The sequence goes on along the minus strand of NC_142480.1, from coordinate 41,369,707 downwards.
TGAGTCATTTGTAGTGATGTGGATGAACCTAGAATTTGTCATACCAAGTGAAGTCAGAAAGAGAAAAACAAGTAATATATTAGTGCATATGTATGGAATCTGGAATAATGGTACTGACAAATCTATCTGCAGGGCAGGGACAGAGACACAGATATAAAGAATGAACTTGTAGACACAGCAGGGGAAAGGGAGGGTGGGACAACTTAAGAGGGTAGCAGTGACATAGCTATACTGCTGCTGCTGCTGCTGCTAAGTCACTTCAGTCGTGTCCGACTCTGTGTGACCCCATAGACGGCAGCCCACCAGGCTCCCCCGTCCCTGGGATTCTCCAGGCAAGAACACTGGAGTGGGTTGCCATTTCCTTCTCCAATGTGTGAAAGCGAAAAGTGAAAGTGAAGTCGCTCAGTCATGTCTGACTTGTAGCGACCCCATGGACTGCAGCCTACCAGGCTCCTCCGTCCATGGGATTTTCTAGGCAAGAGTACTGCAGCTAGTGGGAAAGGGCTGTACAGTGAAAGGAGCTCAGCTCAGCGTTCTGTGATGACCAAGAGGAATGTGATGGGGGGGTGGGAGGTCCAAGATGGAGGGGATATAGCTGATCCACTGTGTTGTACAGCAGAAACCAACACAAAATTCTAAAGCAATTATATTGCAATTAAAAGAAATATATATACAATTAAAAGAAATATATATACAAGTCTTGAATTCTCTTTATTTCCTCTCTCTCACTTCACATTGACAGTCCTGGTTAGGCGGTATGATGATATTAGAAATTAATACAAATGAAATATAAACTTTTTTGACAGAAGAATATTTTCAAAAGTTTTTCTTCATCTGACCTAGAGATGCATCACCAATTTCCTTTTTTCCAAACTAAAAGCCTAAAACCTAAAGTTTTCAGTAAGAATTTATGTCTACCAAATTTTGAAAATGACTAAAAGCCAAAAAATGTATCAGGATCACAATAAAAATCTTCAATAACCAGGAAGGCAGAGCTGGCATCCACCAGGCGAATACTGGGTTGGGCAGAACCCACCTACCCACACATTCAGCAGGAGGAAGGAGGGGGTCTTATCCCAGGACTGAACCAGCTCCTGGGGAGAAATCTCAGTGACTTCACAGCTCAGACCAGATCTTTGTGAAGCTAAGAGACCAACTGTTAACAAGCACATGGTTCAGTCATGGCCCCCCTTTCCCTGGTGGGAGATAAAGAAAAGAAATAAACAGGTCCAGATAAATATGTAGAATATTTATACTCATATTTAAGTAGGAGGAGTCTTGAGATATAAGATAATTTAAGATGTTGCTTCTCTTTAACGTTTTTTGAGCATTAATTCCAGATACAGTCATGTATAGACGTGAGAGTTGGACCATAAAAAAGGCTGAGCACCGAAGACAATGCTTTTGAACTGTGGTGCTAGAAAAGACTCTTGAGAATCCCTTGGACAGCAAGGAGATCAAACCAGTCAATCCTAGAGGAAATCAACCCTGAATACTCATTGGGAGGACTGATGCTGAAGCTGAAGCTCCAATACTTTGGCCACCTGATGGGAAGAGCTGATTCATTGGAAAAGACCCTGTTGCAGGGAAAGATTGAGGGCAGAAGGAGAAGGAGACAACAGAGGATGAGATGGCTGGATGGCATCACCAACTCAAAGGATGTGCGTTTGAGCAAACTCCAGGAGTTACTGAAGGACAGGGAAGCCTGAAGTCTGTAGTCCACGGGGTTGTAATGAGTTGGACATGACTTAGCAACTGAACAACAAACAACAATATTTGTGGAAATATGTGTGTCTGATAGTTCTGTGCTGGACACACAAACACGCACAAGAACACTGAGGTACATCCACAGCTCAGGAGAGAAGCCCTGTCCACGGTGCTCCTGATGTGGAGAAGATAGCATCTCTGTCGCCCAAGGTACCCCTCTCGCCCAGCCTGACCTGAATGCCTCAGACTCTGGAGATGACTCCCTGAATATCAGGAGCATGGCCTCTGATGACGGGGAAGTAAAGTCAGGAACTGAGCTGTAAGCACCCTTCAACGTTGCAGTGCTTTCCCTTCAACTCTGGAAAAATCAACACTTGGCTTAAAAGGAAGTTTTTCTTTTCCTAATTCTTAATTATACTGAATCATTCCTAGAGGGCAATTGGGGAGAAAATGCCTGCCTCTCACCATTCCCTTCATAACTTCTCTAACGGGGTCATGTTTTTATTTGGCTGATAGGCTTAAAAGGCAGAAACCCCGGGTCCACCCTCTCATTTTGTTATAACAGGAGATCTGGCTCACGACCACTTCTGACCACAGTTCACTTATGACAAATAATTCCCAAGCTCATCTGCCGCTCCCACTGTTCACTTCCAGTGGAAAAGAACTCAACAATAACACAGAATTGGGCAAAAACAATCGAGATGGTAAAAACAAAGCAGTTCCATCAGGACAAAACTAACAATGCTTTTACAATATACTAATTCTAAAAGGTCAGCAACTGATGGCTTCAACCAAGTCAAGCTAATACAGATGAGTTAACAAGGCACCCTTCCCCGAATGTGGGTGTGAGAACAGGATCCTTGAGACACTGCCAAGCACAGCAGGCAGCTGACTTCAGAAGGACACTGAGTACTGTGGAAGGGTTCTTCGCTAAATGCTAGCAAAATGCTAGTTTTTGTTTATGAGCATCAGACTTCAGAAATCTTACTTACTCACTAAATTGCTGTTGCCACTCAGCTGCTGTCATGTCCAACTCTTTGGGACCCCAGACTGCAGCATGCCAGGATCCTTCATCTTTCATGGAGGATCACTCCTCCTCCTATCTCCTGGAGTTTGCTCAAACTCATGCCCATTGAGTCACTGATGTTATACAACCATCTTACCCTCTGTTGCCCCCTTCTCCTCCTGCCCTCAATCTTTCCCAGCATCAAGTTTCTCAGATCACTGAAAAAGTTTGTATTAAATGGCCCTTGCTGCTGCTGCTGCTAAGTCGCTTCAGTCGTGTCCGACTCTGTGCGACCGCATAGACAGCAGCCCACCAGGCTCCCCCACCTCTGGGATTCTCCAGGCAAGAACACTGGAGTGGGTTGCCATTTCCCTCTCCAATGCATGAAAGTGAAAAGTGAAAGTGAAGTCGCTCAGTTGTGTCTGATTCTTCATGACCCCATGGACCGCAGCCTACCAGGCTCCTCTGTCCACGGGATTTTCCAGGCAAGAGTACTGGAGTGGGGTGCCATCGCCTTCTCTGAAATGGCCCTTAGTTGTACTTATAACAATAATGTGTGTCACTGCCTGTAATTTGCTCATTAAAGAAACCAAGGGGACATCCTTGATAGTCCAGTGGCTACGACTCCACACTCACAATGCAGGGGAGTGGGTTCCATCCCTGACTGGGGAATTAAAACCACAACTAAGAGTTCATGTGTTGCAACTAAGACCCACTGCAGCCAAATAAATAATTTTTTTTTTAAAAAGGAAAGAAACCAAGGGAGGACCTGGATATGGTCCTATCCCATCAGGGACTTCTGTGAGCCATGAAGAGGCCAGGGGCCACCCTGGGAGAAACAATATCATATAAGACATGTTCCTGCCCTTTGGTTCCTGTCTTCAGTCCATCTCTCTTTCCAGACCTGCATATCCTTGCTCAAACATGATTAATCCTAAGAACTGGCATAAAGCCGAGGTGTGACCTTGGACAGGCCAACGATCTCATTTGTAAAGCTGGAGGAGACACAGCCCCCACCTCCAGGGAGATGGAGGACCCAGTAGGGAGCAAGCTCAGTGAACGGCAGCTCTTCTTACTTTCAAAATCTGATTATGAGATGACAATGTCAGTGGTTGAATGGATACTGCATGACCTACAATAATTACAGTCTCAACACGAAGAAACAGACTTAGAAAAATAAGAAAATGATATGACACTCTTTTCCCCTAAGATCCATGTATATGCTCCTGAAAGCACTCAATGCAAAAATCAAAACTCTGACAACAATAAACTTATTATGAAAATACTTTTCACATTTCATCTAAAACAGACAGGAGTAACAACTCTCTGGGCCTCACACCTGCTGAGCAGGTGTGGTTCCTGCACTGGACTGAGCCTTGCCCCTCCCTGCCCACACCCCCTAACCGCATGAATGTGACCCTGGCTGGAGAAAGGGTCTTTGCAGAGGTCACTGGCTACCTAACTCTGATGAAAGATATTCTCAGACAGAAGAGAAGACAAGACACACAGGGAAGACCACGTGAAGGGGCAGAGACAGACTGAAGAGGTGTGTCCACAAAGGAGCCCTGGAGCCACAGACACGAGTGGCGATAGGAAGGGTTCTCCCCAGGGCATTCAGGGCTGCAGCCCTGCCAACAGTGACTTCAGACAAACGTCTGTTGCTTTTGGTGATTTGCTACAGTCTCTAGGAAGCACTGTGCTCTGTGGCTTCTGTCCATCACTGAGCATTCACCGGAGGCCCTAGGGCAGGCAGCAGCCGCACAAACTTATGTCTCCCCCAGGTAACAAGCCTGAGTTCAGAACCAAACACTGCAAACTATGTACTAAACTTCTTGGAGAAGGAGCCTCAAGAAGTAGGCTCCTGCAGGCTCCACTGACACAGTGGAGTGTGTCTCCTTCAGGTTCCATGTAAAAGTGTCTGCAAGTGTGTAGTCCTTAAAGGATGTGCAGAGTCAATCAGAAGGACTGAAGGACACTGCAGAGAAGAAAGCAGATGTGCACAAATGGCCAGACCAGAGAGGAGAGTGGGGCCAAACCACTGGCCCCATCAAGCCTAAGCTTTACTTGGACAGGTGTAAGCTTTGTGAGCGAGCAGTCTTCCCACACAGACTGTAAGAGTTACAGAGAAATGCAGGGAGCATACATTTCTTTCTAAAGGTCCTCACATAAAGCTTCACACATGCCATTATCAACGACCACGCTATGACCTCACATTTCATAAACAGACACAAGCTGGTGCATCCTGAGGTCTGAACACACTATTGACGTCGGATACTAGTTCCCACTCACCACTCTGAGGTCAGAACCCATTCACACATCTAGACAAATAACAGTGTCTTTGCCTTTCATCTCCAATTCTCCACATGGAGTTGTTAGGACATTGGCAAAACAAAATGTTATCTAGAAAATAAAATGTTACCTACAAAATGAATTCCATAAGACATAAGAGACAGAAGAACCAGATGGCACAATATTCTCCGACTTCATAAAAGATTACGCATCTGTGTTCAAAAGTACCACCCGCTCCAGAGTTTCGTAGAGTGTGCTCTTCACTTTGCCACTAGAGAAACTAGATGAACATTCGCAAATCCACTTAACATTAGATAGAAATTCTCAAATGCTCATTTAAGACTGGAGAAAGCTCAACAAAATCTCCCTGATCTTTTCAGGCTGTCTCTTCATAAGATGGTTTTTAATGTTGGTCCCAGGTCACTGACTGCCTCAAACATGAATCTCTAGAGTACAAACATTACCTGGATTTCATTTTCTTTGTTCTGTCTTCACAAACTGTATACTCGGGACAGCAGTTTCAGAAGCAGAACTCCAGTGATGAGAAGGAATAAACCTAGCTTCCTGACCTTGTGACCAATCACTGCTAACATTCATGCGGAACAGTTCCTCAAACACTGTATCCACATCTTGGTTTTTAAATGTAACATCAAGAAAATTTCCTTGGGACTTTCCAGAGGGTCCAGGGGGTAGACTCTGTGCTTTCATTGCTGAGGGCCTGGGTTCAATCCCTGGTCAGGGAACTAAGGTCTTGCAAGCCACTCAGAACAGCTGGGGAAAAAAAAAATTTCCTCAACTTTCTTTCCCAGTTACACATTATGAAGAATTCACCAACTCAAACACACATCTTCTGAGAATCTATTTGTACTGGAAACTAGTTGTAGGGAATTTAGTAATCAGCTAAACAGACAAATGCCCTGGCCCCATGCTACTTACATTGCAGGGGGCGGGAAGAGGGATAAACTATGTAGCATGTTCTATACTGGTAAGCACTTAGGAGGAAAGCTGAGTTGAGGGTAAGACTGTTGGTGCCAACTTTGGCTTTGCTTTTTCTTTTTCTGTAACCCATCCATCTGGAAAGTCACCTTCAAACGTTACTGCTTATTGCTTCAGAATAATGACATATTGTTGATACATATGCTAAAATCTTCCATGGACATTTCTTAACTCAGTGACTGCAGATTTTTACCTGCCTAGTCTTCCAGGTGTTGTCACTTGCTGTTCTTCAAATTAAAATACCTTTTGCAAAAATAAACTTCTCTTTTTCTGAACAACTGGGGGCGGGGGAGGGGGTTTCACGGGAAGAAAGACAGTAATATTTACTCAGCACCTACTATGCAGCTGGGGAGAGTGGCACTATGCACTGACCATGGCAGTTGATCTACCCACGACCCCAAGAGGTAGAGAGTATTATTTCCATTTTACAGAAGAAACTGACTCTCCAGTAACTTGTCTACAGTCACACAGAAAGTGGTACAGCGGAAATGTGAACTTTGCTGCTCATGTATTCTGGTCTTACCTTCAAAATTCTCCGCTATTGCGACTGTTTTTCTAAGTTCTTCTTTTTTCCTGACTGCTCAATCTTTATGTTCTCTGGATGGTTAGTCCATTTCTTTTCACAAAGCTGATATTAGTTTTCTACAATACCTAAAAGCAGCCTCTTTTCCTTTCTCTATCACCTTCAAATTAAACTGGACTATGTTCAATCGAATCAAACTCTATGGGACCGCATCTAGCACACATTTTTTAACTGAAATGACCACCGAATCCCATGATCATCACACCTTTTTTCTACATCATCATCCTGTTTACTGAACCGCTTCCCTTGTGACAGAACCAGGCACCCAACTCTCAAGTGAATGGAACACCAGGGTGACCACCGGGATTCTTGTGACATGTTTACATGCTAACAAAACGGGATACAATCCGACGGATGATCCCGTGTGTACAAGGCTCCGGGTGATTCCGGACACCTTTCTCTAGCGGCTTCCAGGTGGGAGCACCGCCCCCCTCCACCGATGATGACCCTGACCTGCAGCCGATGGATGGGAGGCGCCGCAGGAAACGCAGCGCGAGAGCTGCTGGACTTTGCAGCCAGACCCGCCGGCGCGGCCCCTCCGTCTGCCGCGCTCCGGGCCCCTCCCGGTCGCGCGCGCCGGGGGTCCCCCAGCGGATGAGCGCGCCCCCCGCCCGCGCGCGCCAGCCCCCGCCCTCACCACAGCCTCCTCTTGAGCGGCAGCAGGCTGCCGCGGTTGGACGGCGTGACGCCGATGGCCATCTGCAGCACCGTCAGGTACTTCTGGTACTTCATCTTGTCCCCGCTCCGCTCGCGGCCAGGGCCCCGCCGCCGCCGCCGCCGCAGGCACAGCCCCTCCAGGCGCCGCATAAGTCAGCCCTGGGCCATCCGCCGCCGCCGCCGCCGCGCCCGCCGCCCGCGCCCCCAGCCGCCGCCGCCGCCGTGCGTCCAGCCGTGCGTGCCGCCCCGCGCCCGCGTGCGTGCGTGCCCGCCGCTCCCGCCGCCGCCGCCGTGCGTGGCCCGCGCCCCACCGCCCCCGCTCCGCGCACCGGCCCGCGGCGTTTGCGCGCCTCCGGGCGGCCAGCTGGCAGGGCTGCGGTACTGAGCGGCGGGCGAAGCCAGCGCCCGCCCCACCCCGCGCACCGCCCCACCCCTTGTTCTCTCCCCGCACTGCCCCCGCGGCCCCGCTCCCTCCCCGCACCGCACCGCCCCCTTTCTGCGGCCTCGTCCCCACTCAGCTCTTGGCGGGAGCTCACTCCCCACCGCCTGCCGCAGAAGCCCAATCACAACCATCCAGAGAGGAAAATGACTATTCTGCATTCATAAGCTCCCCCAGTAGCTGTCGCCGTGACGTGGGCTCCACCTTGCAGTGTGTGGACGCGCGCTGTGTAAATTGCACGCGTGTCCGTGTGCTGTACCTATGGGTGATGCGTGTGCACACGAACCGGCCTCGCCTGCGGTGGACAGGACCCTGAAGTACGAAACCATCTTCATCGTACGTGAGGAAAACTAACATTGTTCCACGAGACATTCCTAACTCTTGACTGATGGTTAGGAATGTGTAGGGAAAAGAGAAAAATAGCAAAGCTAATCACTGCTGCTGCTGCTGCTGCTGCTAAGTCACTTCAGTCGTGTCCAACTCTGTGTGACCCCATACATGGCAGCCCACCAGGCTCCCCTGTCCCTGGGATTCTCCAGGCAAGAACACTACTTATATTGTAAACCATCACACACACGGAGACTTGAACTGTTTTCTTTCTGTGCAGGAAAAACTCGGAGAAGGCAATGGCAAGCCACTCCAGTACTCTTGCCTAGAAAATCCCATGGATGGAGGAGCCTGGTAGGCTGCAGTCCATGGGATCGCTATGAGTCGGACACGACTGAGCGACTTCACTTTCACTTTTCACTTTAATGCATTGGAGAAGGAAATGGCAACCCACTCCAGTGTTCTTGCCTGGAGAATCCCAGGGACAGGGGAGCCTGGTAGGCTGCCGTCTATGGGGTCGCACAGAGTCGGACACGACTGAAGTGACTTAGCAGCAGGAAAAACTTAACAGGAGTGGCTTGAACAGGGCTTGTCTTCTCGTGGACGTGTCGTTTTGTGCACAGAAAGCATCTTTTCCGTGTCTTGGCAGAACGTCCTGTTTGGATCACTTTCAACACGTTATCCCCTGGGCATTGCCTTGAATGCCTCATCTGTCCTCTGGGACGTACAATCCTTTTATTCAAGCCTCTTTCCTCAACTTTTCATTCGTGCGTTCCCCTGGGGGCAGATCTGGCGTCTTTGAAAAGGTGTCGAGGTCAGCATTCCCACAGTTGCCTATTTTTTTTTTTCTTTTTAATAACTCCAGTTACATTCCGTGCATATTTCATGTCACTTCCATCTTTATCATTTTTTTGTTTCTTTGCTGCACTTCCATCTTTCTCACCCAATTCGATCTTTCAGTTACCTATTTTTGTTTTTGCTTGTGGGGTGGGTAGGGGCGGATGGTGGGTGGAGGTTGGGTGATTTTTTAACAAGGCTGTGTGGGTTTATCACTAGGAGAAAAGGAGGCAACACAGTGACACACTTAGCTGTCAGGATCTGAGCTTAAAAATGCTCAAAATTTGTAGAGACCTGGATGAACCTAGAGAGTGTCATTCAGAGTGAAGTATGCAAGAAAGAGAAAAATATCATGTATTAATGCATGTGTGGAGTCTAGGAAAATGGTACAGATGAAAATGGTGCAGGGCAGGAATAGAGATTTAGATGTAGAGAAAAATGTATGGATACCAAGGGGAGGAGGGTGGGTTGAATTAGGAGACTGGGATTGATATACATACACTGTGCTTATTTGCTTAATCTTTCGACTATTTGCCACGGCATGGACTGTAGTCTGCCAGTCTCCTCTGTTCATGGGATTTCCCAGGCAAGAATACTTGAGTGGGTTGCCATGCCCTCCTCCAGGGGATCTTCCCAACCCAGGGATTGAACCCAGGTCTCCTGCATTGCAGGCGGATTCTTCACCCTGTGAGCCAGGAGGGAAGCCCAGAAGAAAGGCTTACTACTATGTATAAAATAGGTAACTAATGAGAACATATTGTACAGCACAGGGAACTCTACTTAATGCACTGTGGTGACCTGAAAGGGAAGAAAGTCCAAAAAACCGGAGATGTACTTGCATGGCTGTACAATAGAAACTATCATAACATTGTAAAGTAAATTCAGTAAAAGTTAATTAAAGAAAAAAATGTTCAGAGACCAAATATTGACAGCTCTGAAAGAACTGCTTCGATTGCTCGCTAGCCATGATGCACCTGTTGAGTAGTGATTTATGGACTAAAAAGTTGGCATCAACTTGGTACTAGATGAGCTTGTACTAGACACATTTACTCACAAGATGTGATGATAACTGAAATTTGAACCATATCATTGATCCACTGGTATTGAATTAAACTATGGTAGCTGGGGTCGGACACGACTGAGTGACTTCACTTTCACTTTTCACTTTCACACATTGGAGAAGGAAATGGCAACCCACTCCAGTGTTCTTGCCTGGAGAATCCCAGGGACGGGGGAGCCTGGTGGGCTTCCGTCTACGGGGTCACACAGAGTCAGACACAACTGACGTGACTTAGCAGCAGCAGCAGCAGCTGACTTCAGGCATATCTGATCCCTCAAAGCAAGGACTGCCTGGAAGCAGTCTGTGTGTGTCTGTCTGTGTATATGAAAAACACAGATAACAAGTTCACCCACTGGACAGAATGATCAAATGTCATCCCACTCTCTGCAGTGTGTCTCTCATGTACCTCTGCTTAAATGCTTCATTTCCAAAATCATTAGCACATAGGAAAATTAGAACAAAACAATCTCCTAGTTTAGGCTCTTAACTTAATTTCACAGCCACTTTGGTAGAAAACTACGTCTAAATCTATTTCACTTTTGTTTATTCAGAGGTTTTAGCTCTCATGTAAAATGAGGGATTGGAAGATCTTTCACACTTCAAATGTATATACTAGGGAGAAGACCTTTTAAAAGACATCAGGACCTGTACTTATCTATTTACCATTTCTTACATGTGCTCGGTCTTTTGTACCACCCTGCTATATTGTTGTAAGATATTTGATGAAAATACTGCACTATCAAGGATTTAAAGAACTAGAGGATGAGGGGATCTATTCAGGATAAAGAAAGATAAAAATAAATCTGGCAGAAGCACTTCCAGAATGGCAGAAAAATCTGATTCTCTGTAAAAAACAGAATACTGGCTTAAATTGTCAAATCGACCTTTTCAGAACTCCGGACGTTAACCTAAGGCTTCCAACCATCCAAAGAATGTTTTTCAATAAAAATGACTGAAGCTTGATAGGAACAGTGACCCTGATGGCACTGTAACTTGCCCAATTCCCAACCCCTCCTATCCAGTTCTCTGGTAGCCTTGGCAACTAATAGTCTCATAACAATAGTAGCTTTGAAACCCAGTAGACTAGCAGCCACTGGATGGGAAGAATGGATTTAGATATTCCTAAAACCCCATCCGTAGAGAGTTGTCATTATTTGACCTGTTGGCAGCTCCATTCACAGGGCTCCTCTTTATTTGACCTGCTTCAGAATTCACTCTGTGCAAACAGTTCTATCCCTAGGGCATTTGTCAAAAACAATCAACAGCAGTTGTTTAACATCACAGCTGCCTGAGGTGGTAAAACCAATTGGGGCTAACAAGAGGTTAACCAAAAAATGAAAGCAAAAATGGGGAATGAGAGTCCATAGGGTGCCTTGAAAGCTAGCTCTGATATATTCCTGGGAATCCAGAATGCCGTGCACAGTGCAAGACTGTGCGCACTCTTGAAACATCTGAGAAGGCCCTAATCTCTCACTTCAGGTTGACGTAGAGGTTCCGAGCCAGCAGAAAGTGAAGGCAAAGGAAGAGTTGTAAGTTACCTACCAGAATATTGAAGGCATAAAAAGAAGAAAATAAACTCTGTCCCTGCTTCCACTTTTCCCCCTTCTATTTGGCATGAAGCGATGGGACCAGATGCCATGATCTTACTTTTTTGAATGTTGAGTTTTAAGCCAATTTTTTAACTCTCACCCTCATCGAGAGGCTCTTTAGTTCCTCTTCACTTTCTGCCATTAGAGTGGTATCATCTGTGTATCTGAGGTTGTTAATATTTCTCCCAGAAATCTTGATTCCAGCTTGTGATTCTCCCAGCCTGGCATTTCACATGATGTACTCTGAATATAAGTTAAATAAACAGTGTGCATGTATATATACATGTACTTATATGTAATTGGAATGATAATAATACTAATAGCGCAAAGGAGAAGAGAGAATGGAGCACAACTGGAGCTTAGTTTGCGTGTACTACTGAAATTAAGCTAGTATTAATTCTACCTAGATTATTTTAAGTTAATTGTAATCCCCAACACAACCATTAAAAATGACTTTAAAATATAGTAAAAAAAAAACAAATTAAAATACTACAGTAGAAAATATACAGCACAAAAGAAGGCAATCACAAGGAAACAGACAAACAAAAAGACATAAGATATATAGAGAACAAATAGCAAAATGGCAGTCATAAATCCGCCTTATCAATAATTTCATTAAATGTAAATATACTAAATACTCCAATCAGAAGACAGAGATTGACAATATATATATAAAAACATGATCCAACTATATACTGTCTATAAGAGACACTTCAAAGTCACAAATAGGTTGAAAGTAAAAGAACAGAAAGACATATACCATGTAAAAAGAAAGAAAAGAAAAGTGGCTATACTAATATCAGACAAACTAGACTTTCAGCTGTAAATTGTTCCTAGAAACAAAGAACATTTTATACTAACAAACAGGTCAATCCATCAAGAAAACATAACATTTAAGAAATGCCTGTGTGGCTTCCCTGCTGGCTCAGTGGTAAAGAATCTGCCTACCAATGCAGGAGACACAGGTTGGATCCCTCGCGAGGAAGATCCCATATGCCACTGGGCAACTGTTGAGCCTGTGCTCGAGAGCCTGGAAGCTACAAGTGCTGAAGCCCCAGTGTCCTAGAGCCTGTACTTCATAACTAGAGAAGCCACCACAATGAGAAGCCCGCAGCTAGAGAAAGGCCCAGGGTGCAGCAATGAAGACCCAGCACAGCCAAAAAGAAACAAACATTAAAAAAAAAAGTAAATACCGATATATTTTTAAAAAAGGAAGCACTTGTGTGTATAACAGCTGAACCCCAAAATAGCAAAAACGGACAGAATCAAAGGAGAAAACGAAACAATTCAACAATAATAATTGGAGATTTCAACACCCTCACTTTCCGTAATGGATAGAATAAGGCAGATGATCAACAAGGAAAAAGAAGTCGAGAACACCACCAATATTCAACTAGACCCAATACACCTGTGGAACATTTGCACTCAACATGGTCAAATACACCTTCTTTCCACATGCACATGGAACAGTAAGCTCTCAATAAATTTAAAAGTAATGAAATCATATAAAGTATGTTCTCCAACCACAATGGAGTCAAATTAGGAACCAGTAATAGAAGGAAATTTGGGGAATTCAAAAACATATGGAAATTAAAACACCCCCAAACTAAATAACCAATGGGACAAAGAAGAAATCATAAGAAAAATTAGAAAAAATTATGACTGAGATAAAAAGTATAACATAGGACTTGGATGCAGCTAAAGCAGTGCTCTGAAGGAAATTTAAAATTGTGATCCCAATAGTTTAAAAGATGAGAGAGTTGAAATTTATAGCCTAACTTTCCATCTTAACAAATTAGAAGAGTTCAGTAAACCTAAAGCAAGCAAAACGAAGAAAATAATATAGAGTGGAAAGAACCAAAATAGAGAATAGAAAAACAATAGAGAAAAATTAGCAAAAGGAAAAGTTGGTTCTTAGAAGAAATCGATAAAATTGACAAACCTTTAGCTAAATGCCAAGGGGGGCAAAAGGGAGGAAAATGCAAATTACTGATATTTGGGATGAAAGAAAGGATATCACTACCAATCTTATGGGAATAAAAAGGATTTGAATGGAATACTATAGTAATTGTATGCCAACAAATTAAATAACCTGGATAAAATGGGAAAGGGTCCAGAAAGACCAAACTACTGAAACCTGACTCAAGAACAAACAGAAAATCTGAACAGAACTATATCAAATAAAGAGGTTGAATTCTAAAACTTAACCACCATTCAAAGCCCAAGTCCATGGAAAGGATTTACTACTATACCTCCAAAACAAAAAGAACTGGGTCTGGTATATAGTAGGCACTCAATAAATATTTGTTGAATTTGCATGAGTGCACAAATGCAAAATGAAAGACTCTATGACTTTTCATAAAGTATTTCATTATCCTAGCAAATGAGGAAAAACTACCTGTGGAGTTTTGCATGCAGTGTAGATAAATACTACAGCTGGAAAACTGACATCATTTTACCAAGTCAAAGGCATTAAAATGTGCTGCAGATTCTTAGAAGATAGCCAGCGCTTCAGAGGAAAATGACTTCTCCTTTCCTTATTTCCAATGTAGTTTTAAAAGACTTCAATGTGTCTTGCCTCTCAGTCGCCTGGCCTCATCTCTTCCAATGACTTTTCCCTGTCATGCGTCACTCCCTGGGCCTGGACTCACATATCCAAAGCCAGTAGGGTGAGGCAGTCACAGCCTGAAGGTGGCCGGGGTTTGTCCACAAGGAGTGGTGGGAGCTGTGACTCACCCGCCAGGTGCTGAGATCCTTTTAGGAAAGGACCTGTCCGCAATCATGTGGAGATGCTAGATTGTATTTCCATCCCTCCAGTTCATGTCAACAGTGATTTTCCTGGGCTGTCACCCACATTGCTAAGTGTTACCAACAACATGGACTTTCAGTTTTAAGGTGGTGACATTCTTCCCCCATTTTTCTTCTCTCTTGAAAATCAGCTCAAAAGGATAAGCACAGGGACTTTTCTGGTAGTCAGTAACTAAGACTCCCATACTTTCAATGCAGGGGCCCGGGTTCTATCCCTGGTCAAAAGAACTAGATCCCACATGTGGCAACTAAGAGTTCACATGCTGCAACTAAAATTCCACATGTATACTCCAATGTAAAACAAATAAGTTTAAAAGATCCCGCATGCCTCAATGAACACCTGGTGCATGCCACAATGAACACCTGGCACAGCCAAAAAGAAAAAAAGGACAAGCTTTATAAGAAAGGGAAATAAAAATTCCATCTTCCTTGAAACCTGGAGATATCTAAAACCCCTGCTGAAAGCAGGGACTTTCTTGACAGTCCAGTGGTTAAGACTCAGCCTTTCAATCCAGGGGATACAGGTTTGATTCTTGGTTGGGGAGCTAAGATCCCACATGTCTTGGGGCCATAAAACCTAAACAAAAACATAAGCAGTATTGTAACAAATTTAGTATTAGTCCCTCAGTTGTGTCCAACTCTTTGCGACTCCTTGGACTGTAGCCCACCAGACTCTTCTGTCCATGGAATTCTCAAAGGCAAGATTACTGGAGTGGGTTGCCATTCCCTTCTCCAGGGGATCTTCCCAACCCAGGGATCCAACCCAGGTCTCCGATATTGCAGACTGATTGTTTACTGTCTAAGCCACCAGGGAAGCCCAGCAAATTCAATAAAGACTTTAAAAGTGACCCACATTAAAAAAAAAAAAAGGAAACCAATAACAGTGTTTTGTTCTTTTTTTTTTTTTTTTAAAGAAGAAAGTGAAAGCAGCATAAAAGTAGTAAATGTTTCAGCAGAAGGAAGGGGTTCATGAACCCATGAACCCAAGAACCTACCCAGGGTGATGTTATGAAGCAGGCTTTCTTCCCCTGCAGAGATGCTAAGGAATACCGGGGAGGCACCAGGTACCACGGAAGATGGATGAAGGTGAGGGAGACAAGAAGCACGGAACACAGGGACTTCATTCAAAAGATCAAATAAGAGATGTCATTTCTTTTGGTATCCCCTCCCGCCCCATGTTAGGCAACCACTCTTCCTCTATCCTGCAGAAATGGAGGAATGTTCCCAGGAGAGAAACTAGAGTGGAATCAGTACAGTAGGGTGGGCTGTCAGGCTGAAAGGGGGAGGAATGTGGGAAAACCTGTACACTGAGTGCTGAGCCACTAAGCTCTCCTCCCCACCAGGCTCCTTATTACACTGACCTCAGGCAGGAGACTCACACATCCTGCCATGTGGATCATCAACACTACTGGTTAATCTATATACTTACTTATTGTGACTATTTAAGATTGTTTAGTGGGGCTTCCCTTGGTGGCTCAGTGGTAAAAATCCTGTTTGCAATTCAAGAGACCCAAGTTCAATCCCTGGGTTGGGAAGATCCTCTGGAGAAGGGAATGGCAACCCACTCCAGTATTCTTCCCTGGAGAATTCCAGGGACAGAGGAGCCTGGTGGACTACAGTCCATGGGGTCTGAAAGAGTCAGACACAACTGAGTGACTAAGCACCTAAGATTGCTTAGTACTGACCATAGTATTGTACCATAATTATATTTCCTTTCTTCTACAACTTTTAATTTTACCCAGAGTTGATACTTGCCTAGCTTTTCAATTTATTTAATTTTCCTAGAATCCATGGCTAAGCATTCTTACATCTCCAGTGGGAATCTGAAATGCCTTGCAATACAGCTTTCCATACTGTAAACCAGTGAAGCCAAAATAAATAAATATTTTTTAAAAAATAGTTGCTGGTGTACAGCAAATTCAAGTTAGAAAAAAAATGAAAGGGCTTCCCTGGTTGTCTAGTGGTAAGAATCCTCCTTCCAATGCAGGGGACACAGGTTTGATCCCTGATCTGGGAAGATCTCATGTGCCATGGAGAAATAAGTCCCTACAACAGAACAAGAGAAGCCACTGCAATGAGAAGCTTCCCCACAGCAGCTAGAGAGTAGTCCCCCATCACTGCAACTAGAGAAAGCCCACATGCAGCAATGTAAGACCCAGCGCAGCCAAAAATAAATAATTTTTTTATTGTTTAAGAACAGAAATGGCAGCAGTGATTACACTGAAGCTGGTCTATCAGGAGCAGTAACAGGAGCCAGAAGCCAGTAGAGGAGAGTCAATGCACTGAAGGAAAATGAGTCAGCATAGAATTCTACAGCCACTGAAAATATCTTTTAAGAATGATGGTGAAACAAAGACATTTTCAGTCAAACAAAAATTTGTCTTCAAATTTTAGTTTGTCTTCAGCAGACTTTCAATAGAGAAAATTTGACATGACACATGTTTGTCAGAAGGAAAGTTTTCCTAGATGGTAGGTTTAAGACACAGGGATAAACAGTAAAGTGAATCTAAGCAAGTACTGATTAATAAAAGAATAATAATAATAATGTTTTCAAGGGTTAAATAAGAATAGCTAAAACTCATGGAAAAATGATTATAAGTGTGGGAACTGTTCTAAGTTTCTTTTATTATGCAGGAAGAAATTAAGGGATTTATTCAGACTTCATTAACTTAAGTAAGCGTATTATAATTTCAAGGACAACTTCTAAAAGAAATGAACAGAATGTATAACTTCTTAAACTCCTTAGCCAAGTAACTGTTTTCAGTTGCTAGACTCTTTATGACCCCAAAGACTGCAGCATGCCAGGCTCCCCTGTCCTTCACGATCTCTCAGAGTTTGGTAAGGTTCATGTCCACTGAGTTGGTGATGCTATCTAACCATCTCATCCGCTGCCACTCCCTTCTCCTTTTGCCTTCAGTCTTTCCCATCATCAGGGTTTTTTCCAATGAGTCAGCTCTTTGCATCAGGTGGCCAAAGTATTGGAGCTTCAGCTTCAGCACCAGTCCTTCCAATGAATATTCAGGACTGTTTCCTTTAGGATTGACTGGTTTGATCTTGCAGTCCAAAGGACTCTCAAGAGTTTTCTCCAGAACCACAATTCAAAAGCGTCGATTTTTTGGCACTCAGCCTTCTTTATGGTGCAACTCTCACATCTGTACATGACTACTAGAAAAACCACACCTTTGACTCTTCAGACCTTTGTTGTCAAAGTAATGTCTCTGTGTTTAATACACTGTCTAGGGTTGCTATAGCTTTCCTTCCAAGGAGCAACATTAGAGGGGACAACACTGGAATAACTAAAATACTCAGTAAATTCAAAACAAGGTTAAAAAAAAGGACAAAAAAGTGCAACAGTTATGACAAGTAGAAAGCACAAAATAAGTTTTCAGACCTAAGTGCAAATATATGTACAATGTGAACTGTGCCTTTAGGAGTGGTGCAGTGTCATGGCATTCAAAATGTAGTACTAGTTACATTTTATATAAATGAAATAAATGCCCCAGTCAAAAAACAAAGATTTTCAGACTTCATAAAGACAAATTCTACCTGTGTGTTTTTTATAAGAAACGTATCTTAGAAGTATAAGGATTAAGGATAGAGAAAATTTGGAAGTGACCTTATTAAATAAGACTTCCCAATACATTCTACACCAAAGAAAATTAGTATAGCTTTATTAAGGGGGAAGATATTTCTAAAGAAAATAAAATTGCAGCAGTAAAGGAGGTCGAGGGTTTCCCAGGTGGCGCTTGTGGTAAAGAACCTGACTGCCAATGCAGGAGACATAAGAGACGTGGGTTCCATCCCTGGGTCAGGAAGATCCTGGAGGACAGCATGGCTACCCACTCCTGGAGAGCTGCAGTTCATAGTGTTGTAAACAGTCGGACACAACTGAAGCAACTTAGCATGCATAGCATGCATACATACAAAGAATATTGATTCACGGTTAATAAAAGGTTCCATTGCTGAAACTATAGGACAATCTTCAATTTGTATATTTTTCAATATATACCCTCAGGATATGCAAAGAAATAGGAAAAAACAATAAAATGGGGGAAGACTAGAGAACTCTTCAAGAAAATTAGAGAAAAATTCCAAGGAAACATTTTATGCAACAATGGCCACAATAAAGGAGAGAAACAGTATGGACCTAACAGAAGCAGAATATATTAAGAAGAGGTGGAAAGAATACACAGAAATATACAAAAAAGATCTTAATGACCCAGAAAACCATGGTGTGATCACTCACCTAGAGCCAGACATCCTGGTATTCGAAGCCAAAAGGGCCTTA
Source organism: Moschus berezovskii (assembly GCF_049115385.1). NCBI lineage: Eukaryota > Metazoa > Chordata > Mammalia > Artiodactyla > Moschidae > Moschus > Moschus berezovskii. The sequence goes on along the minus strand of NC_142480.1, from coordinate 41,351,121 downwards.
AGAAGCATCACTACAAAAAAGCTAGTGGAGGTGATGGAATTCCAGTTGAGCTATTTCAAATCCTAAAAGATGATGCTGTGAAAGGGCTGCACTCAATATTCCAGCAACTTTGGAAAACGCAGCAGTGGCCACAGGACTGGAAAAGGTCAGTTTTCATTCCAAACCCAAAGGAAGGCAATGCCAAAGAATGCTCAAACTACTGCACAATTGCACTCCAGTTCAGTTCAGTTCAGTTCAGTCGCTCAGTCGTGTCCGACTCTCCGCGACCCCATGAATCACAGCACACCAGACCTCCCTGTCCATCACCAACTCCCGGAGCTCACTCAAACTCATGTCCACAGAGTCGGTGATGCCATCCAGCCATCTCATTCTCTGTCGTCCCCTTCTCCTCCCGCCCCCAACCCTTCCCAGCATCAGAGTCTTTTCCAGTGAGTCAACTCGCCGCATGAGGTGGCCAAAGTATTGCAGTTTCAGCTTCAGCATCAGTCCCTTCAATGAACATCCAGGATTGATCTCCTTTAGAATGGACTGGTTGGATATCCTTGCAGTATTAAGGGACTCTCAAGAGTCTTCTCCAACACCACAGTTCAAAAGCATCGATTCTTCGGCGATCAGCTTTCTTCACAGTCCAACTCTCACATCCATACATGACCACGGGAAAAACCATTGCCTTGACTAGACAGACCTTGGTTGGCAAAGTAATGTCTCTGCTTTTTAATATACTATCAAGGTTGGTCATAACTTTCCTTCCAAGGAGCAAGCGTCTTTTAATTTTATGACTGCAATCAGCATCTGCAGTGATTTTGGAGCCCAAAAAAATAAATTCTGACACTGTTTCCACTGTTTTTCCATCTATTTCCCATGAAGTGATGGGACCAGATGCCATGATCTTTGTTTTCTGAATGTTGAGCTTCAAGCCAACCTTTTCACTCTCCTCTTTCACTTTCATCAAGAGGCTTTTGAGTTCCTCTTCACTTTCTGCCATAAGGGTGGTGTCATCTGCATATCTGAGGTTATTGATATTTCTCCCAGCAATCTTGATTCCAGCTTGTGCTTCTTCCAGCCCAGCGTTCCTCATGATGTACTCTGCATATAAGTTAAATAAGCAAGGTGAGAATATACAGCCTTGACGTACTCCTTTTCCTATTTGGAACCAGTCTGTTGTTCCATGTCCAGTTCTAACTGTTGCTTCCTGACCTGCATACAGGTTTCTCAAGAGGCAGGTCAGGTGGTCTGGGATTCCCATCTCTTTCAGAATGTTCCACAGTTTATTGTGATCCACACAGTCAAAGGCTTTGGCATAGTCAATGAAGCAGAAATAGATGTTTTTCTGAAACTCTTTTGCTTTGTCCATGATCCAGCGGATGTTGGCAATTTGATCTCTGGTGCCTCTGCCTTTTCTAAAACCTGCTTGAACATCTGGGAGTTCACGGTTTACATACTGCTGAAGCCTGGCTTGGAGAATTTTGAGCATGACTTTACTAGCGTGTGAGATGAGTGTAATTGTGTGGTAGTTTGAGCATTCTTTGGCATTGCCTTTCTTTGGGATTGGAATGAAGACTGACCTCTTCCAGTCCTGTGGCCACTGCTGAGTTTTCCAAATCTGCTGGCATACACTCATCTTACATGCTAGCAAAGTAATGCTCAAAATTCTTCAAGCGAGGCTCCAACAGTACATGAACCAAGAACTTCCAAATGTTCAATCTGGATTTAGAAAAGGAAGAGGAAGGAGAGATCAAATTGCCAATGTCCTTTGGATCATAGAAAAAGCAAGAGAGTTTCAGAAAAACATATACTTCTGTTTTATTGACTACACCAAAGCCTTTGACTGTGTGGATCACAAACAACTGTGGAAAATTCTTAAAGAGACAGGAATACCAGACCACCTTATCTGCCTCCTGAGAAATCTGTATTCAGGTCAAGAAGCAACAGTTAGAACCAGACATGGAACAACAGACTGGTTCCAAATTGGGAAAGGAGTATGTCAAGGCTGTATATATGTCACCTTACTTATTTAACTTATATGCAGAGTACATCATACAAAATGCCAAGCTGGATGAAGCACAAGCTGGAATCAAGATTGCTGGGAGAAATACCCATAACCACAGATATGCAGATGACACCACCCTAATGGCAGAAAGGAAAGAGGAACTAAAGAGCCTCTTAATGAAAGTGAAAGAGAGGAGTTAAAAAGCTAACTTAAAACTCAAAATTCAAAAAAGGCACATCATGGCATCCAGTCCCATCACTTCATGGCAAATAGTTGGGGAAACAATGGAAACCATGAGAGACTTTATTTTCTTGGGCTCCAAAATAAATGGCAACCCACACCAGTATTCTTGCTCAGAATCCCATGGACAGAGGAGCCTGGCAGGCTACAGACCATAGGGTCACAAAGAGTCGGACACGACTGAGCTACAGTCCAAGTCCAAAATCACTGCAAATGGTGACTTCAGCCATGAAATTAAGACACTTTCTCCTTGGAAGAAAAACTGTGACCAACCCAGCTTATTAAAAAGCATATCAGAAAGCAGAGACCTTACTTTGCCGACAAAGGCCTGTCTAGTCAAAGCTATATGGTTTTCCAGTAGTCATGTATGGATGTGAGAGTTGGACCATAAAGAAAGCTGACTGCCGAAGAATTGATGCTTTTGAACTGTGGTGTCGGAGAAGGCTCTTGAGAGTCCCTTGGAACTGCAAGGAGATCCAAACAGTCAGTCCTGAAGGAAATCAGTCCTGAATATTCATTGGAAGGACTGATGCTGAAGCTGAAGCTCTAATACTTTGGCCACCTGATGCAAAGAACTGACTCACTGGAAAAGTCCCTGATGGTGGGAAAGATTGAAGGCAGGAGGAGAAGGGGGTGACAGAGGATGAGATGGTTGGATGGTATCACTGACTCGATGGACATGAGTTTGAGCAAGCTCTGGGAGTTGGTGATGGACAGGGAAGCCTGGTGTGCTGCAGTCCATGGGGTTGCAACAATTTGGACAAGACTGAGTTACTGAACTGAACTGAATTCAGGATATGTAACCCTGACAGATCTTCGAGGAGAAACAGACAAATCTATAAGGATAGAAGGAGTGCTGTTTTGGTACTACATCTCTTAGTTACTAACAGAAAAAAACAAAAATGAGTAGACATGAAAAAAATTTGAATAAAATAATAAAATTGACATATTGAGATCTCTACATAAGTACTGTAGAATACATTATTTTTTCATGCATACAGAACATTTACAAAACATAAATGAACCATAAAGCAAGTCTCAATATATTTCAATAGTTCAAAACCATACAGAGCATGGCTGTACCATAAGACAAACTAAAAATCAGAAAAATTAGAAACAGGAAAAAACCCCAGATGCTAGAGACCTAAAATGACCATGCATCAAAACAAAATTAAGAAAATATTAGAAAATATGTTGAACAGAATAACAAAATATTCATGTCAAAATTTATGAATGCAGTGCAGAAAGAGTAACACACAATCCCAAAGTGTGTTGCCTTCAGACGGTCTGAAACCTAAGTAATTAAGTACTCATCTGAAGAAGTTAGAGCTATATCAGCAAGAAAGAAATAATAATGAAGATAAAAGGAGACACTTTAAAAACAGAAAACAATTACATAACAGAGATGTTCAACAAAGCCAAAAGTTGCTTGTTGATTTTAACAAACAACAATATCTCTATCAAGAGTGATCAAGAAACTAAGGCACAGATAACCAATATCCAGAAGCAAAAAAGAGACACACTTACAGATGTCACAAATATAAATAAGATAATGTAAGATTAACATGGTCCTCAGTAAAGCTGGTGTGTATATGTTGGGGGAGGAACATGTTAAATAAAAAGAAGATGGATGTGAAATCTCAGTACCAATACACTTGAAAAATTTAGACAAATTGGACAGCTTTTTTTAAAAATCATAACTTAATTTTTTCAGAAAGAGATAGGAAATCTATAAGAATAAATAGGAAATCTTACTATTGTGATATCCATAAATCTCATTTTGCCCAAAACAGTCCCAGTTTATGCCCATCATTGCTTAATATCTATTCATTGTTTTAATGACACTTTTAATGCTCAGAAGTGTTACATTTTGGAAGATAAGCCATGTGTTCATCCTTCCTACTTCCAATAATTAAGAGAAATGAAATCCATAGCCCAAAATGCTCATCCTGAAATTCACCAGCAAGTTCTACCGAACACTCGTGAAAGAAATACTATTAATCTTAAATTCTTTCAGAAAATAGAAAAAGAGGAATCACTAACTCCTGAGACTAGTATATAACCTTGATATTAAAACCTGGCAAATAGAGTTCATGAAAAGAAAATTACAGGCAATCTCCTGAATGAACATAGGCACAAAAATCCTAAATATCTGCAAGGTGAATCTAGCAATATATAAAAAGGATAACACATCAGGACCAAATTGGTTATATCCCAGGCATTCAAGGATGTTTTACAATAGAAGATGAATTAATATAATCCACCATGCTACCATATTAAAGAAGAAAATCATAACATCTTCTTAGTAAATGTAGAAAAACCATTTAATAAAATCCAACATACTTTCATGATTAAAAATAAATTCTTCTCAAAGTGAGAATGAAAGGGTACATTCTTGAAAGTCATCTTCAAAAATCATACAGCAAATATTCTTAATGGTGATATTTTGAGAACAGGACAAGACAAGAATTTCTACTATCCTCACCACTATTTGCATTGTAGCAGTGGTCCTAGCCAATGAAGTAAGTAAGTACAAGAAAAAAAAAAGTTGTGTAAGAACTAGAAAGGAAAGAACAAAACTATTATTATTAGAGAAGGGAATGGCAAACCACTTCAATATTCTTGCCTTGAGAACCCCATGAACAGTATGAAAAAGCAAAAAGATAAGACACTGAAAGATGAACTCCCCAGGTCGGTAGGAGCCCAATATGCTACTGGAGAACAGTGGAGAAATAACTCCAGAAAGAATGAAGGGATGGAGCCAAAGCAAAAACAACACCCAGTTGTGAATGGGACTGGTGATGGAAGCAGGGTTCGATGCTGTAAAGAGCAGTATTGCATAGAAACCTGGAATGTTAGGTCCATAAATCAAGGAAAATTGGAAGTGGTCAAACAGGAGATGGCAAAAGTGAATGTCGACATTCTAGGAATCAGTGAACTAAGATAGACTGGAATGGGTGAATTTAACTCAGATGATCATTACATCTACTACTGTGGGCAAGAATCCCTTAGAAGAAATGGAGTAGCCATCATAGCCAACAAAAGAGTCCGAAATGCAGTACTTGGATGCAATCTCAAGAATGACAGAATGATCTCTAGTTTGTTTCCAAGGCAGACCATTAAATATCACGGTAATCCAAGTCTATGCTCCGACCAGTAATGCTGAAGAAGCTGAAGTTGAACAGTTCTATGAAGAGCTACAAGACCTTCTAGAACTAATACCCAAAAAAGATGTCCTTTTCATTATAGGGGATTGGAATGCAAAAGTAGGAAGTCAAGAAACACCTGGAGTAACAGGCAAATTTGGCCTTGGAGTACGGAATGAAGCAGGGCAAAGGCTAATAGAGTTCTGCCAAGAGAATGCACTGGTCATAGCAAACACCCTCTTCCAACAACACAAGAGAATACTCTACAAATGGACATCACCAGATGGTCGACACCGAAATCAGATTGATTAGATTCTTTGCAGCCAAAGATGGAGAAGCTCTATACAGTCAGCAAAAACAAGACCGGGAGCTGACTGTGGCTTGGCTCATGAACTCCTTATTGCCAAATTCAGACTGAAATTGAAGAAAGTGGAGAAAACCACTAGACCATTCACGTATGACCTAAATCAAATCCGTTATGACTATACAGTGTAAGTGAGAAATAGATTTAAGGGACTGGATCTGATAGACTGAGTGCCTGATGAACTATGGATGGAGGTTCGTGACATTGTACAGGAGACAGGAATCAAGACCATCCCCAAGAAAAAGAAATGCAGAAAAGCAAAATGGCTGTCTGAGGAGGCCTTACAAATAGCTGTGAAAAGAAGGGAAGTGAAAAATAAAGGAGAAAAGGAAAGATACACCCATTTGAATGCAGAGTTCCAAAGAATAGCAAGAAGAGATAAGAAAGCCTTCCTCAGTGATCAATGCAAAGAAATAGAGGAAAAAAGTAGAATGGGAAAGACTAGAGATCTCTTCAAGAAAATTACAGATACCAAGGGAACATTTCATGCAAAGATGGGCTCAATAAAGGACAGAAATGGTAGGGACCTAACAGAAGCAGAAGATATTAAGAAGGGGTGCAAGAATACACAGAAGAACTATGCAAAAAAGGTCTTCACGACCCAGATAATCATGATGATGTGATCACTCACCTAGAGCCAGACATCCTAGAATGTGAAGTCAAGTGGGCCTTAGGAAGCATCACTACAAACAAAGCTAGTGGAGGTGATGGAATTCCAATTGAGCTATTTCAAATCCTGAAAGATGATGCTGTAAAAGTGCTTCACTCAATATGCCAGCAAATTTGGAAAACTCAGCATTGGCCACAGGACTGGAAAAGGTCAGTTTTCATTCCAATCCCAGAGAAAAGCAATGCCAAAGAATGCTCAAACTACCACACAATTGCACTCATCTCACACGCTAATAAAGTAATGCTTAAAATTCTCCAGGCCAGGCTTCAGCAATATGTGAACTGTGAACTTCCGGATGTTCAATCTGGTTTTAGAAAAGGCAGAGGAACCAGAGATCAAATTCTTTATAGTCCAACTCTCACATCCATACATGACCACTGGATAAACCATAGCCTTGACTAGACAGAACTTAGTTGGCAAAGTAATGTCTCTGCTTTTTAATATGTTGTCTAGATTGGTCATAATTTTCCTTCCAAGAAGTAAGCATCTTTTAATTTCTTATTAGACTTAATAAGAGAGTTAAACAAGTTTCAGTTCAGTTCAGTCGCTCAGTCGTGTCCGACTCTCCGTGACCCCATGAATCACAGCATGCCAGGCCTCCCTGTCCATCACCAACTCCCGGAGTTCACTCAAACTCATGTCCACAGAGTCGGTGATGCCATCCAGCCATTTCATTCTAGGTCGTCCCCTTCTCCTCCCGCCCGCAACCTTTCCCAGCATCAGAGTCTTTTCCAGTGAGTCAACTCGTCACATGAGGTAGCCAAAGTATTGCAGTTTCAGCTTTAGCATCAGTCCTTCCAATGAACACCCAGGACTGATCTCCTTTAGAATGGACTGGTTGGATCTCCTTGCAGTCCAAGGGACTCTCAAGAGTCTTCTCCAGCACCACAGTTCAAAAGCATCAATTCTTCGGCGATCAGCTTTCTTCACAGTCCAACTCTCACATCCATACATGACCACGGGAAGAACCATAGCCTTGACTAGACGGATCTTTGTTGGCAAAGTAATGTCTCTGCTTTTTAATATACTATCAAGGTTGGTCATAACTTTCCTTCCAAGGAGTTGCTGCTGCTGCTGCTGCTAAGTCACTTCAGTCGTGTCCGACTCTGTGTGACCACATAGACGGAAGCCCACCAGGCTGCCCCGTCCCTGGGATTCTCCAGGCAAGAAGTAAGCGTCTTTTAATTTCATGGCTGCAATCAGCATCTGCAGTGATTTTGGAGCCCAAAAAAATAAAGTCTGACACTGTTTCCACTGTTTATCCAAACTCAGCAGTGGCCACAGCACTGGAAAAGGTCAGTCTTCATTCCAATCCCAAAGAAAGGCAATGCCAAAGAATGCTCAAACTACTGCACAATTGCACTCATCTCACACGCTAGTAAAGTCATGCTCAAAATTCTCCAAGCCAGGCTTCAGCAGTATGTGAACCGTGAACTCCCAGATGTTCAAGCAGGTTTTAGAAAAGGCAGAGGCACCAGAGATCAAATTGCCAACATCCACTGGATCATGGAGAAAGCAAGAGAGTTCCAGAAAAACATCTATTTCTGCTTCATTGACTATGCCAAAGCCTTTGACTGTGTGGATCACAATAAACTGTGGAACATTCTGAAAGAGATGGGAATCCCAGACCACCTGACCTGCCTCTTGAGAAACCTGTATGCAGGTCAGGAAGCAACAGTTAGAACTGGACATGGAACAACAGACTGGTTCCAAATAGGAAAAGGAGTACGTCAAGGCTGTATATTCTCACCTTGCTTATTTAACTTATATGCAGAGTACATCATGAGGAATGCTGGGCTGGAAGAAGCACAAGCTGGAATCAAGATTGCTGGGAGAAATATCAATAACCTCAGATATGCAGATGACACCACCCTTATGGCAGAAAGTGAAGAGGAACTCAAAAGCCTCTTGATGAAAGTGAAAGAGGAGAGTGAAAAGGTTGGCTTGAAGCTCAACATTCAGAAAACAAAGATCATGGCATCTGGTCCCATCACTTCATGGGAAATAGATGGAAAAACAGTGGAAACTGTCAGAATTTATTTTTTTGGGCTCCAAAATCACTACAAAAATCAACTGCATTTCTATATATCAGCATCAAAAATTTGCAAAATGAAAAAAAGTAAAAGATACTATTTACAATGTTACCAAAATATACAAAGGATCTAGGAAGAAAATCTAACAACAGATGTTATAGAGAAAATTATAAAATCTTATTGAGAGATATCAAAGAAGATATAGAGAAATATAATAAACTTATGTGTAGAAGGTTGACTATTATACATATATCAGTTTTCCTCAAACTAATATATGGATACAATGTAATCACAATAAAAACAATAGTTTATGTGGTTGTTACACTAGGCTAACATTTTAAAGTTTATATGGAACTGGAAAGGGTTTAGAAAACGGCAACAAACTAGATGGGCATATTTGCCCGTAAGATGTCAAGACTTAAAACAACACTGTAATAATTAAGAAGCTATTTATTGGTTCGGGGACAGACAATTAGATCAGTGGGCCAGAGGGAGCACACAGACATAAACCTACACACCTGTGGATACTTGATAAGTTGACAGAACTGCCATTGCAGGTAAGTGAGAAAAGGATGGCTTGTCATTAACTAGTCCCAGAACAATTGGGATTTCATATGAAAAAAAACCCTGAATATGATGGTCCTATATCTTTCATTACACATAAAAAGCAGTTATAAGCAAATATACATGAAAACCAAAACTATAGTACTTTCAATAGATCAGGTGCTAAGCCACTTTAGTCCTGTCCAACTCTATGCAACCCTTTGGACTGTAGCCTGCCAGGCTTCTCTGTCCATGGGATTCTCCAGACAAGAATACTGGAGTGGGCTGCCATGCCCTCTTCAGGGGATCTTCCCAACCCAAGGACTAAACCTGGATCTGCATTGGCAGGCAGATAATTTACCACTAGCACCACCTGGGAAGACCTTAACAGTACAGGAGGATATCTTCAAGACCTGGGAGTAAGGAAATATTTTTTAAATATTACATAAAATGTATTTCAACATAAAGAAAAAGATGAATAAGTAAGACAACATTAAAATTAAGAGCTCATCAATAAGACATCTTCCCCATCATCATAAGACTGAAGACTAGAGATACTTGTAATGAAATAACTGACAAAGGACTCATATCAAGAATATATAAATTTTTTAATGCCTACCAATGAGAAAAAGGCAGATAACTCATTAGAAAAATGCACAGAGGACTTGAACAGGAAGCTGCTCCAAATGTGTAATTGTTGGTGTTGTTCAGTCACTCAATCGTGTCCGAGTCTTCACAACCTCATGGACTGCAGCATGCTAGGCTTCCCTGTCCTTCACCTTCTCCCAGAGCTTACTCAGACTCATATCCATTGAGTAGGTGATGCCAACCAATGATCTTGTCCTCTGTTGTCCCCTTCTCCTCCTGCCTTCAATCTTTCCCAGCATCAGGGTCTTTTCTAATGAGTCAGATTTTTCCATCAGGTGGCCAAAAGATTGGCGCTTTGGCCAAACGATTGGCCAAAGATCAGCCCTTCTAATGAATATTCAGGATTGATTTCTTTTAGGATTGACTGGTTGGATCTCCTTGCAGTCCAAGGGACTCTCAAGAGTCTTCTCCAACACCACAGTTTAAAAGCAGCAATTGTTTGGCACTCAGCCTTCTTTATGGTCCAACTCTCACGTCCATACATGACTACTCGAAAAACCAAAGAAAAAAAAATGTGTAATAAACACATCAAAGATGTTTAGCCTGCTTTGTATTCATGGAAATGCACCTTAAAACCACAATGAGACCCTCTACAGTAATATCAGACTGGCCAAAATTATAAATGTAAAATAAGTTTGGTAGAGGATATGAAGACTATTTTCATACACAGTAACAGGTGGAAATGCTCTCTGCATTATAAAAACAGCAACTGAGTATAGGAGAAGAACCCAGGGACTCCGGGGAGTGCCAGGATGCATACCTGCTCACTTCCTGCATTGTTGGATTTGATGAATGACCAGGCAATCAGTTCTGGCTCTTGTCAGTCCCAGGACTAAATTGTTCAGCTACCACTTAGTGGAAGTAACAGCTGTCATATTGCTTCAATAGTTTCCTTCCTTTGACATGAGATGAGGAATTTCTTCCACGGGAATGCTCAAGAGTTGGCAAAACTCCTAATGGCATTCTTGTTTTGGCCTCCACTGGCTCTTATATTCAACTAAATTGTGTAGAAAATAGTCAGAAAGAAGGAATTATCAATCATATCCCTCTCTCAAGGAAATGAGCCATTTTCTTCTCTTCTGTACTCTGATGGCATTTTTTTTTTCAAGCTTGCTTTGTTTGAAACCTACATACCTCACCCTCTGCAGGATGTTCTTCTAAACTGATGTCTTACTGCCAGCTCCCCTTTTATCCTCTTCAGTCTCTGTTAATCTCTTGTATCACTACTGTAGGGAGGACATCCTTAGCTCTTTTAGTAGACAGTGACTTTGTGACAGACAGGATCCTTGTCTGATCCATTTTTGAGCTCCCTACAGAGAAACTTTTCCAGTTTACTACACATAGTAGGTGGTTAATAAAAGTCTGTCTTATGATCTTCAGATTATTAGGTAGTAAACATGCAGAGTTTTAGGATGTATCAGTTAGGAAGGGTGTTGGTGTTAGTACTGAGAACCTGTTGCGGTGGCTTGAACAAAGGAAAACTTAAAAATCCATTGGTCTGCCAGCATGGAGTTGGTAAGGTGGTTCCACAAAGTCATGAGAGATCCAGGCACTTTAAAATTTCTGCTCTGCATTCTTTAGCATGTGGTTTCCATTTTCAAAGTCACAAGATGGCTGCCGGGGCTCCATCCAGTACATCTGCGTTTTAGGAAAATAGAAAGGGAAACAAGGGACAAAACAGGCTCTTCTCTCATCCAAGACAGCCCCTCTTTAAAGAGAATTTCAGAAAACACGAACCAAAGACTTCTACATAAATTTCAATGAATACTCCCTTAATTGCACGGGAGGCTAGGAAAAAAATGTTTTAGCTTGGCACACTGACCTTCTGAACAAAATCTGAGATATGTTGTTGTTGTTGCTTAGTCACTTTAGTCATGTCCGACTCTTTTGGGACCCCATGCACTGCAGCCCTCCAGGCTCCTCTGTCTATGGGATTCTCCAGGCAAGAATACCGGAGTGGGTTGCCATTTCCTTCTCCAAGAGTTATGTTACTAAGGAAGAAAGAGAGTTTATGTATTGGACAAGCAGCCTGCAATCTTTGCCATAAGGAGTCTTAATCACTCATCCATAAGTGTTATCATTTTTTTTCCATAAGTATTAATTGTTTCTTCAAGATTTTTAAGTTTCTCTTCAAAGTATGTAGGTAAGTTATTGAACGGAGAAGGCAATGGCAAGCCACTCCAGTACACTTGCCTAGAAAATCCCATGGATGGAGAAGCCTGGTAGACTGCAGTCCATGGGGTCGCTAAGGGTCGGACATGACTGAGCGACTTCACTTTTCACTTTCACACATTGGAGAAGGAAATGGCAACCCACTCCAGTGTTCTTGCCTGGAGAATCCCAGGGACGGGGGAGCCTGTTGGGCTTCCGTCTATGGGGTCACACAGAGTCGGACACGACTGAAGTGACTTAGCAGCAGCAGCTTTTCACTTTCACACATTGGAGAAGGAAATGGCAACCCACTCCAGTGTTCTTGCCTGGAGAATCCCAGGGACGGGGGAGCCTGTTGGGCTTCCGTCTATGGGGTCACACAGAGTCGGACACGACTGAAGTGACTTAGCAGCAGCAGCAGCAGCAAGTTATTGAAATTTATCCAGACTCCATCTTTCACATTCAGAGTTTTAATGTCATATATCCCGCTTGAATATTCTCCCCTCCTCAAATGAACCTTGTTTTTCCTATATCCCCAGGTAGACATGATACCATCTGGTGTTTTCTGCTTTTGACCCAAAGCCACAGCTGGTATCATCTAATTAATCAGGAGCTGGGAAGGGACAGGGTCAGGAAGGGGTTGGTCTTACAAATCACTTGGTAATTAAAAAACTCTTGGTTATAATGTTTGCTCTCCGCAGTAAAATATCCATTGCAGGATTTTGATAAAATTGTGTTATATTAAATGAGAAATTGAAAGGTCAAGGTATAAGTCTAATTGATGTCATGGCTGATATGAAGTATTAAGTTTCAAAAATACAAATGGAGAGGCAGTGAAAGAAACATTTCTTGCAGACTTCCCTGGTGGTCCAGTGGTTAAGATTTTGCCTTCCAGTGCAAGGGGTGCAGGTTTGATCCCTGGTCAGGGAGCTAAGATCCTATAGGCCTCAGTTGCCAAAAATACCAAAACATAAAATGGAAGCAACATTGTAACAAATTCAATAAAGACTTAAAAAGGTCCACATCAAAAAAAAAATTTTTTTTTAAAAAGAGAAACATTTCATATATGTTAAATTTCTCCTAAAAGTAACCTGGATGACTGAGGTATACATGACTAAAGATAATAGTTGATCTATTTATCATCCATTTTATTCAGTCAATAATTGTTCAGTACACACTATCTGCCAAGTGTTGTGCTAGTTCCTAGATTTTTTAATGTAGACATTTCAGAGATAAAGATATGTAGAAAGACTGTAATGGACAGCAGAAAACTTAAATAAGTAATCTGAAATCAGCTTCCACAGACTAACATTAATAATTCCAGAAAGCCTACCAGGAAATTAATAGCAGAAACTGAGCTTGGACATTTTGTAATTCTTTTTTAGCCACACGAAATTAAATTAGAAATTCTCAGAAGACTCAGGCACAAATTGCTAATGTAAGATTTTGACACTTACAAATCAGTCTACCTTAATGAATAAAGAAAAGAAATGCAGTTACTTATATGGCATAATATAGGGGGGAAAACAGGTGTCCTAGATTGCCAACTATTCTGCTTGAAAGATAAAAAGAAGTTTTAAAAGGTTACAGCTGAGTGAGTGGCTCAACATTCCATTAGAGTATTCTTAGCTTTAGTACCCGGAGAAGGCAATGGCAAGCCACTCCAGTACTCTTGCCTAGAAAATCGCATGGACAGAGGAGCCTGGTGGGCTGCAGTCCATGGGGTCACTACTAGTCGGACACGACTGAGCAACTTCACTTTCACTTTTCACTTTCACGCATTGGAGAAGGAAATGGCAACCCACTCCAGTGTTCTTGCCTGGAGAATCCCAGGGATGGGGGAGCCTGGTGGGCTGCCGTCTGTGGGGTCACACAGAGTCGGATACGACTGAAGTGACTTAGCAGCAGCAGCAGCTTTAGTACCAAAGTTTACACAATAATTACAGAAAATGGAATTTAAGACCAAGACCTGGAAAGTACTTGTTAACTTAAGGGCAGGTCGTTTTTTGAGGAGAAAAATCACTGGACTGTTAAAAATTGAAATAGGTTAATTTCAGTTGCATGCTGCTACTGTTGCTGCTAAGTCGCTTCAGTCGTGTCCGACTCTGTGCGACCCCATAGACGGCAGCCCACCAGGCTCTGCCGTCCCTGGGATTCTCCAGGCAAGAACACTGGAGTGGCTTGCCATTCAGTTGCATACGGTTGGTCAAATCTTTGAAAGTCATGAACTGAGAAGCTGCTGATGCTACGGAAGACCACATCTGTCCATAAGAAGGTGTTCAACCGGTAGCTGCTAGGTGTCCTTGGGTTTCCAGTATGTTTCACTTGGAACTCAGGCCACTGTCCTAAGTTTTTGACCTTGGAACATCAGTTGGTCTGGCATGCTTGTTTTGTTCCTGTTAGTAGTATGAATAATTTATAATCTCTAAAACTCAATGTACTCTTACATAAGTTGTGTTTAAATATAACCATTATGATGTTCTATACATACTCTTATTAATTTTCTTAATGATTTTTGAAAGGCTTGAAAGGATTTTATCCACAAAATTTATAAGATTGATTTTGTAGATTAAATGCTTAGGAAGATTTTGTTTCTTATATTTTTAATCCTCTTGGTATATCTGAAATGTTTGAGAGGGTCAATTGTATTAAAACTGTACTTTGAAACAGCCAAAGGAATTTGATTAAAATTAAATATCTAAATATGTTACATGTATGAATTAACTGAAAAAGCACAAGTGAAAATGACTGTTCTTATTTTTGATTAAAATTATAAAATTTGTAAATGAAAAAGAAGTTGTAAATGTTTAAGGAAAACAAGGTTTTTACCTTTATAGCTATAATAATATAATATGGATTAAAACAAGTTAATTATAAGGATTCCTTTCTGTGTACAAGAGCCCAGCTAGAAGAGTGAAAGCCCCAAACTCAGAGATTACCAAGAAGAGAAGTGGGAGTAGGCCATGGGTGTGGGCTGTGGAACAGTTTTTTTAGACCCCCATTCCTAGCAGCAAGGTCAGTGGGCTCCATACCTCATACACAGGTTCCAAGGGAAAGGATGAAAGAAGGTATTCCGTGCCAGTGGAACTTAGAAGAGATAAGCGGTAACTATACTTATATCAGACAAAATAGATTATAACTCAAAAGCTGTAACAAGAGACAAAGAAAGTTATTACATAATGATAAAGAATATGTGCTGGGGTTTCCCAGGTGGCACTCAGGTAAAGAACCTGGCTGCCAATGAACGAGAGGCAAGAGATGAGAGGGTCACAGAGAGTCGGACTTGACTGAGCAGCTGAGCACACTGATAAAGAATTAAATGCATCAAGACGGTATAACAATCGTAAATATACATGCACCTATTTGGAGGTCTGATGAGGGTCCAGAAATAAACCTTCATATTTATAGTCATACCCAGTGGGGAAAAGACAGTCTCTTCAGTAAGTGGTGCTGAGGAAAGTGGATATGCACAACAAGGGAATGAAACTAGACTCTTATGCAACTCACAAAAATTAACTTGAAATGGATTAAAGACCTAACGTGAGACCTGCAGCCATAAAACTCCAAGAAGAGTTTTTGATTGTTTATGTATGTCACCTAAAAAACATGTAACAGGAACAAAAACAAGTAGGACCACAACAAACTAAAAAGTTCTTCACAGCAAAAGAAACCGCCAATGAAATGAAAAGGCAACTATGATATGGGAAAAAATACTTTCAAATCATCTGTGTGATAGAGCTTACTATCTAAAATATATGCAATTTGGGACTTCCCTGGTGGTCCAGTGGCTGGGACTTCACCTTCCAATGAAGGGGTACATGTTCTACCCCTGGTTTGGGGAGCTGGGATCCCACATGCCTTGAAGTGGAAAAACCAAAAGATGAAACAGGAACAATACTGCAATATATTCAATAAAGACTTAAAAATATATGCAACTCAATGCAAAAAAAAATCCAATTAAAAAATGGGCAGAAGATCTGTACAGACATTTTTTTTTCCCAAAGAAGCTATTCAGATGGCCAACAGATACACAAAAAGGGTGTTCAATATCACTAATCATTAGGGGAATGCAAATCCAAACTGAAATAAATTGTTACCTCACACTTGTCAGAATGGCTGTTATCAAAAAGACAAGAAATAACTGCTGGTGAGGATGTGGAGAAAAGAGAATGCTTTGGTATGCTATTGGTTGTTGTTGTTCAGTAACCAAGTCTTGTCCGACTTTTTGTGACCCCATGGACTGCAGCACACCAGGCTTCCCTGTCTATCACCAACTCCTGGAGCTTGCTCAAAATCCTGTCCATTGAGTAGGTGATGCCATCCAACCATCTCATCCTCTGTTGCCCCCTTCTCCTCCCGTCTTCAATCTTTCCCAGCATCAGGGTCTTTTCCAGCAAGTCAGTTCTTTTCATCAGATGGCCAAAGGATTGGAACTTCAGCTTCAGCATCAGTCCTTCCAATGAATTATCAGGGTTGATTTCCCTTAGGATTGACTGGTTTGATCACCTTGCTATCCAAGGGACTCTCAAGAGTCTTCTCCACTACCACAGTTCAAAAGCATATCAATTCTTCGGCACTCAGCCTTCTTTACCATTCAACTCTCACATCCATACATGATAACTGGAAAAATGATAGCTTTGACTATATGGATCTTTTTCGGCAAAGTGATATGACTGCTTTTTTAATATGCTGTGTATGTTTGTCATACCTTTTCTTGCAAGGAACAAGCATCTTTTAATTTCATGGTTGTAGTCACCATCTACATGGCACCCCACTCCAGTACTCTTGCCTGGAAAATCCCATGGATGGAGGAGCCTGGTAAGCTGCAGTCCATGAGGTCGCTAAGAGTCAGACACGACTGAGCGACTTCACTTTCACTTTTCACTTTCATGCATTGGAGAAGGAAATGGCAACCCACTCCAGTGTTCTTGCCTGGAGAATCCCAGGGACGGGGGAGACTGGTAGGAGGCCGTCTACGGGGTCACACAGAGTCGGACACGACTGAAGTGACTTAGCAGCAGCAGCAGCAGTCACCATCTACAGTGATTTTGGAGCCCAAGAAAATAGTCTGTCACTGTTTCCATTTTTTCCTTTTATTTACCATGAAGTGTTAGGACCGGATACCATGATCCTCATTTTTTGAATGTTGAGTTTTAAGCCAGCTTTTTCACTCTTCTCTCTCACCTTCATCAGGAGACTCTTTAATTCCTCTTTGCTTTCTGCCATTAGGGTGGTGTCATCTGCATATCTGAGGTTATTGATATTCCTCCCAGCAATCTTGATTCCAGCTTGTGCTTCATCCAGCCCAGCATTTCGCAGGATATACTGTGCATATAAATTAAATAAGCAGGGTGACAATATACAGCCTTGACATACTCCTTTCCCAATTTGGAACCAGTCCATTGTTCCATGTCCAGTTCTAACTGTTGCTTCTTGACCTGCATACAGATTTCTCAGGAGGCAGGTAAGGTGGTCTGGTATTCCCATCTCTTTAAGAATTTTCCACAGTATAATGTGAGCCACACAGTCAAAGTGAGGTCAATAAAGCAGATGTTTTTCTGAAATTCCTTTGTTTTTTCTATAATCCAGCAGATGTTGGCAATTTGATATCTATTTCCTCTGCCTTTTCTAAATTCAGCCTCTACATCTGGAAGTTTTCACTTCATGCACTCTGAAGCCTGGCTTGGAGAATTTTGAGCATTACTTTACTAGAGTGTGAGATGAGAGCAATTGTACAGTAGTTTGAACATTCTTCGGCATTGCCCTTCTTGGGACTGGAATGAAAACTGACCTTTTCCAATAATGTAGTTACTGCTGAGTTTTCCAAATTTGCTGGCATATTGAGTGCAGCACTCTAATAGTATCATCTTTTAGGATTTGAATTAGCTCAGCTGGAATTCCATCACCTCCACTAGCTTTGTTGGTAGTAATGCTTCCTAAGGCCCACTTGACTTCACATTCCAGGATGTGTGGCTCTAGGTGACTGACCACATTATCATGATTATCTGGGTCATTAAAATCTTTATGTACAGTTCTTCTGTGAATGCTATTGGTGAGAATGTAAATTGGTGCAGATGCTACAGAAAACAGTGTGGAGGTTCCTGAAAATACTAGAACCAGAAACAATATGATCCAGTAGTTCCACTTCTGGGTAGGTTCCTGAAGGAAATTAAATCATGATATTCAAGAGATGCCTGCACCTGCATGTTCACTGCAGCATTTTTTACAACAATCAAGACATGAAAACAACCTATGTCCTTCAACAAATGAATATATAAAGAAGATGAAATATATATATATACTTATTTATACATATATATACATAATGCAATATTATTATTTCAGCCACGAGAAAGAAGGAAATTCTGTCATTTATGACAACATGGATGGACCTGGAGGGTATCATGCTAAATGAAGTTAAGTCAGACAAAGATAAATACTGTATGATTTCATTTATATGTGAAATCTAAAAAAAACCAAACTTATAGAAACAGAGAACAGATTAGATTGGTAGTTACCAGAAGTGGGAACTGTGGGTGAGGGAATGGATGAAGATGGTCAAAAGGCGAAACTTCCAGTTGTGAGATAAATTAGTTCTGGGATGAAATGTACAGAATGATAACTATAGTTAACAGTACTGTGTTGTGTATTTGAAAGTTTCTAAGATAGTAGATCTTAAAAGTTCTCATCACAATAAAAATGTTAACTATTCATGGGGTAGCGGAGAGTCGGACACGACTGAGCGACTGAACTGAACTGAACTGAACTGATGTGAGGTTATTCAGTCTTGAATATTCAATGGAGGGACTGATGCTGAAGCTGAAGTGCCAATATTTTGGCCACCTGATCCAAAGAACTGACTCATTGGAAAGGACCCTGATGCTGGGAAAGATTGAAAGCAGGAGGAGAAGGGGGTGACAGAGGATGAGATGGTTGGATGGCATCACTGACTCGATGGACATGAATTTGTGCAAGTTCCAGGAGTTGGTGATAGACAGGGAGGCTGGCGAGCTGCAGTCCATGGGGTTGCAAAGAGGGGGGACACGACTGAGCAACTGAACTGATGATGTGAGGTTATAAATTTTAACTAAATATATTGTAGTAATCATTTTGTAATATATACTTATATCAAATCATGTTGTATGCCCTAAACTCATAGAATGTTATATGTCAATTATATCTCAACAAAACCGGGAAAAATAAATTTCTCATTTTTCATTTGCTAAATCCATATTTTCCTCTACATTCTTTAACATATTCATACTAATGATTTGAAGTCATTTTTTGGCCAACTCAAATAGCTAGGATATTTGTGGATCTATTTTTTTATTTATTTTTTCACCTCAATTAATCAGTCATGTTTCTCTGTTTTTTCTTATGTCTCTTACTTTTTTTTTTTCGTCTCTTACTTTTATTCTGTGCTAGATAGTGTGTATAAAATAACCACAGAGACTGAAGTTGACGTTTACTTTTTTCAGGAGGTGGTCCCCACTTCCTCCATGAGTCAGAGGGCTGAGAGGCCCAACACTTCACTCTGCTCAGGGATTGTGCTGGTCTGGACTACACAAGTTTGCTCTTGTGGGCATCTGACCTGAGTCACTACGGTTCTTTTAGAGACAATACACACACACAATCATGGCTGGTCTTCCATACTGCATAATATTGATATTACATAACTTGCAACAACAGTCATTGGAAAAGGGATTTTACCATGTTTGTTCTGTCTGCTCTCTAAGCATAATATTTGCTGTTAACCTTTAGATTATCCTTGGAAATACAGTGATCTGTACCAGTTTTTACAGGATGCTGCAATGTTCTTTAGTTTTACCTTTTCTCCTTTAGAGACAGTTTGTCAAGTTTGTACTGAAAAGCACTATTTGTTTTGTAAAACTTTCATTGCTCAAGCAGAAGCTCACTGTGCTGTCCTTGAAAATTATGTAAAACATTGATGGATTGTGCAGTTATTTGTCAAATTTATATAATGGGGAATTATTAGAGGAATAGGTTGCTGGTTCTCAAATCCTCAGTTTTCAGAAATTAATCTTTTTGCTTCCTATTCAATGGTTCATATATTTATATTTATTTTGGACACTTATTTGAATTCTTTACTCTGGTAGATATCCAGCCTGAGCATACATTGATTTCTGCTCTAATTTACACAGGAGTCCTATTCAACATTTAACCTTACATTTTAAAGGTATATATTTTTTCTATCTCAAAACTACTTTGAAGCTTAATTAGCAACCCTGAGCAACTGGTCCACTTGGAGAATTAAGGTTGTATTATAACACAATAATAGTAAGAAGAAAAACATAGAAAAATGTTCAGTGTAAAAATTAGCAAAATTGGGGATGTTAATAAGACAAATTATCCAATGAAGAAATACCAACAAAATTAACATAAACAAGGAATGCTTATTTTTGGATACTAAACAGTCATTGGAGTGATTTCATGATTCCTGCAAACTCATGTGTGTGTAAAGTTGCTTCAATCATGTCTGACTCTTTGTGACCCTGGTGGACTGTAGCCTGCCAGGCTCTTCTATCCACTGGATTCTCCAGGCAAAAATACTGGAGTGGGTTGCCATGCCATCCCTTCAGGGAATCTTCCCAACCCAGGGATCAAATCCACGTCTCCTGCATCTCCTGCATTGCAGGTAGATTCTTTACCACTGAGCTACCTGCAAAGCCCTGCAACCTCACAGAAGGAGAGAAGAACTGAAAACCCTGCAGCACAGTAATGGGCTCACTCTTCTTTAGGAACAGGAATAGAGCCTTGCTCATGGAGGAAACATTTTTTCTTCCAATTTGGCAAATTCATGGCCTAGGATCTATATTAGATCACAGACATCTTTGTTTGGCCCGCATTCAGTTCAGTTCAGTTCAGTCGCTTAGTCGTGTCCTACTCTTTGAGACCCCATGAACCACAGCACGCCAGGCCTCCCTGTCCATCACCAACTCCCGGAGTTCACTCAAACTCACGTCCATCGAGTCGGTGATGCCATCCAGCCATCTCATTCTCTGTCGTCCCCGTCTCCTCCTACCCCCAATCCCTCCCAGCATCAGAGTCTTTTCCAGTGAGTCAACTCGTCTCATGAGGTGGCCAAAGTATTGGAGTTTCAGCTTTAGCATCAGTCCTTCCAATGAACACCCAGGATTGATCTCCTTTAGAATGGACTGGTTGGATTTCCTTGCAGTCCAAGGGACTCTCAAGAGTCTTCTACAGCACCACAGTTCAAAAGTATCAATTCTTCGGCGATCAGCTTTCTTCACAGTCCAACTCTCACATCCATACATGACCACGGGAAAAACCATAGCCTTGACTAGACGGACCTTTGTTGGCAAAGTAATGTCTCTGCTTTTTAATATGCTATCTAGGCTGGTCATAACTTTCCTTCCAAGGAGTAAGCGTCTTTTAATTTCATGGCTGCAGTCAGCATCCGCAGTGATTTTGGAGCCCAAAAAAATAAAGTCTGACACTGTTTCCACTGTTTCCCCATCTATTTCCCATGAAGTGATGGGACCAGATGCCATGATCTTCGTTTTCTGAATGTTGAGCTTCAAGCCAACCTTTTCACTCTCCTGTTTCTTGGCCTGCACAGTACTTTTTAAATCAGGAAAGATCTGGCACCTCTGGAACAATCAGCCCTTTAGTCAGCAGCTGGAGCTGATTAGAAGTGGTTCTCTGTTGGCACTTGCATCTCTGATTTGCTCCAGTTGCCATCACTTCCTGTTTTGAAACACTTGCCTTGCATTACCTGCCTGGCTTCCATAAACATTTTCGTTTGCGACTATTGACTAAACTATTCCCAAAGTGGGGAAAATAGGTCTTATAGGGAAGGAAGGAAGCAGCAGACCAGGCTCCTGCTGCAGGAAGACTAGAAAAGAAACCCAAGGCCAGAATTTCGAAAGCCTAGACTTTCTCTCTAGACTGCAGAACTCAGAAAGCCTGAGAGAGCTGTACCTCTTCTTATGGAAACTGATGAATATTTCAGTTTCTAGGGAGAGGAAAGTGGAATTGTGGATTGAAAAACTTCAGAAAAGGAGGTAATTACTTATTCACTGTAGGCATAAATCTGAGGGTGGGTAAATCCCATTCGGGCTAGATGGAGCCCCAGTCAGATAACAAGTAATTTAAAATTTTTTTCTAACTTAAAAAATATGCTGACTGTACTAGTTTTTTTTTTTTCTTTCATTAAAGTAAATTTTTTACAAAGGTTAAAAGGACCCTTATGTCTGAGTCTAGGAGTATAATTGCTGGGTCATGAAATGTGTACATCTCCAAAGTTGGATAGAAAGTTTCAAATTGTTCTTCACATGCTCCCACTGGAGTGAACCCAAATACACATTGTTCTGCAGCTAGCCAGTCCTTGATGGTGGCAGTCTGATTATTATAAAATTATATCTTTTTGTGGTTTTAAGCTGCATTTTCCTGATTATTACTGGAAGTGAGCCTTTCCTATCTTCTTCTGTCTGAATTGTCTATTTGTCTAATAATTTTCCTATTGTGTTGTCTTTTTGATATACATATATTCTGAATTAATCCCTTGAGGGTGATATGTGTTGCAAATGTTTTCTCCTAGTTTACACTGACCTTTCTTTTCTTTTTTTTTAGTGTGTCTTTCACTGAGCAGATTTATATTCTCATGTAGTTAATCTTCCCTTTTATAGTTTTATAGTTGGTGCTTAGTTTTTGAAAATAAAGAACAATTCTGGCAATATTTCAACAGTTTTGCCTATAAGACATAATGTATTTTCTATGTACATACACAAATATGCCAAAATAACAGCTCTGCCTAAATTATACAGCTCTAACTAGCTTTAAATATTGTAATTAAAAGTGTATTATTAAAATAAGCAAACCAGCCAATGGTTTAAAAAAGTTTCACTCCAATTTGGTATTTATTTAGCTTTTGAGCTGCTGTAATCAATGGCCAGAGAAAAGCAATTATCTGATGCTTGTGGGTGGCAACCTTGGAGAATCTCAGCCTCTTCTTCCATCTCATCCTATTTTCGTCCTTAATAGTAGGTATTTACCTCAATTTTAGATTCTATTATTTTTTATAATCATAATCTTAAAATGTTTAAATGGTACTAAATTTCATGTGCCGTGAAACTTCAGATTCTCAGCAATTTATCTTTCTTAGTGATTTCTACTCTAGCCCCCAATATTATTATATAAACTCTTATATAAACTGTAGCTTTTATTTAGTATTATCTAAAAGAAAGGG